>NC_133756.1:23168319-23471349 GCF_036562045.2 Rhinolophus sinicus | reverse complement strand
CTCTTCTGCTCAGGAGACGATCAGGGTTGAATTCCGGCATTCTGCATTTGTGGCTGCCAGAGCCCTGCATCCCTGCCTCCTAACTGCGTATGAGGAATCTTTACTTTTCGAAATTGTCTGTCGGAGCACGAAGGGACAGGCAGGAAGGCTGTGTGTGCCCGTGTCTGGAGAGCGTAAAATAGAGCAGGAATTCTCTGGGTGGACGAGGCATTGCCTTTTTAGCATATGCCTCACCTTCACTGTGCTGTCGTGATTGACAGTAGAGGCTGAGCGCTGGCGAGAGGTGCTGCGGGGGCTGGTGGGCAGGAGCGGGACTACCCATTTTCAGAGCAAAAGTCGGTCTTTTCTGGGGGAAGAGGACTTGGTTCTCTTGGCAAGGTAGGAATCTTCCCCATGTGTTCCGAGGGAGTGGCATGGTTCTGGACCCTGATCTCTACCTCGTCACTTACCTGCACAGCAGGTCTCTGCTGCAATGAGCAGAGGGGGAGGAAGAGATATGCTATTTGAATCCTGCCCAGAAACCCATGTGACTGGAACTGGGTATTGGAACCCCTTACCTGGTCCTTTGATTCCCAGCTCCTTTGCTAATATTAAAGATGGCTGGCTGTTTGGAGGTGCAGTCGGGGAGCAGGTTGGATGGAAGGAAGCTACACACAGACAAGAATCTAACAGGTTTCCTTACTCCGTATGTTTTCAGCAAGAGAGAGGAATTAACACGCCAGACGGCTGTGAACTTACTGTTTTCCAGTGACCATAAGTCTTGGTTTCTAACTTGAGAGAGGACAAGGAAAGATCTTTGGAAAGGAACAGAATGGATATGTGATTCCCAAGACAGTCTAGATCTGATCGCCATTCATTGTACAAGCTCCCAAAGTTGAATGCCTTTGCTCCTTGGCCTGGAGTTCCCAGCCCCGGGGTCACCATCTTGTGTGTAAGGCCCTCCAGCACCATGCCCACTCCTGCCTCTGCCATATAGATGCCAATCTCTCAACCCAGAAGTCTCTTCCATTTCTTCTCTACCAAGAGGACGCCTCTTCATCCTGCCCAAATGTGATTGTTCTGTAAAACACTGCCCCCTTGCTCCCTAGAGCACCTGACACCTGCCCCTGTTGGAGGGCAGCTGTGGTAATAATTCCCTGGTCTCTCCCACTAGCCTGGGACCCTTTGGGGGAGGGCCAGAGTACTGCTTATTTGTGTGTCTCTAGCACATGGTGCACGTGGACCACTTTGCTGAGATGGCCCTGGAGAATTCCTCTGTGAAATCACGGCGTAGGAGAGGGTCAAACATTATGAACCAGCCATGAGATCTCAGGACTAGAATTAAGCCCCCAGAATGTTTTGTGCTGGCGAGCGAGGGAAGAGCTTGTTCCCCAACACTGCGGAAAGAATGAAATTGGGGAGATGGTCAGCAAGGAGACGTTCTGGGACTGGCCGGCTGGACGTCAGTGCTGGTTTTTGTGTTCTAATGATGAAGCATCATTTTTTCCCAAGACCAATGGCCTAGAAAACCAGGCTCAGAGATTGGCCACATGACCTGGTAGGAGAACCAGAACTCGGGGTTTACTGACCCCTGGTTGGTGCTCATTCTGTTTGTCCTCAATGGGATAAATCTTGGCTTTGATAAATAATGTCGCTGGACTTCAGTCTTTTCGTTTATAAAATAGGGTTAATTTTTGCCTCATTTATCTTATGAGAGAGATGTGAGGTTAAAAATTAGAAAATAGATGTAGTTTTGTTTTTCCTTGAGAACTTAACAAGACTTGAATGTTTTCCCTCTTCAGTCTTGAAAACCATTACCTAGTTCAAGGGTCGGCAATCTTTTCCTGTGAAGGGCCAAACAGTAAATATTTTAGGCTTCGTGGGCATCTGGTCTCTGTCACAATTACTCAGATTTGCCATTATATCATGAAACCAGCCGTGGACGGTACGTGAATGAGTGTGGTTGTGCTCCAATAAAACTTTATTTACAAAAACAGATGGCAGGCCAGATGTGGCCCTGAGCCATAGTTTGCCAGCTCCCACTCTAGCGCAATATGGTGGCCATGCTCTTGGGGTCCTTGTGCTATAGCTGCCCCCAGCCTCCACTCTGCATATGCAGTGTGCGTTGCAGGGGACCGAGTCTGCACCTGGGACGGTGAGCCCATATCCTAGGGCTCAGTCTTCCCTCTGTGCACAGGGCTGGGGCAAGAAGCAAGGCGCAGTGTGTGGAAGAACTCCAAGTTAGGTCTTGGACGCCGCCTGTACTTTCATTTGCCATGTTTCCTCCTTTTGTTTGGAAAACCATCGCCTGCTGATTCTGCGTCTCTGTCTCCGTGGGGCTAGCATGCCTCATGACTTGAGCAAAACACTCCCTGAGCGCCTCCTGCAGGTGTCTTGGTGGCCCACCCTGGGAAGCTAGAGTCACAAGTGTGTGGCCCTCGGGCCCTCACTGTCCCATGGCCTCAGGGAGGTGCAGGCAGAGGAGTCAGCTGGGGCCTTTGCTCAGTTGGAAATCAGTGAGTCTTGCTGATCTTTGCTCAGAGTGAGCCTCAGTGGCTGTGAGGATTCCTGATGTTGCACAGACTGACCCCAAGGGGGAGATATATATAGTCCTGCTCCCTCTAACTGGTGATTTCCCCACTGTCCCAGGAAGATGGACCACTTGTCAAATGTCTCCCTGGCAAACAAAACCCATTCCGCTTGTCTAGTGCCCATAGAGGGTCACGATTGGTGTGGGCTCATCTAGGCAGTCAAGAGCCCCCTGACTGCGAGCTCTCTGGGGGCAGGGCTGAAGCCCTTGCAGTTGCTCCACAGTTGGGTGTGGCCCAGCCCAGCCCCTAGGGACCTGCTGTACGTGTGCCAGGCTTGCGTTGGGTGGGCATGAAGATGGCTCAGGCTCCCGCCGCCCTCGAGTTGGTAATCTCAGTTCCAACTCCGGCCCATACGCCCCACATACAGACACACAAAGAAGCCTTGTCCCCCGAGGGGACAGATAGAAGCGGGATAGGAAGGCAACTATCCAAGCCACTGCTAAGTCGTTCCCATGGGTGGAAATGAGGAAATAACTTTTCCTCCCATGAACTGCATGTTAAAGGGAGGGGGAGTTTAAAGCTTTCCCTCCCTCATCCCACCAGGTGGTCAGCTTCCCGCTCCAGGGAAGCTGTGGGTGGAGGCAGGCCCTGTTGACGGATTTGGGGTGTCAGCAGCACACAGGCACACCTTGGCCCTCTCCCCAGAATGGGTTTACAGCATTTTCCGTCAGCATTCGTGTCCAAGGAGCAAATTGGATTGTCTGTCGCATGCCTTTTACCATGTCTATAATTAATGTAATTTTATATTCACTCAATTAAGTGACACGCCCAACAGGCAGATTATAGGGGCCACCAGTAATGCAAGTCGTCCATCTCCCGCTGCCAGTTGATAAAACCCACCCCTTCAGCCTTGCCAGACCAGTGGCCAGTGTCCGCAGGCGTGGGGAGAGCCAGGGACATACGGAGTGGTTTTGTCTTTTAGGCTGTGAAACGTGCAAGTCCTCTTTCCCCAAAGGCTTTCAGCAAGACAAAAGGCAAATTTGGCCTAGATGGCAAGGAGGCTGAATTCTGTTTGGGTAGCGTTGGGCAGTTCACGAAGTCCTCTCACAGCTTTCCTGGGGGAAAAATAACACCTGGACTTCTTGTCCACCGTATAGATGAGCAGCCAAAGGCCCAGGCTTACAAGGTGGGATCAGACAGTACAGTGAATGTTTAAATAAAAAAATGTATTACAGTAAAAGACGTTACCATTAACTCCCCTCAAAATACCCCTCTCACTTTAAACACTTATCCAACATCGTTCTTGCCACTTTCTGAAGCAGTTCTGGAAGTCCTCTTTTGTGAGTGTCTTCAGTTGCGCTGTCATGGCTGCCTCGATGTCCTGAATCATTTTGACTTTGGGGAAGAGCCAGAAGTCACATGGTGCCAGATCTGGTGAAGAAGGTGGATGAGGACACACCATCATGTTTTTATTTGACAGAAATTGCCATATACCAGAAGTGATGTGTGACACGGAGCGTTGTCATGATGGAGGATGATTTACGGCACAATTTAAGACACACCTTCTCTCAACCGTAGCTCACACCTGACTGACAGCACCCAGCAAGTTGAAACTTGCCACACTATGTTCCTAAGGTTTGATGCGCTGCTTCCCATATTGAAGATCCCTGCCTTTCCATTGGATGGCACTTGGCAGCGGCATTCACCATATTGTTTGATCACAATAGAAAGTCTCCGTATCACACATCGTTTCTGGTGCAGCAGTTTCTGTCAAATAAAAACATTACGGTGTGTCCTCATCCACCTCATTCACTGGATCTGGCACCATGCAACTCCTGGCTCTTCCCCAAAGTCAAAATGACCATGAAAGGTAAACGTTTTGAATCAATTTAGGACATCGAGGCAGCCATGACAGTGCAACTAAAGACACTCACAAAGGAGAACTTCCAGAACTGCTTCAGAAAGTGGCAAGAATGATGGGATAAGTGTGTTGGAAATGAGGGGGGGGGTATTTTGAGGGGGATTAATGGTAATATGCCTTTTACTGTAATAAATTTAAAAAATTTAAACACCCACTGTAATTTTTGATCACACCTCATACAAGGCAGGACTCCCACCTTTGTGGTTTAGATTTTGAGGCCAATGTGCTCACCACTGGCCACCGCCTGTCCTCGTTCATGCTCTCTCCCAGTCTCACCTCTGCACCCAAAAGCCTGGAATTAGATCTCATTTCTGTTTCTCTCTGAGTCCATGATTTCTAGGCAGGTGAAGGCAGCTTTGGGGAGTGTGGCGTGGCATTTGGTGGTGGAGCAGTGAGTTTTACAAATATGAAAGTTAGCACATAGCATTTATTCCTTTTCTCCTTCCAAAAAAAAAAAATAGCACTTTTTGTTTTATCCTGTTGGTAGTAACTTTTCCTGATTCCTCGAACCCGAAGCTGTTAGATATGCCCACCTAGGGCATGTTGACCTTGGCTATGGAGTCCACCTGCTGGCCAAGCTTCACTGCCCTTGAGGAGCCCATGAGGCACCCACAGATAAGGCAGAATGTCCTAAAAGGACACCCCATGTTTGGAAAGCAACCTGAATGGGTAGCAGGACAGGCTTCATGAAGGAGGATGTACGGGCTTTCAACAAGCTGAGGGGAACTTACGTTGAAGAGCAAGTCCAGTTCCTACTTTCCCTGTAAATGGGCAGTGACTGGCTCCTGGAGCGTGAGGCAAGCGGCCATGGAAGACTGGGACCTTCTGTGTACCTATCGCTGTGAGCTATACCACCCTCCTGCAATATTTGTAGAAAGTCCCCCATTTTCTTTACGAGGAAACTGGACTCACAGCATGTTCTGGAGGAGCTGGGGTTGGATGCCAGGTCTGTGGACCCGCGACACCTTCCCCATCATGCTGCAAGCTCATCTCGCGAGGATGGCTTCAGGTGAAATACAGAGACTTGACCAGGAGGCATAGGTGGGTCTGGCTGACGGTTCCGAAATGCTTTTCCACAGAGGGCTCATTGTCCCATGGGAATGCTCTGTTCCCTGCTACATCAATGCTGGCAGAGGCTCTTTCACTAAACTTAGTGTAAGGCCCAGCATTTGCCTCAGTCACACCCATCGCAGAGCCTCCCCGGGCCCCGCCAAAGTGGCTCTCAGAGGCTAGTGCTAGATGTAACACTACCCAATGCTGAAATTACAGGAAAAAGAATAAGAAGGAAGTGTGGGAATTATGTATCTCCGGTCAGAAATCTTGGGAATGTCTGAGACAGAATGGCAAATCCATTAACAGGGTCTGGGGCAGAGCGAAGGCCCAGACAGGAAGTGGGCATGTTTCCTGCTTCCTTTTCCCAGATTCAGTAGAGAGATTTCCCGAATTGGATTCTTCCCCCCGCATAGGTCTCCTTGCCGTCACCTCGGGGAGAGTGCGTTACAATGGAAAGAGTTCTGACCAGTCAGGGCACCCCAGTTCCTCTCTGCTCCTCGTGCTCTGCTTGTGGGCTTGTGGAATGGTGGACCAGGTAGGACCTCTCGGGGCTCTAGAATCAGTCTTGGAGGCCTGGCTCCACCACTTACAAGCCATACAATCCTGGGCGAGTGGCTTCTCCTTTCTGAGCCTCAGTTCCTTGGCTATAAAATGGAGCAATTGAGAGCCCTTAATGTGAGGAGCCAAGGATTACAGAAACTAATGCACTACATGGGATGTGTGGCTCTGTTGTTACTACTGTAATTGTCCCCATTTCACTAATGAGAGAACAGAAGTGCGGTCAGTGGCAGTCAGGATTTGAATCCACTTCTTTCCAAACCCTATTTCATGATCAAAAATTGATCGGAATGTGAAGTCACGAAGACAACTGTGAGGAGATATGGTTCAGCTAGGAACTAGTTCTCTGTGGCCTTGGACATCACATCTCTTTTCTCCCCTGTAAATGAAGGACACTGGAAGACAGGATGGCAGGATCTGTCAGGACTACCCAACAAACAGGTGACTGACAGGCAGGTGTGCTTCTTCCTAAGCTTTTAGTAAGGACCCCCAAACCTAGTCTAGCCCAATTCTGTGTACCTCAAATGTCTGCCCATCTCCATCTCCCCCGTGGCATGCTGGGAGGATTAATTAGGCTGCATCTGGGAAAGAAAGCCTCCCAGGTCTGTAAGGGAGATGGTCTCAATGGAGCTGGACCCAGAGGCTTGTCCTGGCCAAGCAAGCTTCCAGATATGCCTACCATGTTTCCCGAAAATACGACCGAGCCGGACAATCAGCTCTAATGCGTCTTTTGGAGCAAAAATTAATATAAGATTTGGTCTTGTTTTACTATGATATAAGACCCAGTCTTATATAATATAATATTTTACTATAAGACCAGGTATAATATAATATAATATAATATAATATAATATAATATAATATAATATAATAAATATAATATAATATAATATAATACCGGGTCTTATATTAATTTTTGCTCCAAAAGACGCATTAGAGCTGATTGGTTGGCTGGGTCTTATTTTTGGGGAAACAGTATTTTGGGTTCCTCAAAAGCTTTCAGCAAGTAGAAGCCAGGGGACGGACAACTCATCAGTATTATCAGCATTAAGACTCCCTCCTTCTCTCACCTTCCACCTCAGTCCTCTCCGCCTGCCTGCCAAATCTCTTACGAGTTCAGGGATGCATGTTTGCATCCCAACAAAGATCAAAATCTTCAAACGAGATTTTTTTTTTTTTGTCTGCCTCTTACGTAGCCTTTTGCTCGAGTGGGTAACAAATTAAAAGACTATAAAATCTGTTTTTTCTAAACCTACATGTCAGTCTCTTGTTGAGAGGGCAGGCTGGAGAGAAGACAACTTTTTTGTGGCAGTTTCCTCCAACATGGGGCCCTGTTGTCTGCTCCTGAGAAGGTGCCAAGCACGCAGAGTCTGTTCCTCTGCTGTTGTGTACAGTCTTGGGATAGAGTGCAGACACAGATGTGATGGAGAACTCCAGGCTGAGTGGACATGGCAGAGACACAGAGGACAGAGCTTTGGGTGGATGTGGGTAACCCCGTTGAGAACTGGTGGGCTTCTGGCTCCATGGGAAAGTACTGGGGGCCATGCTGGGAGGTACAGAAGCAGATCCCAGTCAGCACCTGAGTGCGGATGGGAGCGCAGCTACTGGTATGTGCCCTGGGGGGGTGATTGCTAAACTTGACCTTCCCCTGTGTGGCGATTGTGCTGAGATTTTCTCTCTGGGTAACCAGCTGGTCAGGACCAGAGTTCCCTTCAGTATTTTGAATCCCAGCTCCAAGTCTGAGGGGAGACTTCTGAGCTGCTGTTCCCTTCCCAGACTTGAACAGCCCACTCCCCGCAGCCCAGAAAAGTTGCCAGGGCTGGGGTCTCGCGGACTGGTATGCTCCTGGTCCTTACTACTCATGAGACATTTGTCTCGAGGCAGCTGCATTGAGGCAGATTTGTGCCACATCCACTCATTGAGGGACCAAGGCCGACAGGGAGCCTCTGAGGGAGACGCAGAGGTGAAACACACACACCAGCCCTGCCCTCTGAACCTCGGGGGGCCCAAGAGACAGCTGGGAACGGCAGCAGAGCCCTGTGGACTTGGAGCATTGGGCCTCAGTGAGGACTTCTGTCGATTGAGACCCTCTCTTGGTGTCAGATACTTTTGGGTGCTTTATTTATGTTTTCAGTCATTACTCATGGAGCCAGCCACTACTAACCTCCCCTGGCTAGTGGTGCACAGGTGTGAGGGACCTGCCCAAACCTACACTGCACTTCCTGAGGAAGCATTGGATGTTCCCAGGGAGGGCGATGAAGGATTAGGAGGTAGGAGGTGCTCTCTTCTTGCCCTGAGCTGAGGAACCGACGGAATACCTTTTGCCCGCTCTTGGCAACTGGACCTCACCCTTGAATCCTCCTCCATTCTTTTCCTTTTTCCTTTTTTGGGGTTTGGCTTCGAATTATCTTATTTTGTTTACATTGCACCCAAGTTTCATGGTACAAAAGACTTGCAGGTGCAAGTATGTCCCGCCTTCATTAACTTCCCCTCCCTTTTTAATTTATGTGATTTCAATTTTCCTTCCCTGTACTGTTAATTAGGGGACCCTCTAATCAGTGCCATTATCACAGTGGTATTCATGTTTAGGAAAGCCGCTAAACAAATGCTTGCAAAATTGCTAAATGGCTAATTAATGTCTGTTAATTAAGAAAATTGCTCATGGTAACAAACCATGCCGTTGCTGGCAGCCGCTAGAAAGACACACACTTGTTGAAATTAGTAGCGTGGCAGGTAGGGGAACATCTGCTCCTCGGAGCTTTCCGGAAGTGAGCAGCCCCTCGCTTACCCATGAAACTCCAGGCCTGTCCTTCATGGCACCTCCAGGTTCCTGTAAGGGTCCCTCCGTCTTTCTCTGCTCAATGCTTCTCTGGGTCTCCTCACCCTCCAGCTCTAGCCCATCCTCCTGTCCCCTCCTCAGCTCTGGGCCGTGATTCCTGAGCAGGCGGGAGGCTGGGCAGCCTGGCTCTGAGGGAGAAGACTAAGAAAACCCTACCTGCGTCTCTCAAAGATTCTCTCTCCCTCTTTTTTAATGTAACCACACCCATTTCCCATGCATGTTTCGAATTTTTCTCAAAGGCAACTTCCAAGGGTAACGACACGGTCATGGTGATGAAGAGTGAACTAGGTCGTACTCATCACCAGCACCAGTGTCCAGCTTCCCACGTGGGCAGGAAGCTGCTTTAACTATGACCTGCAGTAGGAAATACATTTGACATTGTGACCCAGTCAACACAGACGCGTATATTTACACACAAAATAGAGGTTAATGAAAAATATTTGCCTTAAGACACACAGAGCTCTCCGATATTTTCTATTCCATTTTCTTTTGTAGTTGTTCTCTTCCAGGTTTTTAAAAAAACAATGGTTGCAACGCACTAGCATGAGTCCACCACCCACTAATGGGTTGCAACCCCCAGTTTGACCATCACCATGGTTTAAGTTTAAGTGAATTAATCTGCCTGTTTCTGCTGGGGGGAGTTGAGGTCAGCATTGCCCAGGGCTTCAGGAGTCAGCTTCGAACCATGGGTGGTTCACCACCGACTGGAGCAGAAAGCACAAGCCCCTGCACCCACCCACCCAACTGTCAGGGGCCTGCAGCCCCATCCCCCACTCCCCTGCACACACCCGCTCCAGCTCTGGGTTGAGGCGGGCCTTGGACCCATCATGCTTCTCTTCCTGGCTCTACCATTTACCATTGTGTGGCTGTGGCCAAGTCCCCTCGTTCCTTGCTACTTAGTTTCCTCATTGGTAAAAATAGGAATGCGAAACCCCACCTCACAGGCCATTTTCAAGTGGAGGTGAATTACTTAATGCACCGAGAGGGCACTCAGTAACCATTTCTTCCTCTCATTTCCCCATTTGTTCAATCGCTGGCACCACCCTGCTCCACTCCTTCTGCCTGTTCTTGTTCATCCATCAGTAGACTGGTCTCTAGGTACCCATGACCTGTCTCTGTCCCCCCAGACTGGGAGCTCCTTGAAGGCAGGGCCTCTTCCACGTCTTGCGGACTGGGTCAGTTTCTACTTGTCACTATGCCCTCTGAGCCCATCTCAACCAACGTATTTAACATGGCAAACTCCGCTCCCTCACTAGCCGGTGGCCAGGCCCCTGCTCCTGCGTGCTTTGACAAAGGAGCTTGATTTGATTTTTCATTCCTGTAAATCCCCGTGAAGGTGTTTATCAGCTTCTCTCCCTCCCGCTCGCTGTTTTCTGCCGATGAGCCGGTGACCTAGGCAGCAGCTCGCACCTCCCCGCCAACCAGAGCCCGCCGCCCGCACGCCCGCCACCCGCCCTTCGTTTTGGTTTAATTTTTGTTCTTTTAAGCTTCTGCGCTTCTCCATGTGCTGTGATCTATAACCTGCCTCTACTGTCTGGCCTCACAGGGTCCTCCGGGGTCACAGCCCTCGCCGCACGCACAGCCTCCACCCCACAATCCCAGCAGCATGATGGGACCCCACAGTCAGGTAACGCACTTGGCTCGCCCGCCCGCCGGGGGGCACGGGGCACCAGGAGGACAGAGCCAGCAGAGGAAAAACAAAAATCAAAACGTGCTCTCACCATTGCCTTCAAGTCTTGATTGACAAATGAAGTGTTTTTGAAAAAAAATACATATTTCTAAAGAGAGTCTTCATTCCTTGGATATCACACCCAGCTTGGATATAATACCAAGAGAAAAGAAAAAACATTTCTGTGACCTTGTCAGCGGCCTTTGCGTTTTTGTTTTTTCCTCTCTCACTTTTGGTTTGGTTTTTTGAGTTTGGTTAACCATTCATTTGTAACTGAAGCTGCATCCCTAGCCTTTTCTTTGTGCACTCTTGCTGCTGAGAAAGCTTTCCTGCCCATTCCCTGCATTAAGTTAGGGAGCCCGCTGTCCCCTTACCGTTTTCATTGTGTTCCCCCCTCGAATCCTTGCTCCCTTCCCCACTCCCTTCATTGGTGGTTTCTGTGTGTGTGTGTGCACGCGTGTGTGTGCGCGTGAGCACGTGTCCAGCTTTGTCTGCACACCCTGGGTATTGTATGTATAGGTCCCTTTTCTGGTTCTTTGATTTGCCCTTCCTGAGAGCAGACGTTTCCCTCCTTTGCCCCACATTGATGTCACTGCTCTTCCACATCCTGTGCAAAGTCTCAACTGCTGCCCCATCACCCAAAGTTGATCTCCGTGAAGAGATGCAGAGTCCCATGTGTTGTGGCATCTGTTGTTCCCTCTGCCCAAAGGAAGTTTTGCCCGGAGGGAAGAGGCTACTGGGAGAAAGAGAGTTTAAAATATCACTAGTTGGTAACAAAACTGGACTTTGTGGAGTGGAGTTCATTTGTGTTTGTCACTGTGCAAGAGCACAGGCTGTCATTGAACTAATTCCCTGTAATTACAGCCTTTTATGTCACCACGATATGCAGGCGGCCCCAGGCCCCCGATCAGAATGGGAAACCAGGTACTGTACCTTTTCATGTTCTCTCTCTCCTCACTCCGCTTCCCTTGACCCCAGTTGGATTTTGGCTCACATCAAAGTGTGGGGAAAAGATTGGGAGGTGGAGGGACAAGTGGATCCCCAGGGAGGGCCCTGTGTCTACTCTGTGCCCATGGTGCAGCCCCCTGCCAGCATTTCACCTGCCTCTCCTGTGAGGCTTGGGGCAGCAGTTCTGGAGCTTGGAGGTCAGGCCAGGGTGGGAAAGCAGGGTTTCCGCTATTCTAGAGAAGGTGGTAATACCCCTGCCCCTCCCTTCCAGGCCCTTCTTGGAAAAGGGTCTTCCTCCTTAATGAAGTTAATTGACAACGTGCATTTTTTCCTGGAAGCTTTTGAGAATTGCCAAGGCTGGTAAATAGAATCCTGCTATTAAGGGGAGAAATGGCCCATAGGAATGCTTAGATCAGGAGCCTGGAGGCAGCGGAGCAGGGCATTTGGGAGTTTTTCAGCAATGTCTGCCTGCTTTCCAGACCCAACTCAAAACAAGAAAGGATTTGTTCATGTAATTAGAAAAGTGGGGAGAGCTTTTCAGCCTGGGGTCGTGTGCCTTGTGCTGGCCCATTAGGGTCGGCAATTCTAGGTGGTCTGAAGAATTGGTCCCCACCCCCACCCTCCCCTGTCCAGCCTATCCGGGGGCAGGAGGGGAGGTGGTGAGATACAGATGAATATCCTCTTTTGAGGATAGACAGACTTAAAAGAAACTTCAGGGAAATTTCTTTTTAATGCCAAACTATTTTTTATACGTATTTTGAATGACCTTGCAAAAGCCTTCCAAAAAATCTGACAGCAACGCCAGTTCATCCAGCCCTTCTTGCCTTTGGAGCTGGGAGTTCATTCATCAACTAAATTGGCGTTCTCTATGATTCGTTCTCTGTGATTCCTTCCATTCTCAAGGCTCCGCAAGAAAGCCCCTGAATGAGACAATGCAGGGGCTACAGTGAGAAGCTCATAGCCAGGGGCCTCCGGTTTTGAAGTTAAATTACCTGTCAGGTTTCCACTTTTTTTCCCTCCGAAAGTCCTTTGTTTTTTATTTTCTCTGACATGAGGGGGACAAATTTGGACACGAAGAATTAGAGACTCAGCTTTCTGAGCAAGGAAGGACCTGTGGCTACATCACAGATGAGGAAACAGAAGGTCAGAGTGGCAGAGTGATTTCCCAGAGTCTCCCAGTGAGCTGGGCTCGAATCTGTTTCCAGCTCCCGGACCAGTGCTGTTTCCTCCCCATCTTACCCATTCTGTTAGCTTTCTTAGTTGTGAAAGTGTGGCCCCTGCCTTTGTGTTTAACTTGTCACCAAGTGGATCACCTTTGCCATCAGGCTCATGGGCCACAGCAGCAACTTTCCCTCCTGCCCATCTCGGGGCTCTTCTTGGCCTGAATAGGCCTCTGACTCAGGGAGAGAACAGATGCTTCCTTATCATAGCTGTGGTCCTTCCTCCAGCAATTAAGAAACACTCGAGGAAGCATGTAGGTATCTATTCATCAATTAGATATAAGCAAGTACCCAAGAGAGCAAATGGAGAATAAATCGTCATCTGCACCTCACGTTGCAAACCAATCTTCCCAACTCCTGTCAGAAAGTGACACTGATTTTCCAGTTTCCTGTGAACTCAAGCAATTTTTGTCCTCCAAGGGGGATGTACCCCTTTCACCCTGGGGGTTTCTTGGACTGAGCCTCCATTGGGGCTGCCAATCAAACAGAACCCCTTGCCACCTCCCTCCGGGGTGGTGGAGGAAGCAGAGGCAGCAGGACTTGCCCTCCTGGATTAGGGCGATCAGAAGGGCACTCGGGTACAAGAAGCTGAGGGTTGCTGACTTGGCCTGGAAGTCTTGCAAAGCCAGCCTCCTGCCTGCCATCCTGGCTGAGGTTTGGGGCTGTGTAGGGAACATTGCTGTGTTTCAAGCAAGGGTGGCTGGGTTGGTGAACGGTGGGGTTCAGCCGGATTTAGGATAGGAGCACTAGAATGCAGGGCTGTCAGGAAGTCCTTCTGTCACGTCCCAGCTGAGCCCCACCGAATGAGCGTGCATACGCTGCTGGGATGTGTCCGTTCCCTGGGCAGACACTTCGGCACCTGCCCCGTGGTGCTGTAGGGGAAGCTTTGGCCTGCTTCTGGGAGCCTGTGGGACAGCCTCAGCACTTCCCTTCCCTGCGGGTCCCGAGATGTGTGCATGGCACATGCTTCCAGTCCCATTATGAACTGTTATTTTTCTTCTTTCTTACATTTGAGGGCTTCAGCCTGCTCAGTGCAGGACACTTTTATGTCGGTCATTGCATACCTTCCCTCCTTTGTAGAAGAGGCCCAGACTGCCCTGTCCCATCTCAGGTTCACCCCAGTAAGGGAAGTGTCTCCCAGGCCCCCTCTGAGCCTCTGGGCAGCCCAGCTCTGCTCTTGTGTCCCGTCATGCAGCAGGCTTCGTGGGGAGCCCAAGGGGGAGCTTCCTGTAAGAACTGGTGGTCAGCACAGGGCTACGTGGAAAGGGAGCGATTGTCCAGCCTCTATGGCTGCTCTGTCTACTTCAACATGCTGGGGTCCCCCAAACCACACAGCCCCAGATGCAGATTTTCCTGTATCCTCTCAGAAGCCGGTAACCAGCCCAATCCCAAGTGGCATAAACCAGCCCAGTGATTCAGAGCTTGGGAACTTGGAGGGAAGCAGGGCTGGGAGAAAGTGAGAGGTTGGAACAGGTAAAACCCAGGGGCTGAAGAGACAGACCCTGAGCCCCCCAGGCAGGTGGAAAGAGCAGGTGCCAAATGCCACTTCGTGAACATCAAGTACTCCCCAGGCTTGTGTGGCCCTCCCACAAGCCTCCCCTAGCCCTCCACACCCCATTTTTTTTTTTTTTACTTTTTTTTTTAATTAAAGTTTATTGGGGTGACAATTGTTAGTAAAATACATAGATTTCAGGTGTACAATTCTGTATTACATCATTTATAAATGCCATTGCCACACCCCATTCTAAAGCGTGAGGACTTACTTGTCCCTTTGCTTCCCACCACCTCATCCTAAAACCGGTTTGGAGTTCACCACTTAGCTCTCCATTCAGCCAAGCCTACAGCTGTGAGCGGGATGGGGGTGAGGGTCCCCATTCCAGGTGCCCGGCCTCAGAAGCACTGCACCTGCAAATGGAAAAGGGTGACCAACTTTCCCAAAGGCTTTTCCTCTCCAAGGCAAAGGTCCATATTTTGTCCTAAGGTATGGGGTTCTAGAAGCACACCTTCGCCCCAGCTCTGCTTCTCTCTCTTCAGATGGCAGCTAAAATAACTTGTCCCAAGTAAAGCACTTTTAATAGGTTTTCACAGCAGGTGTGCCAAGCGTTCACTCAGGAAACCTGTGGCACCCTGTCCTCACCTTAGTCGTAAACCTCCCAGCATCTGCCGCTTGTATCAGGCTTTAGGTAGCAGGTTCTCATTCAGCACCCTGCTCACCGTCCTAGAGGACCCCTCTTCACCCCCCGGGGGAAGGTGACATTTCATGTGAGGGAGTCAGGAGTCCCAAGCGCTCATCCTGGCTCGCCCTGAAGGTGTCTGGGGGTGCTGGGCCTCTGGGCCCCATTTTCTCTTATCTCGATCACAGAGACTGCCTCCTCCCCTGTTCCTCTTGAAAAATGACTTCTTATTGCGATAGGGTTTTTAACTAGTGGGTCTCTCGGTCCCTATGGTGTGGCGGTGGGGATAAAATAAGTTACATCTCCATGAGGCAAAGAAAAGACAGGGTTTGGCTTAAATCACAGTGGCGGAGGTTTGGTGGTAAGAGGGAGGGGGCACTACTGCCTTTGAGGGGTGTGTGGCAGGCAGCCCAGCCAGAGTGCGACCAGGCTCTGGCAGGTACACAAACCCACAAAGACGGCAGGCTGGGGCGATGGTTCCTCCCCCACAGATGAGGCCCTCACCCACCCATGCCGCAGTTTTCGCTAACACCAGCTCAAGCTGACTGCCACTCTCAGGGGACCGTCTTCCAGCTGGCAAGCAGCAGGAATGGTTTTGGGGAGGCCATGAGTGGCCCTAAATGGTCAGCTAGGGAGCTGGGGCAGGCGGACGTGTCGCCCTCTGTTCCGCAGCCCCGGGGAGCAGCCGCTCAGCTCATGTCTCACATCTGTTTCAGCCTCCAGGAGGAGTTCCTGGAACACAGCCGCTGCTGCCCAATTCCATGGATCCGACACGACAACAAGGTCGCGAGGGTGGGCTGGGCTGCCTGGGGTGCGTGGAGTCGGGAGGGGCCCCTTCTCCCTCTGCTGTGTGCCTCTGCCACTCACAGCTCTCCTCCTCTCTCATGCAGGGCACCCCAACATGGGAGGATCAATGCAGAGAATGAACCCTCCCCGAGGCATGGGGCCCATGGGGCCCGGCCCACAGGTAACCTCCTGTCTGTCCATCCATCTCCCTGGCCATCTGTGTGCCCCTGCCTTCTCTCCTCTTTCCACAGTCTGTCAGTCTTTCCACATTGCTTAGCTTGCAAGGGTTTGAGGAGAGGATGTGACCAGGTCCCCAGCTGCGCTCTCTGCCCAGAGCTGGGCTGGCCCCACACACAGCCAGGAGCAGCCCCCTCAGCAGCAGAGTTGAGGGACCCCCGCAGGGAGCTGGGGAAGAGGGGCGTCTGGGAGCCCCCTAGTTGACAGACCTTTCCAGAGGAGAGGTGTGCTAACCTGTCGTAGGAGGAATTTGGAAGGCAGAGGTACCTGAGCAGTGATGTGGGTCCTACAGGAATCCCAAAGCCCCGTCCCATCCTGGGTGTGTGGACTTGAACTGGCTCCAGGATCACAGTTTGTTGTGACCCCCAAGTGGGACACATGAGTGGCAGTCCTAGCTCTGCTTGGAATTCATCATTTGTCTGTCCTTGGACAAATCACCTTGACATCTGTGGGCCCCAGCAGGCCTTCATTTCCCTACCTGCCCAACAGGGAGTGAGTTTATATCCACGGTTCTCTGTGTGGCCACCTCAGGTGAGAGGCAGCCAGGCTGGCCAGGACCCAGCTCACTTCACCCCAGAGCTTTTGCCTGTTTCATATACCGGGGTCCTGCCAAGACTTGTTTCTGTTTTGTTTTGTTTTTAAAGATTTTTATTTAAAAATGTAGCTATCATATAACATTATATCAGTTTCAGGTGTACACCATGGTCATTCAACATTTGTATACCTAAAGAAGTGATCACCATAAGTCCAGCCCTAAGATTAGTTTTGACCAGAGGGCTCCATTGCCCCCTCCCCCCCTCAATAAAAGGACCATTTAGAAACCTCTAGAAGAAATAATTTCAAGTGCTCTGTCTACCCCTTTACAGTTACAACACAGTGGCTGCTCCTTGTGACCCAACTCCATACCCCACACGTCCATCAGGCAGGGGAATGAGAGGCCGTTTCTGTTCTAGAGCCTTCTCACACTTGGCTCCCACTCTTCTGAGTATTTGAATGTGGCTCTTTCCTGCAGGAGCCATGACAGAGAGCCTGCTGTGTTCTTCCCTTCTTGGGAACTCGCTGGAGTCTGACTGCCTGAAAGAAGCTAGAAATTTGGATAAGGAGAGGGGAGTTTCACGTAGTGAGAGTGGGAGGGTTTTGTTCCAGGGTGTTCCTTCCCTTTTCTGCCCCAGAAGCCTGCTTGTCCCTCCCCACCTGTTTGTAGATGTTTGGATTCTCTGGCCCTTCCCCAGGTTTCTGGTTCCCTGGAGGTGGAGTAGCACCCCTGCTTGCTCACACCCAGGTGCCTCCTTTTTTTAAGGAGAGGCATCTGTGTACACCCCGCAGCCCTCCACTCCGTCCTCACAGCACACCCAGCCCCTGTGTTGCTCCAACATCTGTGGTGTGGAAAGGTTCTAGGGAGGGCCGCGTCGTCTGTTGGCCCCATAATCCTAAAAGGAAGCAAACCCACCCCAATTGCAGCTCTTGTTTTCCTGTTTGTTTGTTTGTTTGTTTGTTTGTTTTCTTTCCTCAAATCCCCCAGAGCTTGTATTTTTACCAGCTCCTCTTAAAGCCACCAGAGTGCCCCCCCACCTGCCACCATCTTTGAGTGGACCTGTGCAAGGCGGGCCGGTCAAGGAAACCATAGGCGGGCGGCAGAGGCTGCTGCAGAGCGCCCCCTCTCCTGAATCTCCCTCAGCCTCTGCCACACCTTAGGATACTCTTCATGTAGAAACTGGCAGTGGCCTCGGACTTCCAGAACGTCCTGGGAGGTCTAGATCTGAGAGATACAAGAGGATGGCGTCTGGGGCAGGAACGTTGCTTTCCTACTGCACTGCCCCTCTCCTCTGGATTCTGGGAGGCTTAACAGCTGCTTCTGTAAACTGGGAAGGAGACCAGTATCTGCCTGAGGGGTTACTGAAGTGGGAAGGGTCAAGTACTTGGCGTGACGCTTGGCACAGGGTAGCCCCTTAAGGAGCAATTTATGTTTTCCAACTTGGCGGCTTGAAACAAGTGTTGAGGATTCTAGTTGCTTGGGTTTGGTGATTGCTTTTAGTTTGTTTTTTTATTTTTCTGGCAAAGGTCATTAGTATGTTGAGGTTCTAGAAGCTGGAAGTGGATGCTATCAGACTGGCTGAGAGCACAGTGTTCCAGAAGTGTAGGCGCATGGCTTAGCGGGTGTCTCGTCACGTTAGTTTCCCCGACCAGCAGTCAGCACACTCCCGTGGCATACTTGAAAAAGGTGAGGGTCCTGAAGGCGAAGTCTTGCCGAAAAGGGCCTCCTGGGCCCAGTGTGGCTCTCCTGGCCTCACCGAGCAGTGTACAGGATGGAGCTGTCCTGCAGGCTCTGAGGGGAAGGAGATGCTAGCACAGGGGTGAGGCCAGCTGATCCTTCCCAACCCCACCAACCTCAGGGGCTCTGAAAACGACTCCCCTGTTCTTTATTTTGTCAACACAAAGACCCTAAGGCACTTTTCCTATGTCTCCGGTACCCCTCTGGGTATGGTACACTATTAAATTCCAGAGTCAAACCCCCCTCAGAGCTCCAGCTCCTCACTGGGGGCAGAAAAGCCTGGTGTTGTGTGGGACTTGGGCCTGGGCAAGGTTGGGGTGTGGGATGGATTTCAGGGTCCACAGTTAGCCAGGGAGTGGGCACCACAGAGCCTGGTGTTTTGGCCTCCAGGGCTGAGGGTGGGGAGAGCGCAGACCCTCCATACACCCCCCAGCCCTTTCTGTCCCCTGAGCGTGCTGCCCTGGTCACTTCCAGTGGACAGAAAAAGGATGAGCTCTGAACTTAGTGCTGGAAAACACAGTTCTGGCCGTGCCTCAGCCCGGTTGGGCCTTAGTTCCTCATCTGCAGAATGGGCAGCTGGGTGGTGACCTCATAGGGGGTTACCCTTGTGGGGCTGGGTGAAAACAACAACTGTGAGACACACCTCAACACAAGGTACCTGCAAGGTGTTCCATGGATCCCATTCCCTCCCTAGGCCCTGGGCTCAGGCTGTTAGGAAAGGTGGCCAGCCCCTTCAGGCAGCCTTTAGTAAGCACCCCTGCAAGCCCAGTGCTGTGCTGAGACCAGACACAAAGGTGGGAAACCCTCAGCCTGTTGTTCCCGGTGGGGAATAAAATCGCTTCTAGCCAGGGGCCACTGCCGAAGCTTCTGAACAAAGAATAGGTACAGGGTGCTCTTGGAGCTGCTCTATAGGTTTTAAATCCAAATGGAGTGGCATTAACACTTCTGGAGCTTGTGTTGCATTTTAGCCTAAATGTCACAAAGGAACCAGCAGACCAGGCATTGCCCTGCCCTTTGCCCTCAGTCTCTCAGACAGATTTTACTCTCGTTTTGTGAAATGTCCAGTGCCAAAAAGGAGGTAATATTTCCACTTAATTGTTTCTTTTCTTTAAAGAATTGTGTGTGTGTCAGTGCCAGGTGAGAACCTTTTGGCTAAGTCTTTCGAAAGAATGCTATTAGAATGAGGCTACAGCTGCAGGGCCTTCTGGCCAGGTTCAGGTGGATTGAATGCACGGCCCGTCAGACCCCACGGGTATCGATCCCCAGGGCTACCCGCCCCTCAGTGTTGCTGGTATTCCGGTTGGGGTGCAGTTAGCTCAGCCTAGAATCAGATCACCATTCTGGCCGGTCTGTATTTGAGGAAGTGCCAGTGAAAGATCCTCCACAATCCTTGGGACGGTCTGTGCCACCCACAGGGGGACGACCTACATCTCCCTGCTGGTCAGGATAGTCCAAGCTCAGTGCCTCTGAGCAGAGACCCCAGAAAGAGATGGAAGAATCGGAACGCTGGGCAGAGCACCCGGGGACGGGGAGAGGGGTGTGGGCCATTCAAGGCACTTTCCTGAGAGGCTTCCCAGCATGGGATGGCCAGGCTCCCATGTGATTAGAGGGGTGTTAGACGGGCCCCCACTTCCTGGGAAACTGCCCTGATAGCCACAAGTCCATTTTCACAGATCCATCCTAAAGACTATTTTAAGGTGAAGCACTTCCCTACTTTAAGGTGAAGATGGCACTGGGCAGGCCACTGGCTGCACCAAGCAAGAGCCCCTCCGACAAGATGTTTTGGGAAATAGTAACAGGCCTCAGCCCTTGCTGGCCGCTGGGTGACTTACCAAGTGATGGTGAACCCTGCACAGCACAGAGCTGAGACCGAGAGGGTGGGACCTGACTCACGGTCCCCAGCAAGAGGCTCGTTGTTGCTGACTGTGGGTCAGACCCCTCGCCCAGGGTCTGGGGTACCCACATGGGCACGAGGGCCAGGGGTGTGGGAACAGACCCCCATGGATATGGCCAGGCCCATGGCCGCACTGAGAACTCCTCTGTGTCTCCATCACCCTGTCCCTGTGGAGCAGTGCTGACAGCAGAGGAGGGAGCAGCCTCTGGTTTGTGGTCACACCTTGCAGCCCAGTGCTGTGGGCGGGGGGCAGATATGGGGAGAAGGGAGGACCATGTCACCTGAGTCTCTCAAACCAATCCTACCTGCCCTCTGTGAAAAGGCTGGTGCTTGGGATTTGAACCATTTCCCCCCAAGCCTGATTTTTAGTCCTACTTTCCCCTCTGACTTGCTATGTGACATTGGGTGAGTCTCTGGCCTCTCTGGGCCTCCAGCTTGTCATCTGTGAAATGGGGAGCTGTGCATGGCCGTCCAGGGTCTGTGACTCTGAAGGAGGGAGGACCTGGTGGGCACAGTCCCTCTAGGGAAGCAGCCATGCTAGTATTTGGGAGGCTCCTGAAGGCGGGGAAGGGTCGGGAACAGCAGGTGGTACATCCGGAGCCTTCTGGAGGGGCTGCACGTCCAGGTGTCTTTCGGGAGCGAGCACCCTACTTGTCCTCTCCCTTCATTCTGAGGCAGTGTCCTGGGCTTCTGCCCACCCCAGGCCAGCCCCCAACTCTTGCCCTGGGTGGAAGAGGCAGCAGAATGCACCTGAGGCCCCTGGAAGAAAGCAGTCTCTGGAAGACCTTTCTAATGGTCCAGCCTGTACACAGTGGACGAGCGGGTTGCCTGGGGAGGGGTGAGCTTCCTGTTCCGGAGAAGCAGAAGTGAGGCTGAGATTGGTCAAGGGGATTTAGTAGCTGCACGTGGGACTTGGAAAGGGTCCTTTATGAGCCGAGGTCCTGTGATGCTTAAGGCAGCGTTAAGGGCTTTGGCATTTGTTCTACTGCCAATTTCCCAAGTCAGTACACACCTCCCAGGACTGACAGCCCTTCGGGCCATCATTTCATCTTTTCCTCACAGGGCCCTGGAGGCTTGGGAGCTCCTTGTTTCCAGTCTGTGGATGAGGCGGCCCAGCAGAGGGTTGCAGGGCTTCAGTCCCAGCTCTGCCGAGAGCATGGCTGTGCAAGTGGCTGTCATTGCTTCTGCACCTCAGTTTTTAAATCTTTAAAGTGGGGATAGTAATGGGGTTGTTGTGATGATTAGATGTAGGTGATGAAAAGCACGTAGCACAGCCCGGCAGAGAGGAAGCGTTACTGTTATTTGTGAAGTTTATCTGGTAGTCACCAGCACGTGGCTGAGTCGGGGCCAGCTCTCCTGTATTCTGACGCCAAAGCCATGGCTCTGCTCACTGCCCCGTGACACCTCTGTAAAGTGGGCCTGGCCCCTGCATGTCTCCCTGAGCCTACACTGTTTGCTGCAAGGCATGCGCACATCTTTCTGGCCCAGGGGCTCAGCCCGAATCCGGCAGGGGGCTGTGGTCGTCACAAGAGTGCTGGCTGCCTAAGGGCCCCTCTGCGGCCGCCTTGCCCCGCCTCCCCGGCGCCAGGCCTCGCTGGTTGCCCGCCAGCCTGGTGCTGCACACTCCATCATTGTCCACACCCTCCCTGGGC
The DNA here is from genome assembly GCF_036562045.2 of Rhinolophus sinicus. Lineage (NCBI taxonomy): Eukaryota > Metazoa > Chordata > Mammalia > Chiroptera > Rhinolophidae > Rhinolophus > Rhinolophus sinicus. The sequence goes on along the minus strand of NC_133756.1, from coordinate 23,449,616 downwards.
ACTCTTAGACTCCAAACCCCTCTGGTTAACGTGCAGAAGAGGTGGCTTCAAGGTGCGCAGGTTTGAGAGACAGTCTCTGGCTGAAGAGCCCACCTCAGCCTGCAATTGGCTCCCAGTCTGTGGCCTTGGCCCTCCAGCCTCCTGTTCACCCCCTCCCCCTCGCCTCTCACCCTAGGTGTGAGGTAGAGTGCAGACCCCAGAGGCTCATAAATCCAGGTTTAAACCCCAGCTGGGTCATTTGTTGACTGTTTTTGGGCAAATCTTAATCCCGTCAGACCTTCACTCTTCCGTGGAATGGGAATAATACCAGCCTCATGGCCCTGATCTAAGGACCAAACCAGAGACTGTGTGTAAAGCATGCTGTGTGCTCAGTAAAGAACAGCTAATGCTGGCTGTTCCTTTGCTATCAGAATTCCACCAATCTACTTCTTTTAGATTCTCCTACAAGGACAGAGCTTAAGCTATAGCCAGGTTCATTTTGCTTCCCATTCATTCATTTCTTCACTCCTTCACTGATTTATGCAGCACCCAGTCTGTGCCAGCTGGTGCATGGAATGTAGGGGGCTGTGAAGGTCGTTAAGACACAGTTTCTATCTTCAAAAGGCACTCTGAGTCCAGGAGGAGAGATGGACGTGTGGCCGTAATCATACCCAGTGTGGCGGAGGAGAGAAATCCCAAGGCATTATAGGAGTAGCTCGAATGGAGCCGTTAATCCCAAGGGGTGGGGCAGGAAGGCTTCCCAGAGGAGGTGCTATTTGAATTGGGTATTAGAGGATGTATGGGAGCCCATCAAGTGGGGAAGGGAGGCGAGGCATTCATTCCTGACCAGAGAATAGCACTAGAAGAGGGGAGTTTGTGACAGGAGATGAACCAAGTGAAAGACCTGGGCTGCCTGGTCCAGGTGCTCTTGTGACCCACCCCACTCTGCCTCAGCTGGTTATACTGGGCTGGGACTCCTGGGAGTTTCCGAGTTCTGTGTAGACTCTTCCATCAGACAGAATGGTGGCTTCCTTCTGGGGGTAGAAACGAGAGAAGCATTTCCCCTGCTCCCCTAGCCCCACATCCTGGACACCTAGATTAGGCAACTTGATCCGGGGGCGGGAGACAGCCCAGACCTAGGGCCAGGTAGGGTGTCTGTACATGCCAGGCCTTTCAGGAACGTTCCTTCCCCTTCCACATGCAGACCCAGCCTTGCCCCCCAGCCTGCCAGCAGTTTCTTCTCCCTCAGAGTGTCGAAGGTGACTGGCGTTCACCAGTCACATCTGTTACTGAGTTTGTTCCCCTTCACCCACCTGAGACCTGAGGGGAAGGTGCCAGAGATGTTAGTGGCTTGCTAGACGTTCATGTGCTTTTGAGAGAACCATCTTGAAGCCCCTGAAGATGCGTTTAAAGTTGTGACTGTCCCTCTGTGCTGGCTTGTCATTGTAGTCCCATCACTTGGTTCCCACCCTCCCTCCACCCTTTGTAAACAAATGTATGATTTTTCTCTCATCAGGTTCTTCTCACAGACTAACCCTCTCGCTTATATTCTGTCTGTTTGTTTTCCCTCCCTCCTTCTCTCTCCGGTTCCCCTTCTCCTTCTCATAGACTGACCCTTGGTTATCGTTGCAGAATTACGGCAGCGGCATGAGACCACCACCCAACTCCCTTGGCCCCGCCATGCCCGGGATTAACATGTAAGGCAGAAACGACCCACCAGTGGCTCAGAGCCCCTGGCTTTTCCCCACCCTCTGCTGCCCTCCTGGAAGACTCGTGACCTGAGCAGTTACTGGCACTCTCTGGACCTTAGTCGCCTCATCCGTAAAGTGAGGATGTTGACAATACTGGTGACGAGACCTCACCCCACGTAGTGCTTTACGTGCCCGGCACGGTTCTAACCATGTTCTGTGGATTAGCTCACCTAATCCTTATGATAACCCTGTGAGGTGGTTATTATCATCCCCCATTTACAGATGAGGTAACTGAGGCACAGAGAGGTGAAGTCACTTGCCTATGCTCACACAGCATGTAGTGGAAGGGGCAAGATTTGAACCCCTGTACAGCTGACCACTGTTCTGGTATTTTTGTGTTTCTTAACCCCTTTGAGGTGATAGTCCCCGTGAGACTCTTGGGACTCCTTTCTGGGAAAATGTACATGCAGAAGATATTTGATCTACTTGACAAATTTCCCATATAATTTGTAGCAGTCTGTAGATGTCCACCCATGAAACTAGCCATTACTTCCCTAGAAGCAGATGGTCTCTAGGCCCTGGGCATACATATAGGACTTCCTGTCAGTGACTTCAGCCCTCTTGTTCTGCCCCTGCTGGCACCGCCTGCTTGGAATTGACAGCACCTTTTTCATTGTCTCCATCTCTCTCTCCCTCTGTCAGGGGCCCGGGAGCTGGCAGACCCTGGCCCACTCCTAACAGTGCTAACTCAGTGAGTACCAGGTTGGGTAGGTGGTGGTTGCCAGGGAGGGGGCTCTGGGGTACAAGATTCCTGTCCCCAGGTTGGAGGTGTCACAGGGAGGGGAGATGCAGCAGGATTCTACCTGATGCCTCCATGGAGAAGCCCACCTGTAGGCAGAGGCGTGGCCCCCACCCAGCCTCACCCATTGCTCTGCAGACACTGAGGTGTGAGCTGAGAGCCTGGCTCAGAGACCACTGTTCCCGTAGAGGGTCCTGCGGGGCCAGCTTCAGAAGGAGGAGCTGGGAAGGGCCTCGGTGCAGATTGTCCAGGGGAGAAGGCTGACGGGGGGGGATGCGAAGTTCTCACTTGCCTGCCCTTCTGAACTGGAGGCTCCTGCAAGGCTCTCGGGATCAGTTCAGTGTGGGAGCTGGACTTTGCTCACATCCACAACCCTGCTAGGGTCAGTAGCTAGGTGACTCAGTGGGTCCCACAGCCCGTCCCATCAAGAGTAAGGTCACGTCCCCAAGTGGGTTTGGAAGCCAAGAGGTGCTGCCTGTCGGAGGAAGTGACTCTGACACACACATGCCCCCCCCCCCACCTTATTTCTAGATTCCATACTCCTCCTCATCACCCGGTACCTATGTGGTAAGTGTGTGTGGGTTTGGGGTGTTGCTTGTCTGTCCACTTGTAACTGAGTGTGCAAGAGAATTATTCAGGGATCCCTGTCTCTTGCCCTTTCAAAGCAAATTCTGAGCACAGATTCTAACTGTGCTAGAACTTGCTGTCAATATTCAAGTATTTGTACCTTCTGGTGGCTCAGAAGTCCCCAAACAGGACCCAGGGTTGGGATCCCCATCGTGGGGGCTGAACAGTGGGCTGGTTGGCTTTTATTTTTACCACAGGCCTCTGGTTTTGATGTGTGTGTGAGCATACACATGTACACACACACACACACACACACACACACACATCAAACCTGCCTTGGTTTAGAGAAAGAAAGGGGTGTGTCCCCCGGGCCCTGGTGAGCGCTTGCTGCTGATGTGGCTGGAACTTGGTGGCCTCCCCTACATGTGTCATCACCGTGGGTTTCTAATGTCAATTTTTATCTCATCTCCAGGGACCCCCTGGTGGTGGTGGCCCCCCAGGAACACCCATCATGCCGAGTCCTGCAGGTAAGAGGGCTTGGGGGGGGGCATAGAGAGCCCTGGAGGGGCCCAGGTGCAGACCCAAAGCTTACCAGCCTCTTCCTGAGCGGTGCATCCTACACTGGGCATCTTGGCCTCAGGGATTTAGGAGGCAAGAGGTCCCTGGTGTGACCAGTCCGCCAGGTGGCCTCAGCCAAGTCACTCCTCAGCCCTGAGGAAAGGGCAGGCAGAGCAGGGAGACCTGGGAACGAAGGGTCTCACTGATCAGAGAACCCTGTCCTGGTTGTGTGTTTGTCTAGGTGACTGAGAGGGGCTTTGGGGTCCAAGAAGCCTGGGACCAGGGCTCGACGCATGGTGCCTCTTGGCTTCTGGTCCTCTTTGTAGGAGATCCCTTCTCCCTTTTTCTTGAACTAAAGGACACAGACACACACACACACACACACACGTGGGCATATGCACGCATGCACACACACAGCCTCACAATTGTGTTTCTTTCCCAGCTATGAATAGCTTACCACCAGCAAGAAGAAATTCAACATACAATCCTTACCCACCCCAAAAATAAAAAGAGAGGTGGTGGGATTTCTGCCTGAGAAATATGGAGCCTGCTCCTGATATAAAACATGTTGGCTGATTTCCTAAGGAGATGTTTCTGGCTAATTGGGGAGACGGAGGGGTCCCTCTCTCCCACCCGCTCCTCAGCTCCCCGTAACAGGGAAGCTGCTCAGCTGCAGGGGTGGAGCTGGCGGCGACTGTGATATTCCGGCTCCCGCTCCAACTCCTTCTTTCTGCTGCTGCATTTTTATGAGCTGCATGACCTACATTCAGACTGGGTCACATGAAACCACTCCATATGTTAATGTATCTCCAGCCCCGTCCCTGCCTCTCCCTCTTGCCCCATCAGCTTGGCAGGGTGGCCCCCAGGTAATTTGTGGCATCTCTCTTTCCCCGATTTGATTAAAACTGCGGGGCGGGGTTGGGGACAGCACAGGCGGTGTGATGTGGCTGCCCCCACCACGTCCCAGCCAGTGTCCGGGGACCAGATTTGGTTCGAGGTGGGAAGCTGAGGATGCAAACCTGTCAGCCCCCTTTGCCATGTCCATACTGCTGTCCAGAAAATTCTTTGTTTCAGGGTTGAGTGGTTTTCACAGTTGAATTTTCTGTGATTAAAAACTTGGTGAATCTTCATTAAATATAAATTAGCCAGAAAATGGTGGTACTTAGAGGAAATTTTAGGTGATAAAACACAAAAGAATGAGTTCAAGTGCCACGAGTTTGTTTTAATTAAGAAATGAATTAATCACCCCGACTTGCGGGTTTCCACTATTCTACAGATTCAACAAATTCCAGTGACAACATCTACACAATGATTAATCCGGTGCCGCCTGGAGGCAGCCGGTCCAACGTAAGTCTGCTTTCTAATAATTTACATATCAGATACCATAACAAATCATAATTAACTTCATCAGCTGAGGGGAAAGCAAGTTTAATTGATTTCAGCCATTTGTTACCAAAGATGAATAAAATAAACCGTCAGAAAAGTGATTAACTCTTGGGCAACTCAGTTCCTATCTCATGGCTGCCAGGAGCTGGGAGAGAGGAAGGTAGAGTGATTCCCATGACTCTGCTCAGAGTGGGCAGCAGGCCCCACTGTGGGGACCCCCGCCGCTCTGTGGGGTGCTGGTGAGGGGAGGCACCAGGCTGCAGGTGGGATCTGGGCCGGTCCCTGCTCAGTGGGCTGGCTGTGCCACCCTGGGCCGTCCCTCATGGTCCCAGGTCTGTTTCCATGACTACGGGGCTAAGGGTTACGGCCACAGCAGGAGCATGGCCCACTTGGGGACCTGCCTGCCCTGTGCCTCCCGCACCTTGCAGCCTCTTGAACCTCTCCTTGGACCATTGCCTTGTCTAAAAGTCACTCCCTCCATTCCTGGCCTCAAAGTCCCATCCTACAATGATGGTGCGTCTCACACTCTACTTTTCTGACCCTACTCGCCCACTCCCTGTGCTTCTGTCCCATATGCGTGGAACATGACTGTGCAGCTGCAGCCTGTCTCTCCCAGGTGGGAACTCCCTGAGGGCAGGGCTGGTCTGTCTCGCCTCCAGACAACCCTTCTGCACCAGGCGGGGAGATGAATCCAACCAGCCTTGCCCTCAGGGAGCTCAGGGTTTGGAGAGCAGGCTGCTGTGTGACTAAATCAGCAGTCTGGATTGCAGAGCCAGAGGATGGGTTTGGGGCCCCAAAGTTATCTGTTGCTTTTTGGGGTGCTCTGTTTGGTTTTGTTGGTTCCGTTCCTGATGTGACATTAAACCACCCCATGTGCTAAACCCTGATCATGATTGGCCCCATGCTGGACACTGCACTTGTTTAACCTGCTTGCAGCCTATGGGATGCGGGTCTTTGGTCTGCCTCCTGGGGTGCTGAGAGGGGCCATACCAGGGTCATGTAACTGAGGGATGTGGGAACCACACACCACACCTGATGCTCCACCACCTTTCTCCACCCCCCCCTTCTGAGCATCCAGCACCTCCCACCACCCCTACCTCATCACCCCTGGCTCTCACTAGGGTGACCAGCCATCCAGGTTTTAGCTCTAAAAGCCCTTTATCCCAGGAGACAGTGTCCCAGGACCCAAGAAAGTCCTACTTTTTGGCAATGGATGCAGAAAGTGGAGCGGAAAAGTGTAAGCCCCATGCTGCTGCCCAAAAGGAAGAGACGACATACTGTTTAGTATCAGGTAGCAATGGCATAGATGTCCCTCCTCCCATGGTCGCTGTTGCCATATTTCACCTGACCACGGGTGCTGGCGGTCATGCCCTGTGGCTTTCAGTGATGGATCATCCATGTTGCATCACTCCCAGGGGTGCGACCCAAGTGCGCGGCAGTCACGGACTCTGATGGAGTCCACATATGACTGTGTCTGCAGATTACCTGTCGTGCTCTGTGTCGAGATAGTGCACGTTGCATTTCTTACGTTGAGATTTGTGGCCGTGTTTTCTACAAGTTCAGATAATGAAAATGAGAACGATGACAGCATCAGCACCAGCATGACCTACTCATCACTAGAAAAAAAGACTAAATGACAGTGCTATTTTAACCACAGGTGGGAGGACACCTACAACTGGATTAGGGAGGTAAATACCCACAACGGAAGGTACTGCACAGTATGCAGAAGCGAGAGAAGGGGAGGTGACCATGGAGAAGGGTGTGTGAAAACACACTGGAGAGAGACTGAATTACACAAGTCTGGGAGGAGACAGGCATATCCTTCTCAATCAAAAGTTGTTCATCCTCCAAAGAGAAAGCAATGCTCAGTCAAAAATAGCAGCTGCTGCCTTCGCTTAGACGACATATGCCATCACCATGGCGGTCCCTCAGTTGCTCCAGGAACTGAGAAGCTTACAGTTCCTGATGCAGAGCCTGTAGCTCAGCCCTCTGGGTGAACAGAAGGGGAATTTTATGTCAAGTGTGTTGGTCTTTCACAGTGTAGCGCTGATTTGGTCAGATCTTACCAATAGTCAGGTGAGGTGAGCTTCCTACAGAATTGTCAACTGGTGCATCGAGTCCTGGCAACAGCAAACAGGTCCCCCGGTCTTAGGTACTTTGACTTGAAAACTGGAGCTTCAAATCGTCATCTTGATTTCTGTGAAGAAAACGTAAATCAAAGATCATTCTCTTGTCCAAATACAAACTTAGACATTGCTTATTTATCTGCATGTTTGGCAGACAGTACACAGTTAATTTGGTACATTTCATTTAGTCTATAAACATCTTACCTGCTAAATATCCCACACTGCTGCTACCAAGGGGTGTGATTTGCTTACCTATGACATCAGGCTTTCATAATGAAAGATTTGGGTGACTTATCAATTTCCTCAAAAGCACTTAATGAGATATTTGACTTTATAGAAATAGATTCTCAGACACGAGCCCACAAGATGGCTATTGTTGCTGGCCATGGAAAAGATGTTAACATGTCAGCCTACTATGATGTCCTTCTCTAATTCGGAAATGTGTTGAGATGAGACTAGAGAAAGGAATCCACTAAAATAAAAATGTATGTACTGTTTCTCCAGAACTGTTTGATGATCTTTAAAGAGGCCACGAGGAGTCTAGATGATGATGAGCAGACTGCACCTGAGTTGTTGAGGTGGGCGGGTTAGGGGAGAGCATTGTGACAAAACTTCATACAGCCAAAGGAATGCCTCCATTTTTTGGAAATGAGACTGCTTGAGAACTCAAAAAAAAAAAAAACAAAAAAAAACTTCACCAGGAAGGGCAGCTACATTAAACAGGACTTTCTCAATTTCTTTATTAAAACTGTAACTTAATTGGAATCCAGCTTGGATCTCACAAATTCAGATTACCTTTGTGCTTTATAGCCATTTTCCCTGAGTAGAAGTGTGATTGTTAATATTATCCAGTGTGCTTTTGGAAGGTTCAAGAATGATGGATTCTTGAGATGGATAACGCATCTGGTACAGATGCAAAGGACCTGACTGGTTAGCGGCTGGTCTGCCAAAACCAGCCTGTAGATACAAAGTGGGTGTACACCTTTGGATAGCTGGAAGCGAATTCCTGTAGGTCCACCTGTGTGAGCAAGTAAAAATCCTAAGTGCTCCTCATGCAGACGTTTTGTGGCGAGGATAGTTAGTTTGGTGGTAACCGCCTTGGACTGAGTAACAGAAAAGTAAATAATACAGAATAAACAAGTGGTACTGGGATGGCTGGATTATCTATATGCAAACGAGTGAAGTTGGACTGTTTCCTTACACCAACATACAAAAACTGAGTAACTCAAGACCTGAATGTCCAAGCTGAAAATGTAAAACACCTAGAAGAAAACATAGGAAATCTTTGTGACCTGGGTTAAGCCGTGCCTTCTTAGGTACAACACCAAAAGCACAGTGACAAAAGTCGATGCATTGTACTTCATCAAAATGTAAAGCTTTTGTAGTTCATAGGATGCTGTCAACCCAGAGAATGGAGAACATATTTACAAGTCATGTATCTGATAAGGGACTTGAATTTAAAGTATGTAAAGAACTTAAAACTCAATTTAAAAAAAAGGTTAAAAAATGGGCGAAGGATGTGAATGGACATTTTTCCAAAGGTGAAATAGCCAATAAGCACATGAAAAGAGGCTCAACATCATTAGGTATCAGGGAAATTCGAATGAAAACCACAATGAGGTACCACTTCTCAGCCACTAGGATGGCTGGAATCAAAAAGTTAAGAGGCGGTTCAATTGGGAGAGCACGAGATACTCCTAACACCAGGGATCCGGTTCGATCCCCACAGGGGCCAGTGTGAGCTTCGTCCTCCACAACTAGACTGAAACAGCTATTTGACTTGGAGCTGATGGGTCCTGGAAAAACACTTAAAAAATAATTTAAAAAAAAAAAAGACAAATAATGTCCCGTGTTGGTAAGGATGGGAAGAGGTTACAAGCCTCTTAACATTGCTAGAGGGAATGTAAAGCGATGCAGCTCCTTTGGCAAATGCTCTGGCAGCGCTTTGAAAGGTTAAACAGTTACCACATGACCCTGCAATTCCACTCCTACAGAATGTTTCCCTGAAAATAAGACCTAGCCGGACCAACAACTCTAATGCGTCTTTTGGAGCAAAAATTAATGTAAGACCCAGTATTATATTATACCCGGTCTTATAGTAAAATAAGACCAGGTCTTATATTAATTTTTGCTCCAAAAGACACATTAGAGCTGATGGTCTGGCTAGGTCTTATTGTTGGGGAAACAGGGTAGGCATCTACCCCAGAGAAATGAAAACATATGTCCCCATAATAATTGTACACAAATGTTCGTAGCAACATTATTGACAGTAGTCAAAAAGTGGAAACACCTAAATGTCCACCGTCTGCCTTGAGTGTGTGTGAGGGAGGAGTCCCACCAGAATAGAAGCTCCCTGAGGGCAGGACTGGTGCAGCTGCACCTGAGAGCCCATGAGAGGGGCACCGAGGGGCGCCGGGCTGAAGCGCACTCAGCCGTCATGCTCTGTGCTTCTTTCTTAGTTCCCGATGGGCCCAGGCTCCGACGGCCCCATGGGCGGCATGGGCGGCATGGAGCCACACCACATGAACGGATCGTTAGGTAAGTTAGCCCTGCGTCCGAGTCCTGCTGCCCCTCCCCGGCAGACTTCCCCAGCTCCTGGCTCAGCTAGGTCTGGTCCACAGGAAGATCCCGAGAGGAAGGTACCACCAGGATAGAAAATTATCTGCACAGAAATACTGTAGGATTTGGGTGGAAGGGTTTGGAGGCCCCCCTCCCCACCAAAGGGTGGGCAAGAAACTGAATAGAATTGTTTTTTCCTTCCAGGGTCAGGTGACATAGATGGACTTCCAAAAGTAAGTGTGTATTTGATGTCTCCTCCCTGACCGCACCCACCCTGCCCCACCCCTGAGGACCCCCCAGAAGGCCTTTCTTCCCCATCTGGCTGTGCAGGTTGTGAGGGTCCAGGGCTTACCTCCTCTCCTCTCCCTGCAGAATTCTCCTAACAACATAAGTGGCATTAGCAATCCTCCAGGCACCCCTCGAGACGATGGCGAGCTAGGAGGGAACTTCCTCCACTCCTTCCAGAATGACAATGTAAGTGTGCCTGCTGCCACCCTCATTTCATTCGTGGACCAGCTGATCCCCTGAGGTCTGGGGAACAAATTTCGGAACCTCTTGGCCCAGACCTGCCCACTGGGCTGGTGTCCCAGCAGCCCTGTTGTGGGCCTTTCACCTGGGTTATTTCTCCACACCATGCAGAACCCTCACCTTCCTTTCTGCTTCATGGCCCTAACTGCTGGCAGATCCTTCTGGACACATGTAGGTGCTGGCACAATTCCTCAGGCACTAATTAAGATGATGTGAATGGAAAAGCCCTGGACTGGGACACAGGAGGCCTGGACTCTGGCCCACTGGGTCATTGTCCCCTGGGGTGCATTTCCATCTGCCCTGGGGAGGAAGGTTCATGCATACAGTGATATCCTGGGGTCTCCATGGGAGGGGCTAGCCATCTACTTTTCCATATTGTGCTTCTATTTACAATTTCATTTGAAGAAACCAGCATCACGGTTAAGCAGCTTTAGAGAAGCCCAGACAGGCTCCCACCCCGGGGCACCCTGTCTGTGCTCTGGCTCACCAGACCCCAGTTCTCTGCAGTCCTGTGCCTGCCTGACTGCAGGAAAGCTGTTGGCCCCATGGGGGAAGGGCAGGGGCGCCTGCTTCTTCAGCTGAAAAGAAGGGGTGATTGGAGAGGGAAAGGGACAGGGGGAGGTGAGTCTGCCTCCAGAGTTCCTGACCGTCACAGCTTGGGGCTGAGAGGTAGCGCCTGAGGTCCACCCCCTGCCCCACCTGGTGTCATCACACACTCTCAGCCCAGCCAGGCCCTGACACCTCCCCCCGCCCCCAGCTCCCAGCTCTGTGCAGTCAGACATTCACAAGACTTCCACTCCCCGGCCCTCACAACACTCCCTTCTCTGCTTCTCCCCTTCCAGTATTCTCCAAGCATGACGATGAGTGTGTGATCCCCCCTCCTCTTCTCTGAGATGCTGAGAGAGCCGGCATTGCAGGCAGGAAGATGCCAGAAATTATGCAAGAAATGAGGTGTCATTACCCAGGAGCTGGGGGAGGGGCATCTCCCTGCTCCCCCTCCACCCCCCCTCCACCCCTCCCCACACCTTTCCCAATTTTAGTTTCAGTCAATAAAAAGGCCGAACTTTTTATTCCATAAAACATGAAGGACAAAACTCAAAATAAAAATACGTTTCAAGTCAATGACCAGAAAAATCCCACCCCTTGCCCTTTCCCGAAAGGACCTTTTATGTACATGACACTTTTTTGTTGTTTTTTGTTTGGGGTTTTACTGTTGTTGGGATTTTTTTAATTTGTTTTCTGGGTGGGGGGGCGGGTTGGGGAAAAATTTTTAAAAATGGAAGCTTCTAGCAAGCCTTCACCCCAATCAAGTTCTTTGCTTTCTTCTTTAAAAAAAAAAAAGGAAAAAGGACAAAAAAAAAAAAACCAAGCCCTGCTGTCTGTCTGTACCCAAGCCCTTCCACCAGGAAAGCTAGTCTAGGTGTGAGATCTCACGCTGTCTTTGTAGCCATCTAAAAATAATAATAAACTGGGCAGTTTACAATCGGTGGTTTATTTCAAAAGGCCTTTTTGAAAAGAAAAAAGGAAGTCACCCTTTTCCACTTGGGGTTTTTGGTTTGTGCGGATGGGCAAAGGAAGAGCGGGACCTGTTTGGTTTTTGCTTGGTTTCTTCTGGCGGAGGTGGCGACAGCAACTGCACAACTTGGACCCCAGAATTCCCTCACCCCCAATGTGGTCGGAGGGGCCAGACCACCTGACCACTTTCAGGACTCCGCCATGACGGAGGCTCGCTGTGACCCAGTGGCACGCACCGCGTTCCCAGGACTGCCTCCCACTCTCTCCTGGACCTGCCCCTAGCCCCTCCAGCCCCCTCAGCCCACCCGTCTTCCCAGCGAGAATCCTGCCAGCTGGGTGGTGGCCTGGAGTGCAGTGGGGGAGGCCGCCCCCTACAGGATGGCTATGACCTGGGACATGGAAACACCTCTGCGTCCTCGTCCCTGCGGCCCTCACATTGTCATCGCGTGTACAGGCGGGCAGCATAGGGCTGAAGTTTGGGTTTTCTTTTGGTTTTTTCCTCTTGATTCTTCCTCCTTTGTTTCAAAGATGGGATATTGACCAGAATTGCTCTGCATATGCTTGGAACTGGATGGAAAGACTTTGGAATAGCTATGGGGGGCAGGGGAGACACCAACCACCAAACAGACATGCTGTTTCCGGTCCTGTTTTTATTTTCAAAAACCGACACATGCGACAGTGGAGCCGGGTCCCCTCCCAGGAGGAGTGACTCACGGCCTCCCTCACCTCAGCACCCCCTATGGAAACCTCTGTGTCTTGCCCTGGAGACACCCGAATTCTTTGTACATTTACTCCCTCCTCCTCCCCTGTAGCTGGTCTTTGTTTCTCCCCCCCTTTCTGATCCATGTATATCATATTATGTGAGATATCATCTGCCTGAAAAAAGACCTTGTGCGGATTATTGGGAACATTGTAGCTGTTTCTGTGTTTTTTCTTACCTTGTAGTCTGGTTCTGAATTAAGAGAGGAAAAAAAAAGTAATTATGATACATTGTAGTTTGTGTACGATATATGTTGATAACGTTTTATTAAAGGGACATCTTTTTTCCGCAGCCCTTCCTGACATGTTTCGGGGGAACGTGGGTTGGAGTTTATTCTACTGATGACAAAATACAAGGCGATGGGTTGGGCACAGTTTTTGTTCCCGGAGCGTACGAGATTCTGTTTTGTGTTTAAGGCCTCTGCCTTCTTTTCCTGGGCATGTTAATTGTGCTTTTTCTGTGGAGAGTTGCAGGAAGTGGCCTTTGGGGACTGGGGACCAGGGTTGGGAGGGAAGACATCAGTCTCACTTCAGATACCCAGGGACATTCTAAAAGCCAGTTTCGGTTTCTTGTCTTGCAAACACATTTTGGTTTGCCAGAATGCCTTTATTTTTCTGGAAGAAGAAGAAGGTTGCTGGTGGCCTGTGTTTCCGATTGAGAGCATCAGTGAGGGTGGCTCTGTGGGCGGCAGCCACCTGCTTTCTCCCTTTGGGTGGGATCGGCCTAGGATACTGGGCCACAGAGAGGTGGACTTTTTCCGTTTTCACCTCCAAGGCAATGGGGCGCCCTTGAAGGATTTTCAGAGTAGCGCAGTTTGAGTCAATGTTAGAAAGCCGGTGTAAGCAGCATCCTGGAAAATGGCTGGATGGGCAGGACAGATGTGGGAGACCCCGTCCCAGCCGTCACCTAGGCAAGAAATACTGAGAGCTGGGGTGTGGAAAGCAGCGGTGGATGCCGACTGGAACATTTAGAAAGTAGAACTTCGTGTTTCCTGGAGTTCAGGGACCTCATTCCAGGCCCGCAGCAGGAGCGGAGGGGAACACAGTGTCAGCCAAGTGTGGGCTCAGTCCACCTTTACGAGGTCTGGGGACCAGATGGCAAACTGGCAGTTTCAGATCCTGCCTTTGCCACTGTGTGGTCATGGGCAAGTTCGCTTCTACCTCTGCTCAGTTTCCTCCTCTGTTAAATAGGGATAATGCTCTACCTACCTCCTGGGGTTGTTGTGGGGATAAGTTACCGTTTGTAGTGTTCATGACACGGCCTTGCATATAGTAAGAGCTGTAGTGTTAACTGTTACTCATATTTGGGAAGAGTCCTGATGGGTGTGATGGGGGATATCTGGAAGGCTCTAGAAGATTCCGTTTTGCCCCTTCCCTCCTCACCTTAGAACAAGGTTTCCCGGGCTCTTCCTCAGCACACACACCTTTGAACTATTGGGGAAAACAACACTTTTGGACGACGAGGAGACTCAGGCTGCAGCTGACCTGCGCTCGCAGCTCTGAAAAGGCATTTGTGCCGCGTGCCAACCCAGTGCTGGGCAAAGGAGGAGGTAGCAATGGGTGAACATCCTTTAGTGCCCTTGCTGTCACCTCTGCTCCCCAGAGCAGGACTCAGGCAATGGCGTGGGGGTGCTGAGCTGGAAGAGAAGCCAGGTGATGGGGGGAGGACAGGAAAGGGCCCAGCCTGCCGCTTACCTCACTGCCCACCTCTGCTTGGGGAAGAACACCGATCTTGCTTCTGTACTGTGTTTCCCCGAAAATAAGCCCTACCCAGAAAATAAGCCCTAGCAGATTTTTCAGGATGACATCCCCTGAACATAAGCCCTCATGAGTCTTTTGGAGCAAAACTTAATATAAGACCTGGTCTTATTTTTGGGGAAACACGGTAGCACTCCTCAGCCTGTGCCCACCCACCCCACCCCCAGCAGCCCCCGAGTTGCCTTTGCAGCATTCATGGCCTGGTGAGGTCTGGTCCAGGGTTGGCCTCGCCAGGGGCTGATCTTTGAGGAGAGAACTGTCACTAAAATGTTTTCATTGCCCTTCCCTGCCCAGGCCTGAGTGAGTCAGGAGCGAGGCAATGTCATGCCTGTTCCACAGAGGGGGCATTAGCCCATCCCCAAAATGGGCAGGAATGGAGGAGCCCGGCCACAAGCCTAAGCTCAGCAACTGCTTTCCTGGTAAAGTCACCACTGTCCATGAAGGTCCACATCTAGGGGAGAGCCAGCCTGGGGGTCCAGAGTAAGGGCTCGGCCTGAATCAGAAAAGGCTGGCCTGGCTAGACACCCATGCCTTCTCCCTCCTCACTGGGTACCTCCTTAGAGCCAGAAAAGGAGAACTGAGAGGCAAACCAGCTGCCGCCAGCAAGTAGCCTGTGAGGGGAGGCTCAAAGCCAGAGCAGGACCCCAGTCTGGACTCAGCTGGGGCTGTCCAGCTTGATGCCCTGCGTTACCCCAAGGATCCCCCGACCCCTGACCTCTGCTGTCCCATGAGGATTCCCACAGGCTCCAGGGGGCTGAGCCCAGAACACACCTTGGGCTTCAATAAGGGAGGGCTCTGCCCTGAGCTGAGAGGAGCTGGGCCCCTTGAAGACTGGGGCTTGCCTGGGCTGGGGTGGGTCTGGCCAGGGGAGGAGAAGGGATGAGAGCCAGATGTGCCCTACTTTGCCCTGCCCTGAGCTCACTGGACATAGGCACTAGGGATACTGGAAAAGACCAGACCAAGGGGCGGGGTGGGTGCTGAAAGTTCTGTCCTGTGCTGGTGCTTCCTTTCATTTCCGGGTACCTGTGGAGACCCAGTCCTTGATATCTGTCACCTGGACATTCAGCCAGCCATCTCCTTGGTTTCCTACCATTCCATTGCCACAAAGAGCTAACTTCCAAGCATCCTTACACTCTTCCATCCACCCATTCATGTGTTCATTGAGCACCTATTATGTGCCAGGGCCTGTCCTGGTACTAGGGATACAGCAGTGAAGAAGACAGACATGGAAGGATGGAAGGCCCTTCACTGAGGTGAGGTAGGACAGGCTGCAGGACGAGCAGCTGAAGTGCAGCTCCGTTTTGGCAAGTTAAATGTGAGATGCTGTGCGATAGATATCTCGGTAAAGGTGTCAAGAAGGCAGGTCTGGGCTGGAGACACACTTTGGGAGTTGTTGGCATTTGAATGGTGTCACGCCACGAGCCTGGCTGAGATCCTCTGGAGAGCAAATGGACAAGGGCCCAAGGACTCTCAGTGATAAGACATCTGGGAATTTGGAACCAGCAAAGGAGGCAGAGAAGTGAGTTGGAGAGCAAGGTGCACTGGAGATCAAGTGAAGAAAACTGCAGGGAGCAGAGTGCCGCATGCTGCTGAGGGGCCCAGCACAGCAGGCCGCGTGCCCGGGGGCGTAGTCCACTCTCATCGCTCATTCAGGCCCCGCAGGCCCCGGCTGCTCTTTCTTGCCCCTCAGTACTTCATGCTGCAGCAGTGTAGAACAACATGGATTGTTGCCCACTGGGGGCCTTGGTTCTTGCTGTTCCCTCTTAGCATGCCTTTCCTGCTTGCACTTTAGAATTCAGTCCCCTCTTTCAGGAAGCCTTCTCTGAGCTACCACGGCCCCTGTGCTGTAATGGTTCAGTGTCTGCCAGGACATCGGGCTGGGAGCCCCTCGAAGCCAGGGACCGTGTCTGAGTGTTCTTCGTCCCCAGAATCACCCAGCAGGTGCTCGGTGAGTATCCATGGAGTAACTGGATGTTTGCTCAGTAGTCACCCTTGAAGCCCTATCCGCTGCATGCTGTCACCTGAGGGTACATGCTCAGGTGTGAGGAAAGGTGGCCTTTATGGCCGCCTACTTCTGTGGGTCCAAAGGAGACTGACAGCTCTGTGAGTGCCACCAGCTAACTGGGAGCTCTGCAGGGCAGGGACCATGTCGCCCTCATTCTGTGTCTCTGAAGCTCAGCACAAAGCCTGGCACACAGTAGGTACTTAGAAAATGGGCTGAATGATTGGACTGCTGTTAGAGGAGGTCTGTGGTAGAACCTCAGGGCTCAAGTCTCAGTCCTGGCCTATTCTGGGGTTCCATCATGGCCCAGCTGGGGATGCGGAGACCCATAGGTGTGCGTGTGTGTGTGTGTGTGTGTGTGTGTGTGTGTGTGTGTGTGTGTGTTGGGCGAGATGGGCACAGAAAACAGAGAGGTCATTTTGCTCTTGTCATGGGCTTGACTGAGGATCTCAGGTGGCAATAACAAAAGCTTAGTGTCCAGAACAGGGGAGGGTCTGGCCTCACCCCACCTTGCCAAACTCAGCCCCCCTGAAGAATTGGGTCCCTTGGCCCTGCTCTGCGATAACAGCCTGGAGTAGGTGGGCGCTGTCAGCCATGGGTTGAGAAGTGGGTTAGAAGTTCAGTGGGAGGCAGACATTGGCCTATTTGGCTTTGAGACATTTAATGTCCAGCCTCAGACGTCTACTGGGCAATCAATCCCCTAGCTGAGAGGACACATGGGGTGTGGGGCCCCGGAGGGCAGAGCTGGGACCACTGGGTTGAAGCTACAAGACGACATTCCTCCCAGTGTGTGAGAACATTTAGCCTCCAGAGCTGCCAAAGAATGAAAGAGGCATTGAGAGGTAGAAAGTTCCCCATGATGAGAGTGTGTAAGCCAGCTGGGGGAGGGATAGGTGGGTATATGTGTTAGATGGTGAGTATTGGTTCCCAGGACCCCATGGGGCAGAGAGTAAGATAAACAAGTCCCTTCTCAGGGGCAGAGCTGAGGTTACAGCCAATTCACTGTGGCCTCTGAGTCCCTTCCAGCTTTTTGGCTGTTTTGCCACCTCTAAGACAGGTCCCATAGACTCCACTGCTCTGTGACTTGAATTCCTTCTTTGGCAGAGAAGGGAGGTCTGGCGGTTGCAGGCCTGGAGTGACGGGTGGGGGACACGGGTTCTAATGGTGGAGCCTGCGCTCCAGCAGACCCCCCTGGCCTCCTCGCTGTTCTGTAAACCCACCAATCCCATCCCCATCTCAGCCGTTGCTTTTCCCAGCTGTCTTCCTGGCCTGTTCCCACGCTTCATTCGGTCTCCACTCAGCATCACCTTCTCACAGAGGGCCTCCCTGACCCCGGTTACCTAGTACGGAGAGCACCCCTCACCCTGTGACATAAGGGCTGACATACCCCTCCCCAGCTGCCTATGGCTCACAACCATGTCCTTTCCTGGGCATTGCCCTGGACCCCAGGGAACTGCCTCACCCAAGGTCCCACCTCCTCCCAGGTGGTGGCCAGTGTCCAAGGGCTGATACAGGACCTCAAAGCCTCAATTTGGGACAACTCTGAAGGGCCATCCAGCTCCAAGTTCTCCTCCCTCTGCCCTGTTATGCCCTCCTAGCTCGCTTACTGGTCTCTGGAGAGTGCTCCCCAATGACTCTGCCCGTCTGCCCTCCCTCAGTCTGTTCCTGGGAGCTCCGTCCAAGATGCCCTGCTTCACTTTTCTTCATGTCACTCTGATGTATGTTTCTTTCTTCACTGTCTTCCCATTCGAATGTAAATGCCGTGAGAGCAGGGACCTTGTTTGTCTACTGCTCTATACCCAGGGCCTTGCAGCATGCCTGCCATATACGTACTAGGTGCCACGGACAGTCGAGCATGAATGAACCGAGTGCCTGAGAGTTTATAATCTGAGGGGAGGGGTGCGCACCGGGATCGATATGTAGCAAGTGCACATCTCTGGAGGTTCCCAGACATATGTGGGGAGAGGGTCCCTATAACAGGGTGGTCTTCCCGCAGCCAAGCAGGTAGGCCTGAGTCACTGTGACTTGTGTATTCACACAAAGGGAAGACCGTGTGAGACACTCAGGTCACGTGCATGCTTTAAGGGAATTTATCCAGCCGCGAAAGAGGAAGCAGGGAGATGCTGTGTAAAACCTGAGGTGACCCTGGCTTGTTCCTTCACTAGCCTTGGGCCTGCAGCTGAGGGACAGAGCCCAGCAAGTCACACAGCCTCTGGCAAGCACCCACTGTAGACCCAGCCTGAGCCAGCCTTGGGAGAGGACAGAGGGCAGCCTACAGGTGAAAAGCCCACCTTTTTGCCAGGCTTCTGAAAACCTCCAGACCCCGCCACTTGAAACCTCCTGGACAAATGCAACTTACTAATCTCAAAGTGGCGAAAACCTGGGAGGTGCTTTATCCCATTTTGCAGATGAGGAAACTGAGGACCTGAGAGGGAAGCTGGAATATAGGAGGCTCTTAGAAAAGGCTTCCCTCGGTCCAAGATTATAATTCCCTTGCTAATAAAGTCTGCTGGAAATGAACTGAGGAGCCGTTGAATGCATCAACAAGACACAAATATATGACCAAATATGTTTGCATAGATTCACAATGGCAGTGCCAAAATTTGGGTTCCAGAAGTCTGTGGTTTAGACGTCCAAGTCCCTGTAGTAGGTTTTTATGCCAATAGTGCGACCTCCCCCTGCGCTCTCCTCACGCAGTACTTCTGCTTCCTCCCCCAACTCACTCGAGAGTTGCCCGCTCAACTGAGAACAACCTACCCACGACTTAATGTCAACTAGAGCCTTACAATCATTCTCTGTTTCTTCCCTTCCTGTGTTTAAGGAGGAAAGGAATGTAAGAAGGTGGTGAGGAAGAGGTAGGTGGGCATGTGGAATTTGGAGACGTGGGCATCTCTCTGTGGAGGGGGCAGCTATCATTGCGTATGAGCTTTCCAGTTCTTCACACTATACCATGTGGTCGCTGGGCCTGTTTCCTCATCTGAATGCGGAGGATAATACCTCCAGGCCTGCCAGCCTCACCTTGCAGATCAGCTGCAAGGGGCTTGAAGGGAGAGGGAGAGTGCAGTGGGTGACAGGCTCCACAGCTTAGCTCCCGAGTCCAAAGGGGACACACCAAGGTCAGCAATTAGGGCCGTCATCACACAGGGTGGGCCGGGATGAGGACATGCTGCCCAGGCCTGCCCGGCGACACTGGCCCTGTTCCAGGACAATCCTTAAGCTGCAAGGTCATGTGCTGACTATCCGCTTACTCTCAGCCTGCGTCCCAGACTTGGCTAAGTCTTGCTTTGACCGCCTTCCCCCAGGCTCCCACCGGTCCAGGGGGCTTCAGCCCGCTCAGCCTGGCTTCAAGCCATCACCACTCGCCCAAGAATTACAATGGCCCCCAGCTGCGCTCGGTAGTCACCCTGCCAACTCTTCCTCCACACACCACCAGTGTTTTTTAAAAAATCCCTTTGACTCAGCTCTTCTGCTAGGAATTTATTTGATGGCTATGCTGGCAAAAGTACTCTAAGATACATGACCAAGGATGCTCACTGCAGCATTATTTGTAATAGCTAACAACTGAAAATAACCCAAATGTCCATCGATAGATATTAATGCTGCTGCTCAGAAGAACAAGGTAGCTCGTATGTGCTGATGTGGCAAGATCCTGCCGTCCTGAGGTGTTAGGTGAGAAAAGGTGTGGAAGAGTCTATAACTAGGATGACAGTAAGTAATGGGCATAAATGCCTTATTATACGTCCGTACTTTGCTGGTTACTACACAAGAAACTAAGATGGGAAAAGAACTAGGGGTTGCCCTGGGTGGGGTGACTTCGCTTTCATAGCACACTTTTCTGAGTTCTCTAAATTTTCACCATTTATATGTAAAAATTCTTATCTTTAAAATAAATAGTAAAATGGACAACAGGGTTCAGTGAGTTCCCTGGTCCAGGTCACCTGCCATGGGAAGCCTGGGGTGCTTGACATTCAAGGCCCCCAGTGCGCTGGCGCCTCCAGTCTCACCCCCAACTCCCCGACTCACCAGGATCCTGTGACTCCCTGCTTTTGCACACCATGTTGCCTTTTCTCAGTAACCCCTTCACACACACACACACCAAATCTGTCCTTTCCCTGGTAATCCCTCCTGCCACCCCACCCCTACCCCACCCCCACCCGCTGAAAAGATGAGTTGTAAAGTGGAAGAAGCACAAGCCTGAGACACACCAGCTGCAAATGCAGCTCAGCCATTTCCTAGCTGTGGTGGGTGCGATGTCTGCTCCAGGTCTCTTCAGAGAAGCTGCAGCTGCAGGGAGTGTCCGAGGGGAACTGCTCTCAGAACAGTCCCCCTGGGAATTGTGCTCAGCCCAACAAAGCCATCTAACCCAAGGTGTCTCCAGCTCTGGGGACCTGTGTCTGTCCAATGACTGGTGACAGACTAAGTGTCCTTGGAGAAAGGCTCAGCACCTCGCCTCCAGGTGGGACCACTCTGCTCCGGAGCACCCACAGAACTGAAATGGCTATGGGGGGGCGGTGGCCAGATGGCTCAGTTGGTTAGAGTGTGAGCTCTTAGCTGTAGGGTTGCCGCTTTGATTCCCACATGGGCTGGTGGGCTGCGCCCTCCACTAGATTCAAGACAACGAGCTGCTGCTGAGCTTCTAGAGGGGCAGCCGGATGGCTCAGTGGGTTAGAGCACAAGTTCTCAACAAGGTTGCAGGCTCACTTCCCGCAGGGGATGGTGGGCTGCGCCCCCTGCAACTAAAGATTGAAAATGGAGACTGGACTTGGAGCTGAGCTGCGCCCTCCATTAGATTGAAGGACGACTTGGAGCTGATGGGCCCTGGAGAAACACACTGTTCCCCAATATTCCCCTCAAAACTTATTTTAAAAAAACAAACTGAAATGGCCAGGGCCTCAGGTGCAAACTGAGCTGCCTCGGGTGCAAACTGCGCTCAGCCTCTCCTCAGCCAGGTGCTGCCACCATCACTCCCCCAGGCGCGGATCCTCAGGTTCTCCTGACTTTCACCTGCAAATCTCCATCTCAAAGTGTTTCACAGGGAAGCTGACCTAAAACACCGGCTGTGTGACCAAGTTCCTTACACTATCTGTGTTTTCCTCAGCTTGGTACATAGTAGGCACTCAAGATTTTTCTTGAATATGGAAATGCCATTTACCTTGCAAGGACTTCGTGAGGACTAAACAAGACACTGTGCATAGGTGCCTAGCCCCAAGCAGGACTTGTTATTAGAACAAACAGAGGCCAGCTGAATGCAGGATGTGCTGGTCCATTACCCAGGACACTGGTGAGAAATCGACAATGACTATTCAGATTTTCCAGTCACTGTGAATGTGTCCAGAATTTAATCCCATAAGAACCAAGTGACCATCACAGAGCACCTACTGTGTGGCACACATTACATATACATATGCTCTACTCCTTAACACAAGGTAGGTCACATTAGCCCCAAGTTTTAGATGAAGAAATTGAAACTTAGGTGAAGATTCTTATCTGAAGTCACAAAATTGGTCGTGGGCAGAGCGGGGCAGGTCAGACTCCGGCGCTCAAGGTGTGGAAGCACATGCGCGGTGCCCACCCCGGACAGCACCCTCACACCAAGCACAGACTCCCATGCACCGGAAGCACTCTTTATTGTCAGCAAGCCCACAGACCAAAACAGCAGAGGCTCCAGGCAGGCCCCAGCACCGCCCAGGAAGCGGTGTCTTCAGTGGGGGGAGGGCCAGGGAGCGCTTCAGGCCTCAGAACAATCCTTGACTCCCACGGCACCGTGCAGATACAGAGCTAAAAACTTCTTGAACGTCTCTGGCTGGAAACCAGTCGGCCCAACAGGTTCCTGGAAAAGACACAGCCCATTAGAATCCTGCTACTAGGTTTAATGGCAGCAATTAAAACAAAGGTCGGTTTTATGTGAATCCTCAGTGCCTGGATAATAACTGTTTCTTTCTCTCAGGACCAAGGAGGGGCACTGGGGAGCTGGCACCAGAGGGAGGCCTGAGGGGCTGGGTCAGAGAGGAGGAGATGAAGCACCCCTAGCACCTTTCAGCCACATCTGCTGACACGGACCTGATCTCTAATCCCGCTCACTTCAACCACCACAAACAAATGTCTGTGGGGACAGAATCCCAGAGAGCAGTTTCCAGGCTCTCGGCCTCACGTGGAAAGGTGCTGGCTCAGGTGGTAGATGGCCATCAGCTGTGACTAGTTGGCCATCAGCTGTTACCAGTTAGCCATTGGCCACTGAGATAACTGCCGTGGCTGAGCTAGCAAGCGCGGATTGCAGTTAGCAAGTGAGGTTGGTTGGCAGAGAAGTGGACGGCAGGTTGCGGATCGTGTGGCTCCTGCTTCCTGTGTCTCCAACCCAGCTGCCAGCAAGAACATAGTGGTGTGTCTCCCCTATCTATGGCTCCGTGGGTGTTCTTTTGTGGCTTCACCATGTCCTGCGTTCTTACGTGGGGAGCGGGAGCTGAGACCCCGCATGACACCCTGCATGACACATGGCACAGCAAGCAGTGTACAGCACCGGCCAGAATCCCCAAAGGGGTAATGCAGCAGTTTATACATGTGAAAGCTCAGCTTCGGAAGGCCCGTTGAGGAGCTGCGCGGGGAACGGGAGGTGCGCGGTCTGCCTGGGAGACTCGAGCCTCCGGATGGCACACCACCCTCTTGGCCATAGAAGGAGTCACCTTCCTTTTGGTGGTCTGCTGCTGCCGTGGGCTCCTAGCATTGTGGACATCTTACACCAGGGCCACCACCCACTCGGATGCCTGGCGCGGCGAGCAGGATTCCGACCAGGTAGGAGTGGTGTCTGACTCTGGCAGGATGACATGTGGCCCCCACACAGTGTGTGGTGCCCGGTGGCTACTGTTCTCAGGAGTTGGACCCCCGAGGAGGGGTGGGAGGACATGGATGGCTCTCCGACCAGCATAGAAAAAGCCACGCAGCTGCCGGGGAGCTGGACCCCGGTGCAGGGGTGGGAAGACGTGGACGGTTCTCCGACCAGCATAGGCTGGAGAAAGCGAAGGTCATTGCGGTCCAGCATAGGCTGGAGAAAGCAAAGGTCATTGCGGCCGTGTGGGCTGGGAAGTGCTTGCTGGGGCGGCCCAGATGCGGGATTTGTAGTCCCAGGAGGAAACACTTGCTGAGTCCTCGGTGGAGGATGCAGGTGAGGTCAAGGTCATTCCTCACCCCCAGGTTGGGGAGGACTTGGAGCCCTCGCCCTGCAGAGAGGGCACACGTTGTGGGGCCAACGCACAGCCCTGGCGAATGACTGTGGACTATGGGGAACTGGCTCCATTCCTGATTTGATGGATCGCTTGACTGTTTGCTTGGGAACGTGCCACCGTGACGTGGAACAGGCCGATGTTTGCTTCTTGTGTCTTGACCGGCCGCCAGTGAGACTGTGGTACAGCAAGACCCCTTGTTGGGGTGCGGGCGGGTGTTTGCTTCCTGTCTTGCTCGGCCACCATCGAGAATCTGTGAGAACGCTGGCTGTGCCCAGAAAGACTGGCTGTGCCCAGAAAGTAGGTGGACATTGAGCGACACCCTCTGGGACATTACTTGAACTGGACTAGAACTTTTTCTCGTGAACTGGGTTCCTGACACAGGACCCCTCGCGGATGACGCTTATCGCGTAGATTGTGAGGCGTGACCCAGTAGGGGTGGAATGTGGGGACAGAGCCCCAGAGAGCAGTTTCCAGCCTCTTGGCCTCACATGGAAAGGTGCTAGTGTGGGTAGTAGATGGCCATCAGCTGTGACTAGTTGGCCGTCAGCTGTAACCAGTTATCCGTCAGCTGTAAACAGTTAACCATTGGCCACTGAGATAACTGCCATCGCTGAGCTAGCAAGCGCAGATTGCAGTTAGCAAGTTGGTTGGTTGGCAGAGAAGTGGACGGCGGGTTGCGGATCGTGTGGCTCCTGCTTCCTGTGTCTCCAACCCAGCTGCCAGTGAGAACATAGTGGTGTGACTCCCCTACCTATGGCTCCGTGGGTGTTCCTTTTTGGCCTCACCATGTCCTGCGTTCTTATGTGGGGAGCAGGAGCTGAGACCCCGCATGACACCCTGCCTGACATGGTCTGTTGCCCCTTTTCATTCCCAGGGACAATAAGCCCTCACTCATTCCACACACATTTATCAGACACCTTCTCCCTTTGTATTGGGCCTGTGCCAGCTGTTGGAAACCCAGTGACTTGAATCTGGCTCCTGCCCTCACACAGCCAGGTGTTCAAATAGCGGTAATAAAAGGTGGTGACAAACTTCATAATGGAAGTAGAAAAAAGATGCTAAGAAAATAGGGGAGAAGATGACTAACTCACTGACTTCCATACAATGAAGAGGCCATGTATGAATGAGTCTTAAAGGGCAAGTAGAATAGGTCAGAAAGAAAAAGAACAGGAAGGAGACCAGGGACACCAAAATGTGTGAGCAAAGACAGAAATGAAGGCGGGAAGAACATGGGGAGGCTGGAGCCCAGGGCCCTGCTGCGGGGAGGGGAGTAGGCGTGGGAAGAAGAGGCAGGAGGGGGCAGGAGAGGTAAGGAGGGGCCATCTGACCAAACCAGGACAGCCCAACACTGAGTTAGTGTTCTGGAAGGGAGCGGTCGGAGGCAGAGGACCTGCAGACACGCAGGGGAGAGGGAGCGCACGACACAGACAGAGACGCAGACGTGGCTGGTGTGGCTGTGCAGGTGAGGGCAAACGAAGGGCTCCAGCCCGGGATGCATGTCAAGGGCAGACACAACATCGGCAGATGCTGGAGAACTAATTATACAACTGTCATGCTGATAATGTTCAAAGGTTCAACAGCAACTGCAGTCAGCAAATCTACTCAGGCCAGTAGGGACACGGCACAGCAGCCAGTCAGACCCCGCAGCGCCCCTACTCTCTTCTCTCTCATCCCCGGATCCTGCTCTCTGTCTCTTCAGAGAGCTTATCACTGCCTCATGTTATACTATGAATGTATTTAGATACTGTCGCTGCCCACTGCACAGCAAGTAGCCTGGACTTTGTCCGCTGAGCCCCGGGGGTGCAGCAGTGATGATGCCATGGGAGGAATTCCCTATCTATGGAATGAAGTGAACGAACGAATCACAAGCCTCGCCTTTGAGGATCTGGGAGCTTGGTTTGCGACTGTGCTGTCACGTGGGCACACAGGGGCTGTGGGAACCCAGCGGAGGTGTTGGGAATGGGCTGGTGGGTCCTTATGCTAAACCTGGAAGGTGAAGTAGAAGATGGCCAGAGGAAAGAGAAATGGGGGGTGGGGTGGGGTAGGGAGAGGGAGAAGCCTCCTGTGCAGCATCTACTAAGATTCCGTGCTCCTTAGGTGCAGGGCACACTGGGGAGTTGTGAAGAGCTGGGTGTGGTGGGTGCAGAGGGAAGTGAGGGGGAAAGGAAGGGCTGGGCAGGGCCCGGGGTGGAAGGCACTGTTTTGGGCGATGGGCAGGCTGAAGGAGCCCTCAGGCAGAGGTCCTGGGCATGAAGCTCCTCAAGCCAGGGTCCCACTCATGAGCAC
The DNA here is from genome assembly GCF_036562045.2 of Rhinolophus sinicus. Lineage (NCBI taxonomy): Eukaryota > Metazoa > Chordata > Mammalia > Chiroptera > Rhinolophidae > Rhinolophus > Rhinolophus sinicus. The sequence continues at coordinate 23,423,883 of NC_133756.1, read as the reverse complement.
CCCCAGCCCCACCCTGCTCTCTGGCGAGCGTGGGCCACGGCCCTGCTCATCACAGGCCAGACATGGCTGGACTTACCACGACCACCTTCTTTTTGATCACTGGGAGACACCAGAAATGCTGATAGAGCAGCTGGTCTGAGTCCACCCAGACCAGATTCTTGACGCCTTCGTTAGAGGCCAGATCTGTGGTGTTCAGTTGTAACACCAGGAACTGGAAGACACGTCCATCGGTGCCCACACTCTGCACGACTACTGGCTGCTCCAAAACCTTAGCGTCATTCTGCGAGGAAAAGGAGACAAGGAAATCCAGTCAGAAATGGTGGGGTGTAAGGAACAGCACATCCCACATACTGGTTTCTCCACGGGGCGACGGAAACAGAATGAGTTCAGGGCACTGACCAGGGCCAGGCCTTCCCTCCCCCACCCAGCCCGGCTCTGCCTGGCCTGATGCCTCGTGGCCCCAGGGTGCCTGTTCTTCAGCTTGAGCACATTAAAGAATATTCTCACCATTGAGAAGTGATTACTGGGCCAGCGGCACAGGGCAGGAAGGTGAGCTGGGAAGTTAACGACGGGAAATCCTTCAAACTCCTGGCGTTACCTGATGGCGACAGGTAATGCCGTCAGCTCTGTCAGATGTGCGCCTGGAGGGTCAGTGAATATATAACCTCATCCAGTTCTCACTCCATTTGACAGATGAGGAAACTGAGAGGAGTGAGGCCAGTGGCTTGTCTGAAGTCACAAAGATGTGTGGCACAGAGCGCTAGGCCATGCCCATTTCCCACTTCTGCCTTGCTCCTAAGGGCCTGGCATCCTGGAATGCAGGCAGTCCTGGGCTTCATGCTCTCAAGCAACTGAGAACGTGCCCGATTCCTGGAGTGTCTACTCCAGCCATGTCAGCATCAGGATTTCACCAGTCAACACATTTGCTAATATCTCTTTCAGTGAGTGCTACTTGGTAATAATGATAATACTAGCAACCATTTACTGAAAGCCTCTCACGTGCCAGGCATTAGGCCAGTTTTATGTCAAGTCACCTCTGATGGCTTATCCAGCAGTAGACCCCACTCACCAGACAAGGAAGCTGGGGTTCAGAGAGGTGGTACACTTTGCTCCAGGTCACCCATGAGATGTGAGCGAGGATCAGACCCCACGCTATTAAATCACTTGCAACCCTCTTGTTCCATTGTATGTAACAGAAGCACCTCTTTTCATGCTCAGTAGTGTCCCAGTTTGGATGACAAATCATATATTCACCCTCCTGAGCCTTTGCAGCAATCCAGTTTGGTGATTGCTGCCCACTGGACCATTGGCAGGCTCACGAAGCACAACATCCCTGATTTGAAAGCGCTGCCTACACTCACTCCTCCAGGGCTGAATCTAACCTGAGGAATAGCTAATGGCAGACCTTCGCGTGGGCCACACCGGGACTGTTGGCCTTAGAAATACCTGTTCTTAGCTGCATGAGAAATAAATAAAAAGAAAAGTACCTCTAAGTGTTAGCTGAGAATTCTGTATTGACTCTTATCTCCCTCTACAGATCAATAAAACTGCAGGTAGTACATAAATTTCTCAGCAATTTTACCTTTTACACAGAAGCTCTTCCCATAATTGCTCAACTTCACATCCCCAGGAATAATCTGTACCTGGAGGGGGTGGGGGAGGCCTCCTTTCCTACACAACTGGGTGGCAATTAGTGGCAGCATTGCCACCCGTGCTCTGCTGGCAATGGCTGGCACAGAAGCTACAATGAGCCTGCAGGCCTGGGCCCTGGCACGTGACTATCTCTGCCTCCTTCTCCTGCCCCGGAGATGGGAGGCAGCACATCCTTCGAAGCTGGAGGGAACAGCGTTCCTATGCTTGCCAACCCACTCATTAGCTATGGGATCTTGAGCAAGTTACCCAACCTTCCAGAGTCTTCAGGAAGTACACAGAGAGTGGAAATAAAGATAACCTTCTAGAGATTGAAAAAACACAAGAAGGTCACATAAAGATGTGACAGCTGCCAATCTCTTAGCTGTGTGACCTTGGGCAAGTTACTTAGCCTCTCTGAGTCTGTTTCTTCATCTATAAAATGAAGCTAACAGTATCTGCCACAAGGGGTTACTACACGGATTACATAATGCAGTGGTCCTCAAATTTTAGTGCGGTGGTTTTCAAACTTCAGCTTGTACCTCACCTGCAGGGCTTGTTACAACACCCACTGCAGGCCCCACCCACTCCCCGAGTTTCTGATGCAGTAGGTTTGGGGTAGGTCTGAGAATCTGCACTTCCAACAAATTCCCAGATGACGCTCCTGCTGCTAGTCCAGGACCACACTTTGAGAACCCCTGACATGAAGCACCCTACTTAAATGTCTGCATGTAGCAGACGCTCACCACCAGCAAGGTCCACTCCATTCCCTGTCTCATTTGGCTAACCACACCTCCCAGCCCTGCCTAGTTCCTAGAGGGAACAGGGTGGGCAACACAGCATTCTGAACTCCCTCACTCCTCCAGGAGGGCCTTGGGCTCTGACCAAGACTTGGGTGCTGGCAGCAGCTCTCAGAAAAACTCCCCCTCGCCCCTGCTCCCGGAAGAGGCTTTCCCCCAACCTTGGGACGGCTCTGCGTGACGACCACTCCGCCTGCATTCTACATCATCTAGGTCCTTCAGGCCTCCTCTTAGAATCAGGGGCTACCACCAAGGGGTACCTTGGGTCCCCAGAACCTGTCCTGACTTGGCAGGCAGGTCTGGGCCCTCTGCTTCACTTTTCCTGCCTGCCTGATGGAGCCTGGTGCTCCGGCTCCAACACGACAGAACAGAGGCGACATGCTGGAGCATGAACAACTGAAGCCTTAAGAGCTGGGTAGACCTAGTTCCTATCCTTCTGCACTAACTGCTGTGTAATGCTGGAATAGCGGCTTAGCCTCCCTATGATTCGGTGGCATAGTTTTAAAACAGGGGTCACAGTGAAACTGTGTGGGCTACTGCGATCAACACATGAGGCAACACAATAGGCCCCCAGCAGATGTCCGTTTGTCTCCATAGGGTGAGTGGAAGTACCTCTCTCTAAAATCCTCGGCCGAGCAAGGACGCCCCCGCGGCCTTTCTCTCTGAGCAGTATAAGGCAGGAGGCCCGCCATGGAAGCAGCGCCAGGCCCTCCCCCATACGTACCCCATAGAGGAGCCGGGCCTGGGCCAGGGCACTGCCAAAGGCGAACAGGATCATCTTGGCCCGCAGCTGGTCTGGCTGAAAGCGGTTCCGTCGTGACTGCGCCGTCTCCAGGAAATACAGGGTGTGGGGATGAGGGTAAGGATAGCCCTCCCGGAATCCTGCAGGGTACAGAACCACGTGGAGGGCGGAAAAGCTCAGTCAGCCTGCCCTAAGCCCCAGGAAAGTCCTCACCTCAGCTCAGGGCCAGGCTCTATAGAGACGCAGGAAAGGCAGACCCTGTCACGCTAGCTCGGGGGCTGCCAAACTCCCGCCTTCCAGCCAAGTCTGGCCCCTGCATATTTTTAAAAATAAAGATTTTACTAGAGCACAACCCTGGCCACTCATTTGTATAGCGTCTATTGAGCAGCTATGACAGAGACCATAAGTGGCCTGCAAAACCTAAAATATTTACTATTTGGCTCTTTACAGAAAATGTTGGCCAACCTGTTACAGGTGATTCTTGCATGCCAGCTCCACCTCCGCCCCTTTCTCTCTCATTCAAGCACAGCGACGAGAGTGATGTTAGCAGGAGGATAACCTGAAGTCTATGGGAATAATTTTTTAAAAAGCAAATCGTTTGCAAAATCCAGTACTTTGTTAATTAGTACCAAGTGACTTGCCGCAGACCTCACAACACAGGTGCTGAGAATAAAGTTTAACACTTGCTCGTCTCAGCTACGACCCTGCCAGGTCATCATTCTCTTCCCCTGCATGGTTCTGGGCTTCCAGAATGACTAACCTGGAGTCATGAAAGTGGGTGAAAAGGAAGAAAGAGCCTGGGAAAAGGTGGGTTCTGAAAATCGCAGGGGACAGCGCTACTTGAGAGAGAGACACGCATGGCTTTCCCATCTGCCTCAATTCTCGCTTCGCGTCCTCAGCGCGTGTAAACACCCAACACTCAGCACTCTGTGCCAGGCTCTGAGACAGGTACCAGGCACAGAGGCCAACAGGGCCTTCCACTGCCTTTGAGGAACTCGCAGTCTAGAGGGGAAGGCAGACAGGAAAACGGATCATAGCCATGTAGAGGGGCACGTCAAGCTACAAGGTGGGTCAGGAGGCTGTGGGAGGAAAGATAAGAGGCCCCTGATGAGACCGGAAGGTCCCAGAGCACTTCTGGGAAGAAGTGTCTCCTAATACGAGTTATGAAAGAGGAGGAGGCAGAGCAAAGAGCATGTGTAAAAGCATGGTGGGGAGAAAGGACAGAATGTGCTAAGTATAGTTGGAATACAGGGGGTCTGTTGGGGAGCAGAGAAAGGTGAGGCTGGAGAGAAGGGCAGAGGCCAGACCCAAAAGCTCTCATGTGATAAGCCAAGGAGTTCTAACTTTATCCAACAGGCAGGGGGAAGGGGGCTTGGAAGTGATGGGATTAAATCTGTATTTGAGAAAGGCTGCTCTGGAATTGCGAACTAGGTGTACTGGAGAGAAAACAACCTGGGGCAGACTGACCAGTTGGGAGGTTGTGGCAGCAGGCAAGTTGGGAGACAGTAGGGGCTGACCAGCTGCAGCTGCGGAAAAGAAGCGAGCTTGGGGGAGAAGACCTTGCAGCTTAGAGTAACTGCACGCATGGCAGGAACTGCGCGGCCCGCCTAGCCTGGCTGCCTGGTTCTCATCTGGGCTCACGGGGTAGATGGTGTGGTGCCTTATCTAACGGAGTCTGGATGAAGAGCCCCATTCAAGGCCTGTGGGGCTTCCTACCAGGAGGTTGGCCAGCGTGCATAGGGTGCACAAAAAGAGGGGATCTTTCAAGGGACCTATGAATACAGGAAGCATTTGGCCCCTGACAAAAGTCCCTCATGCCACCCATTAAAACTCTGATGTAACAGAGTTGCTTCTCGGGGGTCAAAAGCAAAGTCGGCGTTTGAGCCAATCATGTACCCTCCCTGAGCCTCAGTTGCCTTGCCTATACAATGGGGATAACAGTACCTGTCTCACAGGGCTGCGTCATGGGCCTTGGGAGAAACTGCATGTGAAGTGCCTACCACATAGTAAGTACTCACTACAGCCCTTCCCTTCGGAGAAAGCATGTCCCTCATCTCCACGCCAACGGCCTTGGTACTCACCAGTGTCGTCCTTCACGTCATACACGTTGCATTCCCGAAGGTCAACAGTGGGAGATATGGGGTCGAAGGTCTCCAGAACATGCGTCTCAGTAGCTTCAACCTCCTCTCTGGAGGCGAGGGGGGGCAGAGGATCCCTGGCACTCAGTCGGGCTCCGCTGGCACCGCGGACCTGAAGGAGAAGAGACTCTGAAAGGGGAGAAAGACCATTAGTCTGACGTGGTCTGAAGCCTTATGGCAGCTTCATCCTGTCATACTCAAGTGTCTACGGCTTTCTGCGCTGGTCAGCCTATCACAGAAAACAAGACTTGGGTGAAGATGCTGGTCCTAGGATTCCTGAGAGGACTGACCAAGGCACTCTTCTTCCTCTCTTCCCTTTCCAGGGACCCTGAGGCCTCGTGGTCTCTGTGGGTTCAGGGCTGTCCGAGATAGATCGTCCCAAGCACCTGCTCTAAGCTGGGTACCCAGAAATGAGAGTTGCTCTCTGCTCTCAAGGAGCTTGCCAGGTAGTAAGTGCTACAACAAAAGTATTAACCATACTGGAAGAGAGTAGAGGTGGGAAAACTGACTTCCTCCGGGAAGCCCGGAAAGCTTCCTGGAAGAGACAACACCTTCAAACTAGCTTCCGAAGGATGGAGCAGTGCAACGTTTCTCACGTTGGCACTATTCCCATTGTGGACCAGACCACTTTAGTGAGGGAGGCTGGCAGCATCCCTGACGTCCATCCCCTAGATTCCAAAAGAACTGCCCTACACGGCCCCACCCCAGCTGGTTCAAGTCATGACAATCAAAAATGTCTCCAGACATTGGCAAGCTCCCCTAGAGGGCCAAATTGCCCTTGGTTGAAAACCACTGGGTAAGAGTTTTGCCAGGCAAAGAAAGGGGGAGAAAAGCATCCTAGTTAAGGAGGCATGACATATGCGAAGGCACAGAGGTGTGCCACTCCATGGCAGAGTTCAGGGTGATAAATCCAGATGACTAGAGCATTATGGTGGGAGGGAGGGATAAAGAGAAATACTGAGACTAGAGACCGAGCAGAAAGGCTATTAAACCCAGGAAAAGGGCCTGACTGTCCTCAACAGCTGAGAGTACAAAAAATCGGTCCATTTAAGTTGGATTAGCCTATTTGCTACATTTGCTACATGGGAGACATAGCTGTATGAGGGAAACTCAGCAAGCCTGCAATTGAGAACGTGTGTGGAAGCTCTTCACAGAGGTCCCCACAGGACGCTACGTGTCATGACCAGGCAAAATGTGCCTGGAACAACTCCTTGAGAATGGCCTTCTGAAGATTCTCCATGGAGGCAAATGTTCCTCTGAAGGTGCTTGGGTGTTTAGAAATAGTCAAATTGCAGTGTGATGGATAAGGATCAAGGCTGATGAGCTGATGGATCTAAAACTGGCCTGGCCAACAGCGCTGCCATTTAATTAGCACGTGGCCTCCCTTACTGAGGGTGTAAAAAAGGAATACTCCATCCATGGATCAACTCTGACCTGCTTGTTAAAATACATCATACCCACACCTCAAGAACAGTTTTCTAAAGTATTTCCTGTTTCCTCACATATAATCTGCGAGGAAGATAAATGTGCCTGGACCTCTCCTAACCTTGGGTTTTAGATTCTCCCCACAGACCACTCTAGTGTGGTTTCCAATTCAATTCCCTCCACATCCCTCCTCCAGTGACAGCTCCAAATGGGGCAGTTTAATTAGAGGTAATACTTGATGATGGGCCAACAAGTACTCTTCTATTAATGAGGTTCACTAATTTCCTTAGTGGTGCTATTACCTCTGCAAAGCTGACTCCTTGCCAGGAAGTCCACACTTAAAGGGGCAAGCTGGAGAAACCTGACCAAGCAATGTCCTGGAAATCCCAAATTGTTCCATAGCTGGTTTCTCTGCTCCAGGATTCCACCAATTAGAACACCTGTGTACTCTGAACATCCCTTCCCGAGACACCTGAGATTTAGTATTCATTCACCGGCCCCTGCATTCAGCACCTAGTGTGTACCATGAACTGTTAGATTCTGTGGACAAAAGTGAGTAAGACATGGTTCCTGCCATCAGAGGTTCACAGTTTAGTGGGGTAGACAGAGAAGGTGTTAGATAATTACAACATAATACACAGCAAAATATGTTCCGTTATGCTCAGATAAAAATCTGCGTAATGGGCATAAAGAGCACACAGGAAGAACAGCTGACCTGTGGATTCACAGAGCAAGGGGCCTTGAGTGGAGTCTTGCAGGTAAGAATTTAGTCAAATGAGGAAAGTAGAAAAGAGCTTTCCAGACAATGCACAGCACGCACAGAGGTGTAAAAGTTTGATGCCAAAAAGCTGCACGTGGGGATAAGGTGTGGGGTGGGCAGGAAGGCAAGAGATAAGACTAGGAAGTCTAGGTGGGCAGCCAAATCAGAGGGCCTTGGATACCACGATCAAAGGTTTAAGCTACCGGGACATGTGAAGATCTGAAACGGGACAGGCAGAAGAAGATTTGCACTTAAGAAGATCACTCTAGCCGCTATGTGGAAAAGGGACTGGGCAAAGGAGAAAAGCATGCATGGGGGAAGAAGGCTCGGTGAGGGCAGAGACTGTGTGTGCTTTATTACTTCTTTATCGTCAACATTTAGGCACTTGTAGGTGCTCAATAGATACAGCTGAATTAATAGCTTGGAAAGAAGTGATTAAATACAAAAAAGGCTGGGCTATAGCTAATGATATTGAGGATGTGTCTGAGTCTAGAAAACTGGACCACGAAGGATGAGAGTGAGGATACCTATGGGGAGGGGTGGGGGGAATGTGAGCTGGTGGTGTGGCGAAGAGTACAAGACTAAAAGCCAGGCTAAGGCTTCCTGGCATACAATGACCAACCTCGAGTCCACGTGGTGCATGATGTGTAGCTTTTGGCACAGATCCGTCTGGCCAGAGAAGGATGCTTGGAAATCTGGGATTTGCACAGCTGTATCAGATTGTCCACAATGACTGGGCTTGGAGAAAAGAAGAAACATTTGGAGACATAAAGCAACAGGTTGATTCCAAAACCCATCAACTGGAAATCTTACTGACTTGGAAGGAGCTTACCAGTAGGTCTCTCTCTTGGGGATGTCTTCGGTGGAGTGCCAGAGACGGGCGTGGGAGATCACATTCAGAACGCGTTCATCTTGGTTCTCTAGGTGGTTCCTTGGATCTTCAACAAGGCTAAGCACTTTCTTGGGAAGGCCTTCTATTAACTTGGTCTTGGTAAGCCAGAGGGCCTGCTTTACACCTTTAGGGTAATCGGTCACAAAAACAAAAACAAACAAACAAAAAAACAATTCAGGAAGAGCTACAGAGCCTGCCAGGTAACACCTTGGGGAAAAGGCTGCTGAGGGTGGGGGTAGGATTTATGGGATTTCTTCTGTGACATCTGAGAGATCAGAACTAAAAATAAAAGTATAAGCTAGGACAGACATTGCAACTCAACTTCAGGAATGACTGTCTACTTAAAGATGATTAATGGCTGTTTGAGATAGTGAGTGCCTGCCACAGGGGGAATTCAAACCGTGGCCAAGAGAGCTGAGATCAGAAGTCTGAACCTTGCAGGCAAGGGTCTGTCTGTTGCCTGCAGGATCCAGTCAGACACTAGACTACGAGATTAGATCAATGGATGCCAACCTTTCAAAACATAGATCCCTCCTATTAACCCACACCCCAGTCCCTAACCAGAAAAGCCCATATCTAACAAACATGCCTCCTTTATTAGATGTGGGTCCAGGATGAAGCGCATGCTGTCTAATCAAGGGAAAGCAGCTTTTGGAAAAAATGGGAATAACTTTTAAATCATGAATAACTTGAAGAGCCGTGAGTTTGGGAGCACATAAAACAGATGATTTTTCACATTGCATCTGACCCTGAGATTCTATATGAGCTAGTTCATAAACAGATTTTTGTATGAAGAAGCCCTGTGAAACATACTGCTGTATTTGTCAAAAGAATCATACTGAGGATGCTATTTTTATTACACAAGGTCCTATCTGAGACCTTCTGAGCTTCTCCCGGGCCTTAGTACAAGAAAGCTGGGCTTTTCCTGGGTACAGTACTATTTTGACTTATGGACATGATGAATTGCATAACTGAACATGTTTTTCTCTATACCAGGAGTCAGCAAACTTTAATTTATTGAAGGGCCAGATAATATTTCCAGCTTCCAGGCCATATAGTTTCTGTCACAACTACTCAGCTCTGCCACTATAGTATGACAGCAGTCATAGGCAAAAAGTAAACAAGGGGATATGGCGGTGTTCTAATAAAACTATTTACAGAAATAGGCAACTGGCCTAGTCAGCTGGCCCTGTCTCTGTACCGTTTGCTGATTGCTAGTAAGCTGAGAGCCAAGTTTGGGGCTCCCCTTTAGCAAGTAGAACCTCACAGAATAGATTTTTTGTATTCACCTCACTGTTTTATCTTTCCTTTGTGTGGGCTGCCTCACCTATTTTTAATTTAATCTGTCTGTGTTGTAAAATTTCTGTAAGATGCTCGAAATACTTTTCAGGATAAGATGGAGTACAAATAAAGTAAAAGATTTGATCCAGACTGCTTTGTCTCTCAACATTAAGGAAGGTCAGTTATTTTCAGCGGGATGGGCTGTGGTGCCAGGCAAACCTCCCTCACTTCATTTTCCCCAGATCTGGCTTCCTAAGGGAGGGACAGGTTCCTAGGGACCTACATTCTGCTGTAAGTCCACACATCAGTGTACCCTCAGTTCAAAATTACACTGTGATCTTTTTAATGATTGTGCCCACAAGTCGACAGAGGGCTGGTTACTGCTTAGGTTGGCAGGGTACTCATCCCAGCTGGAAAAACACCACTCTGACTCAGGGACATATTCATTTGAGAAACTATGTCTGGGATTAAAGGGAGCCTAGGACACTTTGGGGGAGGCACCCTCCGGCAATTCCTTTTGTAGTAATAACGAAAGACAATGAGACTTTTCACTTTAAGGCTCACAAGACATTGGGACTACAAACATCTAGAAATGTAACTTCCTGGATTTTGTGGTGAAGCAGGAAAAAACCCTGGAGTGGAAGTTGGGTAACCTGAGTTTCAGTCCTGACACTGCCATTGTTCCTTAAACTTGAAAATGGATAAAGTAGGAAGATTTTATGGTTCACTAGTATATAAATAGTCTGTACTAATTAAAGCTGCCATTTACTGAGCATTGCCACCTACCCTGTGCCAGGAGCTTTAGCTACAAGTTGGATGCATTTTATGGAATGGAGGATAAAAGTTAGAGACTAAGGAATTTGCTTCGAGTCACATAGTGTGTCAGTGTGGGGCTGAGAGAACCTGAGCGTGTCCACCCTAAAGCCCACGATCTCTCCATTACCCCAATCTACTTTTCTAGTCCTGTATCTTGCAGAGTTTTATTACAGACTTTACAGAATCTCTGTGTACGGTGAAAGCATGGGGTATGTTTTCAGTCTGGTCCACCAAGTATAAACTTAACTTCTAAAATATTGCTAAGGCATTCATCAACGTGGTAATGTGACCAGGGTCACTCAAGGGTGCCAAGTCTTGTGAGGTCCTCCACAGCACCCTGTGAGGACACTAGAAGTGTTTAAAGGCTGGAAAGTCAGCTTTCAGTAATGGGTTTGAGCAGCTTATGAGGCTGACCAATTGACTTATGTTTTTTTCAAACCTAGGATTTATTCTCTGGCTTAGTTCCCCAAATCCTACCAGGTCTCTGTTTCCTAATGATTCCTTGGAAAATACTGCTCCCACTTACCTCAACCATTTTGTGTTTTTGGAATCTGCCCTACTCCCATCCTAATCTGGGGACTAAAAAAGAGTAGGAAGGAAGAATGAGGAAAGCCACTCTCAGTAAACAAGCCCTACTGTGGACCCTGGAAAATAATTTCTGGTACTGCTCTAGACAGACTGCTTTTTTTTCCGCTCAGTCGTTTTGACGTGTTCTTAGTGAGAGTGAAAGGGGAATGGAAGTGGGCTGGAGGGCTTTTAGGTCCAGGTCCTTTCTTTGAAAAACGTCTCTGCTCTGACCTTTGACAAAGGACACTGACCTATGAAACCAGATATGTAGCCCTGGCCTCACTATTAATCCAAAGTGTCCTGTGGGCAAATCACTTTCCCTCTCTGACATCTACCAATCCAGTGAAATGAGGTGATAGGTCAGGAGATTAAGCACTCTTTCTGTCTCTTTCCACTATAATCTCCCTCCATCTATTTCTTAAATGTACAGTTACATCTACAGCGTGTCAAGAGATGGAAGGGTTATGAGGCCCACCTAGTCAAAACCACTTATTTTACATAAAACGAGAGGCTCAGGAAGGTCCATACACTTGCCCCAAATCACAGAGCTAGAGGCAGGGCTAGGCCTAAAAACCAGGTCTTTTCACTTAGCCACTTGACTCTCTAATAGCCTCTGCACACAAGCACAGCTCCTTACAACCCGCTTAATCCTGACAACTCTCAGAAAACAGGAATCACTACTGGCCCTCTTTCGCAGACGAAGAAACCGAGCCCCTTAGAGTTTTCATGTCTTGGCCAAAGCCAGAGGGCTGGGGTCAGTACTAGGCAGAGGAACAAGGTCCCCTCCCGCCCGTCCTGGGGCCTCACCCTCGAGGAGGCGGCAACGCTGGTGAAAAGTGTAGCAGGGCTGGTCCTTGTACAGCGGATGCTCGTGAATCGGGGGCGGGCGGCGATACTTTGGATGCGTCCAACCAGGATCCCAGGGAGGGAAGACCGGCCGCGCCAGCCCGGGCATGAAGTGCATCTTCCCCGCGTAGGTGATGGGCTCCAGTCCAGGGATTTCGTACACCCTGTCTGGGGGAGGAGGCTCGGGCTTCCGCGTAGAGCGCACGCCCCACTCGTACGCCCCGCGTCTCGGGGCCCCGCAGTCCCCAAGGCCGAGCCGTCCGGGGCGAGCCAGCGCCCGCCTTGCGGGCCCCGATGCCAACGCCATACGGATCTGGTCACTTCAAGACCTCCACCTGGACGCCGCCATCTTCCCGTGCGCAAGGCCTGCTAGGAACGAAAGGGGACGGGCGCCAAAGCTCGTTTTGTGAGTGGCAGCCACTTGAACTAATCAAAGTCAGGATATCTTGCCTTGCCCCACCCCGCGGGCCGTTCTCATTTTCTCATAGGTGGGGACCGGGCAGGGAGGGAACCTGGAGGATTCTCACGTGAGGGGAAGCGCAGGAGTGTAGGTGAGTGGTCGTGGTTGGGGCTGGGACGCGACTAGGAGAATACCCGGACTTGAAACTCCAACGTAAGGCAACCTGGACCGCTAACGAGTACTGAGTGCTTGAGCAAGGCCCTTCTCTCTGAGCCCCAGTGTCCCTCGCCGTAAAAGCAATGCTAGAAACGCCTAAACTACCGCACCTGTACAGCGCCGGCTCGTAGTGGGTGCCTAGTAAGTTTCCTTCTCTCTCCGTCGGGCACTTTTACCGTCCCCTCCCCTGAGCCTGAGAGTGACCGGGTCCTCCACACCCGCGCCGCACCCGACGGCTCGTAGTGCAAGCCTCGTCCCCAGCGCCGAAAGTGAGTTACTTTCCTCCCTTTCCCTCGGGATTTCCCGTTTCGCCTCCTGGAAGCAAGGCCAGAGCGATGGAGGCGTTCCTTTGCTCATTGAGCAACTATGTATCAAATGCCCACTGTGTGTCAAGCATTGTGTTTGCGATTGTGAATAACATACACGTGCGTTGTAGAGCTTACAGTTTAGTGGGAGAAATAGCAAGTAAACAAAGTAAATAAAGCAGTTGCAATACACACACACACTTCCTATCCCTTTTCCCCCGTTATTTTTCTCTTTAGCATTTGACGTTAACACTATGTTTTCCATATGTATGCATGTTTATAATAACTATCTTCCACTACAGTGTGAGCTCCATGAGTGCAGGGGTTTCTGATTCTTCACTGCTGTATCCCCTTCCCCTAGAACAGTGCCTGACATGTAAGAAATATATATTTAATGAATGAATACTCATAGAAACAAATAGGGTACATAGTAAAGAATGAGAAAGAGATTCAGGGAGGGCCTCTGAGGGGAAGTGACCTTTAAGCAAGGCCTGAAGGGTGAGGCCGGTCGTCCAGGCAGGGGCTACAACGTGTGTTGAGGCCTGGCTTAAAGGTGTTGCCTCTTAGATGGAAAAAGTAGAGGCTGAGAGCAGGCATGAACCAGGTCTTTAAAATTCATTACTGACATGGCCAACTCCTCTGCCAATTTCCAAAGTACCAGAGAAAGTGAGATGATTAAAACACAGAAACGGTAAATTTAAGGCAAAGATTGATCTGAATAACCTTTGCAATGTATAGCAGTTTACAGCTCTTTCACTTATCTCGCTTTATCTTGCAAAATTCGCAGGGAGTAAGAAATTGGCATACAGAGGGGACCAGACCTCATTCCTTTGTATACATACCTAGTATATAACACAGTAAAAATGGGTTGAGTTGATGTAACACCATGCTAGGCTGCAAGAACTATGAAAGTAGAGCCCATGTCTTAGTTACCTCTGCTGTATCCCAGCACCTAGCACTGTGTCTGGCTCCCAGACCTTATTTGTAAACTAAAAGCACTCACCATTCACCGAAGCCTTCCAAATGCCAGGCCTGTGCTTGGTGGTAGAATACAGAAAGAATAAGACACCCCCTTGCCCTCAAGGGGGTCCCAGCCTGCCCAACCTTCCTGAAATCAGAACCAGCCGTAGAACCAGGTTTTCTGAAGCCAAACCCTTTCCTCTATAAGAGAAAGGTTTATTGCACACAGAGGGGCTGCCCTCCAACCAATGATAGTAAGTAGTAAGAAAATTTGGACGTGTCGTGGTCAGGACGAGCCTTTGGGCATCAGGCAAGAAGATTGGATTCAATCCAGTAGGCAGTGGGGAGCTGTTAAGAGATTGCCAAGCAGGGGATCGGTGTGATCAGAGCTGGTGGCACGTGTGCTGATAGATGGTGGAGACAGACTGGAAGCACATCCTTTGGGCCCATGGGAAGCTCCAGTGTAAATGGATGTGGGAAGCAGGAAACGTGGAAAAGATCTTAAAGGTCAGGACTCCTGGGAAGTGATTGCTAACCAAGAAATGGGACTTCCGGGTCCTCTGGCCGACTTGGTGGTTTGCATGTCTGCCCTTCCACAGACTTGTCCCACACCTTGATCCTAGCGTTTATGCATGAATGAAATTAGTGCTGTTGGGAGGCTCCACGGTGCCCATAAAATTCAGTGACAATTTGGCAAGTTGTGCCCCTGCTCTGTGCCAGCCTTGTGCCAGGCACTGGGAATTATAGATGAAGACCCCCTCCCTCCTGCCCTTCAGAAGCGTGAAATCTAGTGACAGAGCACCAGCCTCGAGACGTAAGAGACCCAGTTGTGCGTACTAACTACCACTTCTGGCTTCCTGATCGGGGCCTCTTCTGTGAAATGAGAAAGAACATGGCCTGCCTAGATATGCCTGTCGGGAGGTCTGCAAGGCAGTGCAAAGTCCTCAGTGGCATCTATTCTTCTAGAGGTTCCTATCTGTTTACTAGATGACTCTCCCACTAGGCCAGGAGCTCCTCCAGAGCAGAGACAAGTGTCGCTCACCTCTGCTTCCCAGTATCTCATTTAGCAGACATGCCTAATAAGTGTATATATGGCAGGAATGAATGGGAGGAAATCAAAGGCTGGAGTTCTTAGAGGTAGTTGCATTTTAGAGGAATGATATTTACATCAGATAATGTTCTGTGACATCAGACTTCCCCATAGTTCTGTTCTCAGTCAAGAGGGAAGGTATACTGTGTTTTACATTGATTTGCCTGTGGAATTTTAAATGAGTTGTTTGCTTGCAAGTGAGACGATCAGGTCTATTTCTATATAAACTGTGAGTTCCACACGTAAATATGGAGAACCTTGATAAATCCCAAACTGCCCTTACAGAAATACCTCAGGGTAAATCATAGCCATTTAGCTTCTTCTCCCTGATCTGTCTTTCAGACTGAATTTACCTAACAGTCCTGAAACCAAGCTCTTTCCCTCCCTCCCTCCCTCTCATCCTACCTTCTTACCTTCATGCCTTCCTTTCATGTAACACACATATTTTTGAATATATACTGTGCTGTTTCATAAAATGAATAAAAAACAAACCTCTGCCCTCAAGGAGTTGCCAGTCTCCAAGAGGAGAAAGACATGCAAATATGTAACTTCTGAATAGCATGACATGCTATAAGAGGCATTCATCTGAAGAGTATTGAGCACCGACGACAAGCAGGCTGGACCAAGTGCAGTGAGTGCTTGCAGGAGACAGCGAAGCCAAACAGCCCTCACAAGTCTCCAGCCTTCTGTTCTCTTCCTGGGCCCATCATCATCCCTTCCTTGGTGTCAGTGACCCAGCTCTCCCTCTCTAGACTCATGAACCTAGACCTGTCTAATCCAACTGACAACTGGAGTTTGTACTTGGATGCCCCATGGCACTCAGCATTCCTCAAACCTGAACTTACCATTTCCCCCACTTCTTTCCCCTAAAACTCAGTTTCTCTTGAGCCCACTTTCCACCCAGGGATCCAAGCTAGACACCTGAATGTCTCTTCACCCCTGTGTCCCCTTCTCCCTCACCTCCTGTCTAGTCAGTCTCTCTATCCTATTAATTCCTTCTTCAGTATTTCTCCAGTTGACCCCTGTCCTCTCATCTTTCCTGAAGCTTCCCTGGTCCAGGTGTTTGTTACCTTCCACCTGGACCATCACAACCTCTTCCTCCTGGTTTCCTGTGGTTGAGGAACAATATGTTCTGAAACCAGACAGACTGGAATTAAAATGCCAGTGCCACCGTTTTAGGAGCTGTGTGGCCTCGGGTAAGTTATTAAACCTTTCCAGGCCTCAGTGTTCCTGTCTGTAAAATGACACCGGTGACTTGCCATCAATTCTCAGTGAAAGAACATGATTCTGTTTATGCAGAGCTGGACAGTAGTGGTTAGGGTTGCAAACAGGTAACAAAACGAAGGAAATTAAGTGAATGATTATATCGAAAGTCAAGAGGATAGTTACAGGGGGTCAGGGGTGAGCAGGAAGGGACACATATAAGCGGCTCTTGGGATGCTGGCAAGGTTCTTTTTACTTGACTGAGTGGTAGTTACAAAGGTGTTCTTTTATAACATTTTATTTTTTATAATTATTTATTAAATTGTACCTATATATTTGACTTCATCATTTAAAATATTTTTAAAAATTCAATGAGAGTTTCTATGTAAAGTGCTTACTCCAGCACTCAGCGCAGGAATAGGTCAGGAAATCTTGATAGCCGGTCTGATAAGTCCTGCACGCCTGCCCCCCCCTCTGGGCACCAGGTCCCGGGGGGGATTCATCCCTGTCCCCAGTGCACGCACACAGCATGGCACCTGCAGGCTTCGGGAGAATGGGAAGATTAGAGGTGACCAGAGTATAACCACGTTTTCCTCTCCCAGACTGGCAAGGGAACGGGGCCTGGGCCCATGACCTCACAGAACCAGGCTGCTTCCCAGGCTGCCCAAGTTCATGGCCAATGGATGAGAGGGAGGAGGATGACGATGAGGAAGCCTGGTTGCAGCTTCGGCCGGTGGAGCCCTTGCCCTCCCAGTGCTGCGGCAGTGGCTGCTCACCCTGTGTGTTCGACCTCTATCACCGAGACCTGGCAAGATGGGAGGCAGCCAGAGCCAGCAAAGACAGAGGCCTGCTGAAAGGGAAGGAGTCCCAGGTGAGAGAGCTGCTCCTGAGACAAGAGGGCCAGGGTGGCAGCATGTACCTGGCCTCGGCCCTGTGCATTGTACCTGCTCGGAGAACCTTTCCCTGACTCTGTACAGCAGAGAAAAAAGAATGTGCTTAGTGGAAGCAGATAGAGCCAGGTTCAAAGCATGGCCCTCAGCTGGGGGTCCCAGGAGTGAATGGGGTGTGGACATTTTACAGGAGAGAGAGATCCATGAGTTCTGGCATTCAGAGAAGGCTTCCTGGAGGGTACAGGAGGGGTGGAATGTTAGGGGCAGTGGGCTGAGATTTAGAAGAAATAAATTTGAGTCGCTGCTTATGTTATAACCTTGGACAAGTAAGTCACTACCACGCAGGCCTCAGTTTCCCCACTTGTAAAAATAAGGATATTAGATTAGATAATCTTTAAGGTTTCATCAATTTCTAAATTCTGCAAATCTGGATCTTTAGCAGGTTTGAAGGGTGGGTGGGTTGTTCATACATTGGAGATGCGTATTCTGGACAGTGGGCCCAGCTTGAGCAAATGAAGGCTCACAGGTAGGAGGCCGCAGGGTTTTTGGGGAGGATGGAGAAGAGTGGCCTCTGACTCATGGGAGGTAAAGCGAGGCCTGAGGTTCATCCACAGCTGAGGAGCTTGCACTTTATCCTGCGGCCGAGGGGAGCCATGGAAGGCTTAAGAGCGGGGTGAGCACAGTATAAACTGCTCTGGTATTTTTTAGATCAGAGCATGAAAGGAAAGGAAGGTGGGGCCACTCTATTATAACAGAAAACTTACCAGCCAGGATAGCCTCTCCTTGGGGAAAATGGGAAGGATGCTTGTGGATGCTTGCATGTCTCTTGAGCCCCAGCTTCCAACTGTTGGATATTTTCCTGTTGTAGAGCTGCCCCTCCGAGCTGAACCCAGAGACCTTCCTGGCCTTCCGCATCAGTGCCATGGACAGACTCACTAAGGACACCTACCGTGTCCAGTTTGCGCTACCCGGGAACAGCCAGCTCAGCTTGCGGCCTGGCCAGCACCTCATCCTACGGTACACTCAGGCAGTGGGAGAATCAAAGCTTTGCTGCCCTGCTTTTCCATTTGCTAGTGTGTGGCCTAGGGCAACTGCTTACCCCCCCCCCCCCAAGCCTCCATTACTCATCTTCAGAATAGACATAGTAACACATGACTCAGAGGGTTTTGGGGATTGAGCTAAATAATCCATTTTCATAACAAATAGTAATAACAGCAAACCCTTTTATAGCACTTACTATCCAAAGCACAGTTCTATGTGCTTATACGTATGAACTCACTTAATCCTCACAAAATCCTGTGTGGTACGTGCCATTGTCATACCCAAGAGGAAACGGAAGTCAAAGAGGTTCAATAACTTGCCTAGGGTCATGTAGTTAGGAAATGTTGGAACCAGGATATGAAAGCAGGCTGTGTGGCTCTAGAGCCTGTGGCATTAACCTAATATTATCACCAGTTGATCCAGTAGACAGAAAGGACACTGTCATTGAGAGTAAGGGACTTGCCCAGAATCATGGAGCCAGGATTCAAACCCAGCTTACCGGCTCCTGAATTACACTCGTAACCACTCCTCTGAACTTCCTTTTTCCTCCCAGCCTGCTTTTGCAGGCTCCTCCCACCTCCGTCCCCACCCTCACTTGCACAGGGATGAGACCCTTTGGGACCTCCCGATGGAGGCCTCTGCCAGGCAGTCGACTCTGTGGGTCTGAGGCTGAGATGTGGGTGTGGGGATCAGGATATACTTGGATGGAATTTGGGAGCAAGTGGCATGGAAAGAAGGACGGGTGGAGGACTGAGCTGTGGCCACTCTGGCATTTACAGTATTGGCAAGAGGAGGAGGAGCCAGCAAGAGACAGAAGGTGCAGCCCGAGGAGAGGAAAACCAGGAGAGAGCCTCTTACCAGCCACTTGCCTCAAATTGACCCCTGGTGTTTGTGCCCAGCTCATTCTGGCCTGTGGCCAGGCTGATGGTCCGTAAAGCTCACTGTTCCAGTGGATGGGAGGGGCCACAGGGCACATCACAGCCCGTGCAACCTTCCATCCACATATCAGGGATGCCCAGAACTCCCGGCCTCTCTGCTGGTCTCTCTCCTCCACCGTCTCCACCACTCCAATGACATTCCTAACATGCAGATGACTATGTCACTCCCCATTCCCACAGCTGGTGCCCCACAGTGCCTCCCCAGTGGCATCCTAACCCAGGCCCCAGCTGCCCTACCCACCAAGTTCTTCTCCTCCCTCTCCCACACCGACCCCTGGCCCCAGCTCCGTGATCCACTCGCCAGTTCCTGCCCTACATTACCCTACCTCTAACTTTCACCCGGGCTATTCCCCTGCCTGGAATGGCTTCCCTTCCTGCCCCCCTGCCCCCTGTCAGTGGCCTGCTCATCCTTTAGTCCCCAGCTCCAGGAGGCCTCCTGAGGTTCCCCCAGGGAGAATGATCACTCCCTCCGTAGCATGTCAGTTTTGCATTTATTGTAGCAAATGTCCCAGTGCTCCTTGCATCCAAGCCACGCCACATGTTACTTCCTCATTTATTCCACAAGCATTCATTGAATATTTATGTCTAGCTCCCCCACTTTTGTTGCATTAGGACAGGGCCTTCTTTATCTGTGCATACCTCAGACAAGAGAGTTTTGCACATGGTCGGACTCTAGAAGGGTGCTTAGGTGCTTGTGGGAAGCTCTGAGGAGACATGAGGAACTTGGCTCGGCACTCAGAGCTGCGGGTGAATTCTAGCTGTGTGACCTTGGGCAAGTGGCTTTCCTTCTCTAAGCCTTGGTTTCCTCATTTGGCTTATTGTTTGAATGAAATAAGATAGTGCATATAATATGCCTGGTGTATAGTAGGCAGTTTAGGCAACAAGGCCGCCTGGACTGGTATTCAGGATGACCACCCTGGCCCCTTGCTGACCACGTTGTGGAGAGGACTCACGCATGCGGTCGGGCTTTGGAACAGGGCACCTTTGAGGAGCTTTCCAATTCCGACGCTCCTGGCACGAGGTAGTGAGTGTTTAATGAATGTTAGACACTTGTTAAACACAGTTGTTTTTATCTTTATCATTCTGTGGTTAAGAAGAGATCAGGAAAAAAACCTCAGTGATGTCCTAAAAACAGCTCACATCATCAGTGTACTTTTTGAAGCACTTTCCCACCTGTAATCCCAGCGGAACCACACAGCAGGGACATGGGTGGTTGGCCACATTTTATACAAGGGGCAGATAGGGGATTAATGACCTGCCCAGGGTCCCACAGCCGGCACATGGGAGTGGCGAGCTGAGTGCTCCTCTGTCTAGCTTGCTTGCCCTTCAGTGAGGACCCCTGGGGATGACCGGGCCCCACCTTCACTTCCACCAGCCTGGCAGAATAGGTACCTGTAAGGGTTTGTTGAATGGCTAACTTCCTGACCAAGAGCTTCTCTTTCCCAGAGGGATAGTAGATGACTTAGAAATTCAGAGAGCCTACACGCCCATCAGCCCTGTGAACACCAAAGGATACTTTGAAGTTTTAATCAAGGTGAGCTGATTCACATGATGCTCTAAAATGCTGTGGACCGGAGCCCCCATTTGCCGGCATGGTTGGGATGGGGTAGTTTCCCCCGATGTGCGAAAAGCTAATTTTCACATGGGAGGAGGCTGGCTTGAGGGAAGAGTGGGGACAGTGAAGAAGACCTTCTCCCATCTCCTTTCCTGGCAAAGGGGGGGCTGCTGGGCCACCTACAAAGGGAACATTCCTGACAGATTTTATGAAAAGGAGGCTCAGGCTGAGGAAGTTAAAGCTGCTCCTTCTCATTTTCTTGTCTGTCAATGGAGAATGAGCACTGAGCCTAGGGGAAGGGGCAACCAAGCTGCCCAGCACCTATTGTGTGCTGGGCACAGGGGTCCAGATGAGTCAGACGTGGTGCCTGTCCTTAGAGAAAAGACTGATCCGGGACAATGCAGTACGACAGATACCATGACAGGAGACCCCAATCCAACTCAGGGTAGCTGGAGGGGTGGGAAAGCAGGCTGGGCCTCCTAGCAGAAGAGCTGTGTTTGAGCTGTACGTTTTAAGTTAAGGAGTGGGGAACTAGAGGGAAAGGAGGGAAGGAAGCCGGGATCAGCATGCTTACAACAGCAGAGGGGGCATGATGGGGGAACTGTTTACCATTTGTCCTGGATCAGAGGGTGTGCAAGGAAAAGATGGGACGTGGAGGAACTTGGGGACCAAACTAACCTGAGATCACCTCTGGGGAAGGTGGGCAGGGGCCCAGGCATTTGAGTCGGGCCTTAAAGGAGGAATACAAATCGGCAGTGGCAGAGAATGGCGTTCCAGGCTGAGGGGACAGCTAACCAAAGGCAGGGAGGGGCGAAACAGAAGAAGGTGTCGTGGGAATTATGCCCAGTCTGAATGGCAGGAGGACAGGTGCTTGTGGGGGCAGCCAGGGTGGTGAGGGAGTTGGCAGAGATGGCATGAACAAAGTGGGTTGGCTATAAAACACCCCAGAGACCCAAAGAATAGGCCCCAAATGTATAAGAAGTCATGAAGGTCCAATTATGTGGGAAAAATAATTCAGCGGAACTATGTGAAATACTCCATTTTTGACTTACAGAAGCAGCAGTTTCATATGGGTCAACGTGATAAATACATAGCTCTCGATCATTATTTCCCAAATGGAGTCCTGGGGAACACCACTGTTTGAGAATAGCTTTCACATCCTGTATCTCCCTTGTAGGACACGAGTTATTACCCCCATTTCCTTGATAAGCAAACTGAGGCTCCAGGAGAACCCAAGGCTCCACAGCTAGTAAAAAATGCAGCTGGCTGGTGGGTGAGCCCTGGCCTCCTGACTCCAAGAGCCCAGCCCTGTCTGTGGCTCCCATCTTCCCTGCCTGCTTTCAGAGCCTGAGTGTTTATTCCCTCACACATAAGCTTGGATGGGATCCCTTTTCCACACAACTGTTTGTCTGGGAGATTCCACAAATCCTCTCCAAATGGCCTGCTTCCCCAAGCTGCTTGTCTGGGTGTGTTTCTGTTGAAAGGATAAGCCTGGAGACAGTTCTTCAGGGCAGCTGGATATCTCCCAGCTGCAAGGCTGATTTTCTCCTTCGTTTACTGGAAAGCCTCTCTTTAGAGAGATGCTTAATTATCCCTAAGCCGCTGGCTAGGAAGAGCTGGAAATGTCTTTGCAAATTGCGAAGGCAGATGGCTTTTTTCAGGTTTACCCTCCCATGTAGATGGGAAGGAGGAACTCCCGTTTCTCAGGCACCTTTGGGGCACCAGGCACTGCTACTGGCTCTTTATTTTCATTATTTCGATTCAACATCAGAACCAGCCTACAGAGGTCACATTATCCCCGTTTTACAGATGAAGAAACTGAAGGTCAGAGAGCTGATGTCATTGTCCCCACGCCCCTTGGGTAATATGATTCCCAGTGAAAGGGCAGAGGTTCAGATCAGTCCTGTTTGACAAGTGTGTATTGAGCCATGCTCTGTGTGGGTGCTAGACACATGGAAGAATCTTTCCTTACCCCTCGAGGACTGTCTGTGCCAGGGGCCTCTAAGGCCACTGGGGGGCTGTGCCTCTCGCGAGACTGGGGCCAGAAAACGAGGTGTGCTCTGAGACACAGCCTCCCGCAAGTTAGATGGAAACCGTAGCCTCCCTCCCGGACCTCTTCCAGGCGAGCCAAGGACTTCCCTTGCTTTATATCGTACATGTGGTGTCCAGGGAAGCCAGGGAAGGTGCTGGAGCTGGTGGTGGGTGCTTACAACATGTGTGATGAGCGAAGCCCAGTCTCTCTCAAGCCTGGTGACAATCTCATTCCAAACACCTTCCGGTCCTGTTGTCCACTGCTTCCCCCTCACCCTGCTCTGCTGTGTCCGCTTGCTGTTCCAGCACATGACCTTGGCTGGCCTAGCCCTGACCATACCATACCTGATGTCCAGAATCCTCTCTGCCCTCCTGCTCCCGTCCCCAGTGAACTCAGTCTTACCCAGCCTTCAAAGCCCAGCTCGAATGCTTCCTCCTTCAGGAAGCTGTCCTTAATCCTGCTCCGTCGGAAGTGACCGCATGTCCTTAGGGCTCTCCCAGGACTTTATCTTTCTCATAGAGTATTAGGTGGTCTCTGCCTTGTGTATGTCTGAGACTTAGGTTCCTCCTAGATTGTGAAGTCCTTACGGGGAGGGGCTGAATCTGGTTAATTGATTGATCGATTCAGATATTTATTAAGTCCTTTCCATGGTTCAGGCACTGGATTCCTTCATGGAGCTTCAGGTCCAGCTGTTTCCTCTGTAGCCTCAGCGTGGTGCCTGGCATAGAGTGGGCAGGCCCCCAGGAAGGTAGACTGCCCTCCCCCCGTAGAGGAATCCCCTCCTACAACCTGTAGTTTTTGCATCCAGCCAGGAGACAGTGCAGGGTAATGCAGAGATTTCAGATGAGTGTCCTACAAACTGACTCCAGCCCATTAATGTATTTGGTTTTGGCCTGTTCAGCGTTTTACAATTTTGAATTAATGGCTGACTTTTCAAAAATGGGAGAATTTACATAAAAATATGGACATCCTGCTCCTATGGAAAATCAGAAGCTGTGGCATCATCAGCCCCATCAACTATGTACTGGAATCTACAGAATGGCTTCCTCCTTTAGAAGGAACGTTCACTCGCCCACTTACCACTGTCCTCACCGTTCCCTGCTGCTCTCTGAGACTGAGTCTGAGTGTTCGGGGCCATCAATCATCTTGTACCCACTCTTCACTCATTGGTGTGTTACCTGCGTGGCCCCTTAGTGATTTGAGGCCTCTGTAGTTAGAGCTGGACGTGCTGTGGACTCGCCTCCCAGCCTCACCATTTCCCGTCTGTGGAAGCTTCTGGGCCTCATCTGAAAATTGGGAATGACAGCGCCAATTTCATGGGATAATTAGGAGGATTAAATGAGAGAACACATGTAAAGCACCTAGCAGTGCAGAAAGGGCTCTGCATTCATGGCCGATGTGTATGGGCCGCATGTGCCGGTTCCAGTGAGGTCTCCCTGTGTTTGCTCCCAGTGCTACCGGACAGGGCTGATGTCCCGGTGTGTCGAGTCCTGGAGAGCAGGGGACACAGCTTTCTGGCGAGGACCTTTCGGAGGCTTCTTCTACAAACCCAACCAGGTCAGTGACAACACCCTGGGTCCTCAGGAGACCCCTCCCAGCTTAGCTTAGCCTCCAGGACTGCAGTGTCAGGTTTCAAGCTATCGGTTCGCACTGTACCATTCTTCCTGAGCCCAAACCTAATCCCGAGAGTATCCTTGGGGTTGGACAACGGAGGAGATGGAGTCGGCACTAGGAAACAAAATTGCCTGCCCATGCTTCAGAACTATCCATGGCTGCTCATTGCTTAGAAAATCGAGACTCATATACTTGGTACGCAGGGCCCCTCTCCCATCTCACCCTCAGGTATCTTCTCAGATTTATATTCTAGTTGCAAGACTGTAGAGACCGCCCCCTAAAGGTGCCCCATGGCTCCCTGCTTGGCGGGGCCACCGCTTCCTAGCCTGGAATGCTCTTCTCATCTTCACGTTACATTCAAAGCCTTCCCTGACATTCCCGGGAAGAATTAGTGATTTCTCATCAGTTGGTGCATGGAGAGGAATTTGGCAGCATGTACCTAGAGTCAAGAATCTTCTAGTCCTTTGACCCAGTGATTCCCCTTCTGGAAGTCTATGGAGAGAATCCAAAATACCCGCTCTTTTGCACATGTTCATTGCAGCTTTATGTATCATAGCAACAATTTGGAGATAACTGAATATCCAACAATAGGGGAACAGTTAAGTACCTTGGGTTGCAGTTACTTGAAAGAATATTATCCTGGATTTTAAAATTATTTTTATAAATGATGTTATATGTTCATGCTATAAGATCAAGGTACAAACGCTACATACAAAACTGAATATACAACAAGCTGGGAGACTAAGTTAAAAATGCACTGAAAAAATATGAAAGAAAATGCAGTGAAAAATGTTAGCAGCTCTGGGTGATGGGATAATGAGTGATTTTTATTTTCTTCATTATACTTTTCAAATTATCCACAGTGAATACCTATTATCTTTATAATTAGGAAAACAAAGCAAAACAAAAACAAATGGAAAAGAATGAATCATTCCTCTCCTTTTTTTTTTTGTTTAATTTAAAAATAGATTTTGTTGTTTTTTGGTTTTTTTCTTTATTACCAATGCAATACATTTCATTACCAAAAAAATCAGCAGACATAGAGAGGCAGAAAGAAGAAAATAAAGAACACCTTCAGGCCATCTACCCAGATATACCTTGGCATGTAGCCTTCCGAATGCTCTTTCACACGTGTGTGTAATAATAACCAGTGTGTATGTGGCACCTCCTCTGTGCCTGGTCCTGATTTTAGCACTTGACCATGTAGTAACTCATTTAATTCTCACAAGAACTGCTACGTACTGCTACCCCCATTTTACAGACCTGTGGTGCGCATATATTAATATTCTTCTACAGTATTCTCCTAGTGCTAACCATGCTCAGCCTTGCATTTTAGCTGAGGGTGTCCCTGTGTTTCCCAGGCCCTTGAGGGCGGGGCCTAGAATTGTTCCTGTTTCCTCCCGACCTTGAGGGGCAGCTGATGAATGTTGTCTTGAGCACTTTTTGCAGGTGGAGCCTCTCCATGCCTTGTGGCTGCTCCCTGCACCTGTAGAACCCCTCTGGAAAGCCCCACACTTCCTGAGGTTGGAGGGCCCAGCAGTGAGGAAGAAGAGATGGGGTCTCACACAGTGACTCTTGGCCCCAGATGGCAGCTAGGCTAGGCTCTGCTCTTCTGAGGGGGCCACGGTGCTCTGGTCTTCTTCCGGCCCTGTCGTGCTGCTCTGTGGTTATCTTCATGGCATATGAACCTCACGTCAGCCCAGAGGACAGGCGCATTAGCATGTCTGTGCGTTGATTCCCTAGGTTTCCCAGGTATCCACCCGAGGCCGGGCCCGTGATGGGTCAGAATGCGGCCCCTGGGCTCCAGAAGCACACAGTCTGATGGGGAGACAGACACACAAATAGATGACGACGACACAGCATGACCAGTGTTGTGAGGACGGTACGCAGAGGGCTGAGGGAACACAAGGAAGGCCCCGTGCCCCTGACTCAGGGGAGTCTTCCCAGAGGAGTCTGAGCAGCGATAGGCAAAGGAGGCAGAACACGGCAGGCTAAAGACGGGGTGACCGGGAGAGCACGGACACAGGGCTGGGTGGCGTGGCCGGTGGGAGGGCCTCAGCGAGGGGAAGGGCTCTAAATCGTTAAGCCCCAGGCTCTGCACCATGCACTTTATGCTGTGTCATTTAATCCTCACGACGTTCTGAGACAGGTGCTATTATAGGGAGGCGCTACTATTTTTTATCAGTGAAGAAAAGAGAGGTGAAAGAATTTGCCCAGTCCCGTGGCTAGGGACGTATACCCAGATCTCGCTGACTCCTGATACTTGAGGGGTGTCACATGCAGAAGTGCACTGTGCAGTGACTGTCAGTAGTTAGTGAAAATCCAGACTGCATTCACAGAGGCCTAATCTCTGTGAACGAGGCTGAATACCTCACTGTGTGCGTCAGGCCCTAGCCTTGAAGCACTGACCTTAAAGAGGATCGCTCCACTTTAAGAGGCCCCGAGCCAGGAGGTGGGTTCAGTGAGGAGGGATTCATGGAACTGGGGCCTCTTGGAGGGGAAACTCACTTTCATTGCGTGGCTTTTCTGTGATGTATCGTCGAGGGAGAAGCAGACTGAGGGGTCCAAGCCAGGGCCCTCAGACCTCTGTGGGTCTGCCCTGGGGCAGAGGAAACAGCCCAGAGGGCAGGGCTGGGATGGGGGCAGTGGGCGAGGCTTCTCTGGGAGCAGGTTTCAGCTCAGTGTGAGGTGGGAAGACCTCCCTGGCAAGGGGAGTCAGTCCATAATAGAGCAGACTGCCTTGGGCGGTAGTGGGCTACCTGTCCGCAAAAGCATGTAAGCAGAGTCCTGTGGAGATGCTTTGGGTCAGGCAAGCCCAAGGGAAGGCCCCACTGTGGGTGAGTGCGGTGAGACTCCCCAGCCCAGCCGTCACATACCCGTGCTGTTCCCCAGTACGGCGAGCTCCTCATGCTGGCTGCGGGCACCGGCCTGGCCCCCATGGTGCCCATCCTGCACAGCATCACAGACAATGCGGACGACGAGACCTTCGTCACCCTGGTCTGCTGCTTCAAGACCTTTGAGGACATCTACCTGAAAACCTTCCTCCAGGAGCAGGCCCGTTTCTGGAACGTCCGGACCTTCTTTGTACTCAGCCAGGTGAGCCCAGGGTGACTTCCTCCCCTGCCTGAGACTCTGCCGTGCCCTGGGGCCTCTCTGCCCTAGGCTGGCCTCTAGTTGAACCATGTACCTGGCAAGGGAGGCAGATATTGTCATGTTTGTTATGCAGATGAGGAAACATCCTCAGAGAGGTGAAGGTGCGAGCCAGTGTCATGCTGCTCAATGGGGTCAAACCAGGTTGAGCCCGAGCTGTCTGATTCCAGAGCTCTAGCTCTCACCCCGCATGCTTTGCTGCCTGCCATCTGCCCTCTGGCATCATCAGCTGTATGGGCTGGGGACCTGGTTGTGGGGTCAGTGGGCCAGGCCACAGACGTCCCCTAGGATAAGCGCCCTGAGGCAGGGACCGGGTGTCTGGATCACCGTGCTCTCCTCAGCACTTAGCGCAGAGCAGGCACTCCCTCCATCAGCGATGGGTAAAGTGAACTGGATGTGAGAGCTCTGCGTTTGTTAGCGTCCCGACCACCTCACGTTGTCCCCGCAGGGGAGGAAAGCTGCTTTTCAACTCTCCAGGCTGCAGAGACTCGAGCTGGAAGCGACTCTGCCTTCTGACTCCTCTTCCCTCTGATTCCCCCCCTCCCTTCACTTAGGCCTTCCTAGGCTCCCCCTCTGGGCCATAGCGTGGGGGGCCCATCATGCCCTTTATCTCAAGCCAGGCCCTCAGCTCTCTTGGTTCACCTGCCTTTCTCTGGTTGGTAGCTTTATTTTTCCTACACCCCCTGGGCTGGGATCCCCTGCCAGGACTGCCCCCATCTGTTCTCTGTTGCTCAGGGTCAGCTTCACTGCTCCGTACTTTGGAGCACTTGTCTCATCCATTTCCTCTTTGAAACAGCTTTAGAGTGTCCCTAAAGACCTCTGTGATCCTTGACATGATGAGTGGGTGGGAGGTGACAGGAAACTGTGTTTCCATTCCCAATACCTGGATTCCCCAGGGGCTGGGGTCTGCAGGCCTGGCCTTGAGCCAGACGCATCGAGAGGGTCGTGCTTGGTGAACATTAGTAGCAACAGCAGTACCCAAGGCAGCGGAATGAAGCAGAAAGCTAGTGTGCAGCCTGAGTGGGAGACGGGGTGACGGAAGGGCCACTGCTACCAGGCAGCACACTCAACCCTGCCCGAGCGCCTGGTCAAGGAAGGTGGGAGGGGGGCCAAGAAGCAGGCACCTGGCAGAGTTGCCCTGGCTGGCCAGTCTTCCTTTTTCCCAACCACATGCCGGGTGCCAGAGATACAAAAATGTAGATGACCTGCTCCCGGCCCTCCAGGTTCTCATCTGTATATGAGAGACAGCCACGGGGATGGCTGACAATGGCTCCCCTTCATTGAGCTCTTGCTCTATGCCTGGCACTGTTCTAAGCGTTTATGTGTGTTAACGCATGTCACCCCCACCACAAACTTAGGAGGCTTGAACTGCCATCATGCCCATTGTACAGAAGTGGAAACTCAGGCACAGGGAGAGTTAAGAATCTTGCCCAAGGTAACACAGCAAGTTGGTGGAGAGCTGGTGTGAACCCAGGTGGTCCTGCTCCAGAGGCCCTGGTCTTACTGCTCACCAGGATGAGACAGCACAGGGATGGGTGCTGCTCAGGGTGTTCAGGATGCTGTAGCAAGCAGGGAGGGCTTCACGGAGGGGATGGCATCTGAGCCTGGGCTTGAGGGTAGAGTTGAGGTTCACCAGCAGTAGAGGGCCTGGGGCTTTGATGATGCCAGTGGGCTGGGCTGGCTGTCGATGGCAGGGGTGATGCCCATCTGTGCTCCCTCCACCCAGGGTCCTCCCTCCCCTGCCTCAGGCTCAGTGACAGCATCTTCAGGCAGCTCCCTGCTTTAGCCACCCTGCCAATTTGTCCTTCATTCTACAGCTGGAAGGGCAGCGCCGACCACACCAGCACCCTGCTTCTAGCCCTTCTCTCGCTCCCCACTGCTCTAAGGATGACATCCAAACCCTCACAGCTGTGCCAGCCCACTGTGGCCTTGTCTCCTAGCCTGCCCTCCCTGCGTGCTGTGTGCTGCTGTCACTGGTCTGCTTGTGGTTGGTTGCAAGTGCTCTGTGCTTCTCTGGCTGCCAGGCCTGTGCTCAGTGTTCCCCTTGCCAGGAGTGCTTTTCCCCACTTCTTTACCTAACATCTACTCATCCCTCACATCTCTCTGCTGAGGTGTAATTCCATCCTGGAAGCTTT
The DNA here is from genome assembly GCF_036562045.2 of Rhinolophus sinicus. Classification (NCBI taxonomy): domain Eukaryota; kingdom Metazoa; phylum Chordata; class Mammalia; order Chiroptera; family Rhinolophidae; genus Rhinolophus; species Rhinolophus sinicus. The sequence continues at coordinate 23,394,458 of NC_133756.1, read as the reverse complement.
CCCTGAGTCCCCCAGCTGGTGTAGATGTTTCTGCTCTCACAGCCTGAGCTCTCCTCCTTCACAGTACCCCCCACACACACTGCACCGTCATTGTTTACGGGTCTCCTCCCGACCTGAGCAGCAACCAGCCACTGCATCTCTGGGTGCTCAGTGGGGATGGGCTGAGCTGAACCTAACTGGCCTGAGGGAAGCGGGCAGTGAGGAGAGGTGAGGCCGACCACGCTGCTCGTCCCTGCTCTCAGGGGCCCATGAGGTGTGTCAGAGCATGGAAGGAGCACAGGAATGTCCAGGTCAGCAGCCAGGACCCCTGTCAGCACCACAGTGTTGTCCTCGGGGCCCTCAGGTCCCACAGACTGTGAGGTGGGCTCCAGGGAATGCACCTGAGATTAGAAGCCTGCACTCACAGAGCCTCTGTCAGGGTTTCCCCTCACCCCACACTCATCACAGGAGCTCAGAGAGGGCAGTGTCACTCACTAGGAAGTGACAACAAAGCTCGGATTCCAACACCAACCCCACACCCCCATCCTGCCTCTGGTGAGCCCCAGGAACTGGAAGCTTGGTGTAATAGGGTCTGCGGGGCTCTGAATAGTCCTATTCTAGTGGGGTTTTGTTTGTTTTGGGCACTGGTTACATGGTTTCTTCTCTGTTAAAGTTCTTCAAACTATATGTACTTAGTGATTTCTGTAATTTTGTATCGGTATGTATGTTATACTTCAACAAAATGTTTACTTAAAAGAAATTCCTCTAGGTAAGGGGGTTGGGGGGTGGGAGATGAGGGTAAGGGGCATCAAATATATGGTGATGGAAGGAGAACTGACTGGGTGGTGAACGCACAATGAGATTTATAGATGATGTAATACAGAATTGTACACCTGAAATCTATGTAATTTTACTAACAATTGTCACCCCAATAAATTAAAAAAAAAGAAATTCCTCTAAGCCCGCTGGTGGTGGAGCTTTTCTTTGGTGACCCTGAGGATGAAAGCCACGAGCTGAGGCTAGAAGGGCAGGAAGAGAGAAGGGGCCGCACTGTCCAGTCCGAACTACCTCTAGACTTTTTTTTTTTTTTTTTAAACAATGTTTGTTATTGGTTTGTTTTTTTTGTGTTTTTTTTTTTTAATTTTTTATTGGGGAATATTGGGGAATAGTGTGTTTTTCCCGGGCCCATCAGCTCCAAGTCGTGTCCTTCAATCTAATCTAGTCGTGTCTTTCACCCTAACAGCTCCAAGTCCAGTCGCTGTTTTCAATCTTTAGTTGCAGGGGGCACAGCCCACCATCCCATGTGGGAATTGAACCGGCAGCCTTGTTGTTGAGAGCTCACGCTCTAACCAACTGAGCCATCGGCCGCTCCTCTGGAGGCTCAGTGGCAGCTCGTTGTCTTCAATCTTAGTTGTAGAAGGCGCAGCTCACTGGCCCATGTGGGAATCGAACCAGCAACCCTGTTGTTGAGAGCTCATGCTCTAACCAACTGAGCCATCCGGCCGCCCCCTCAAGCCTTTTTATGTGAGGGAAACAGACCCTTCTCCCGGTAGGCACTGCTGCCTGGGCTCTCTGATATACATGGGCAGGATGAGGCCAGGAACCTTTTTTGTTTAGAGCAGCTGCCATGTCCCCAGTGCCAGGCACAAAGTGACCACTCAGTAACTACCTGTTAAGTCAATAAGTTTATTGAAACCTTTAAACAAATGAACAAAAGTTATGTTCCAAGGGTGATGGTGCTAGACAACCTTGGGAAAATGCTGAGAGACCCACGGTCAATGGAAGAAAACATTCCCCCTAGTGACAGTTGGTCCCCCGGAGGCAGTGAGAACCCGTGGGGCCCGAGTTCTAGTCCTGCCACTGCCCCTGCCTCATTGATTGCCTGGGGAACGTCCCTCCTCCCTGTGCCTCTGCTGTTGTAGGAGGCTGGTTGTGAGGGTGATCCGAGTGCCAGTGTGAGCAAGTGCCTGGCTCGTGACAGGGCTAGGTGGGGGTTGCCTTCCCACCCCCTCTGCCTTAGTTTCTTCGTCTGGCAGAGAAGAGCTGGCTGTGTGAACCGAGGACCTCCCAGTAATCACCCCCACTCTTTCTCATCGTCCCAGGAGAACTCCCTGGAGCAGCTTCCCTGGAGTTACCGGGAGAAGACCCGCTTCGGCCGCCTGGCCCAGGACCTGATTGAAGAGCTGGTCGGCTCCTGTCGGAGAAAACCATTTGCATTGGTCTGTGGCTCGGCCGAGTTTACCGAGGACATGGCCAGCTGCTTGCTACGCGCCGGCCTGACCAAGGATTCCTACTTCCTCTTCTAGCCCTGGCATTGCAAAGCCCAGGCCGGGGGCCTGCCATGGGGACACAGGAAAGAGCACAGACGGCATCAGAAGTCGTGGACCACCGCTTATTTCCCAGGTGACCTGGGGCAGATGTCTTTTCCTCTGCGCGCCTCCATTTCGCATCTACCCCATGAAGTTCCTGACTCCCTCAGGCAGACATCCTGCTGTGCAGAGGGTGGATGGGGCTGCAGCCTGGGCATCTTGGGGGACTCCCCAGAGGAAGCCAGGGCCAGGCTGAGCCTCAGGATTGGGAGGCGTAGGCAGGAGAAGAGGCGGGAGGAGCTTCCCCAGTTCCTCAGGTGACAGAGCTTATGTGAGGCTTGTGTCAGGCCCTGCCCTGTAATGTCTGTTCCAGAGCCTGCTGCCCCCGGAGACTGGGCATCGCTCTGTGGGTGTCCTGTGTGGCCTCAGAGCTGGTTCAGACGAGGTGCTCACTAAGTGTTCAGGGAATGGTCAGAGGGGCGGCTGCGAGCGCTTTGGAGGAGGAACGTGCCTTATATACCTCCTGGGCCATGAGCCTGACACATGGAAGGTCTTGCGTTCTGTGACCTGACCACATTCTCAGAGTGAGGTGGGGACTTGGATTGGCCCTCGGCCTTTCCTGCTGCAAAGGCTGCACTTTTAGTCTCCCTTCCCTGGCTCAAGAGCCCAGCCCAGAGTCCTTTTTCCAGCAAAAGGCACACACTCAAACGCCCCTCCTTCCTGCAGGCAGCCAGCTCAGTCCTCGCCTTCAGCTCTGGCACCCTGGCTACAGTTGCTAAGGAGAGCTAAAGATAGAGCAGGAGTCAGGAGACCTGGGTCCCTGTCCCTGCACTGCCCACTGAGTGGCTACTGATTTCTGACCCACCCACCTCTCCCCTCCATGCCCCGCCCCCTCCATCCTGCCTGGGGCATGTCCGCCCCAGGGAAGCCCCCACTTCTGGGCGTGCACTGCAGGTAAGGAAGTCTGCTTTGCACAGCCTGGGCTCCAGTGCGCTGCACCTGCGCAGGCTGGTTACAGGCAGCCCCAGAGTCAGAATGTTAAGTCCTGGAATCTCAGAATGAGAGGACCATGGAATCAGAGAGTTAGAATTTTACAGTCATAGAATCCCAGTCCTCGTCATAGCAGAGATTAAAGTTAAGGACTCCAGAAAGCATCCAGTCAGGCAGACTCATTGTATCAATGGGGAAACTGAGGCCCAGTGACACTAACTGACCTGCCCAAGGTAAAATAGGTCACGGCAGAGCCAACACTAGAAGCCAGGTCTCCTCATGTCAGCCCTGTGCTCAGAGTTCTGGACCCGTGACTTTCAAACTGGGCGCCACAGGACCCACGGGTGCCTGGCATGGCAGCAGGGAAGGGATGGTCAGAGGGGATCTCCAGGCCGCCCTTCAACCAGAGCAGTTTTATTTTCATCCCATTTCTACCTTGGGGCTTGGATTAATTTTCATTTGTGAAATAGGGTTTTCTTGCACTACCTAAAAAGTTGGGGCAAATCTCTGTGCTGTTCCATGTTCAATAAATAAGACAAGCAGTTGGGGGATGGTACCAAAGGTTTCAAACTGTTTCACAGGCAGAATTCCATGGTCAAAATGATACGGAGAATACCTTTGTGAACTTTGCCAAGAATCACATGTACACAAGCATGTTATAGGCTCTGAAAAGTCCAATCAAAGGTAAAGAAACTTTTCTCATTTTGTTTAACTCAGAGTTTCCCAAGCTTATTTAACTGTAGAGCATTTTAATCCTCTAGAATCTTTTGAGACTAGTGTTCCATAGAACATGCTTTGGGAAGTGCTGGTTTGTTGCCCGGCCTCCTTTTAGCACCGCGTAGAGTGTGGGAAGGTCCTGCACTGAGCAGAGGTCCCAGAAGGAACTGACTTCTCTCCGCCTGGCCTGTGACTTGGGCGAGACAGGTGTCTCCTCTCGGCCGCGGAGGTCTGGGCGTCTTCCTCTCTCTCAGCACGGCCTGGTGATTCTCCTCACAGGTAGTCCTGGAGGGCCCGTCATGAGCCACACTCTGTTCTGGGCACCAGGAGACAACAGTGAATACCACAGGTACAGTTCTGGGGAGCTCCACTGGGGAGCTTACGGCCGGAAAAGGAGGGCAGACATTAAACCGGTCATGCTGAAAGGGAGGAGTGTTCCAGAAAGGGGCTTGTGGAGAGTCGATGGCAAGGGTGTTTAGCCTGTCCTAGGAGAGGGCCAGGAACACGTCACTGCACTGAGGGTAGAGGCTTCAAAGGCAACATCCTTACTCCAGGGTGGTAGGGGTGCCCACTGAAGGGGTGGGGGTCTGGGGCAGTTGTGGGTGTCTCTCTTTGTCCCCTTTGAGATACTTATATTTGGATAGTGTACGAGGTCACGCGCTGATCACCAGCAGCCCTTCTTGTACTAAAATGTTGTCCTCTCCTTCCCCTCAATCCATGTGGGATCTGTGCAGCCTGGATACCATGTGGGGTCTCTTACCATGCACATTGGTGGGGACCCAGCCGTGCCCTTGGTGCCAAGATGCCAAAAGGCTCCTATCGTCCGGAACCTTGAGAGCTCGTGGCTGGGAGCCATGCCTCACAAGATGCCAGGGCTGCCATCTCTCCTGATAACGCCACCCCATGTGTTGTGGGAGCTGTGCTGTCAAGGTGACGGTAGCAGAAATGACAGCTGCCTTAGTCCACCCCCGCCGTGTTTTGCCTACACCCCTGGAGCAGTCCCCTCGTTGGTCTCCCAGCCTCCAGCCTCTCCCCCCACAGGCCCTTTCACACTGCAACCAGACTGGTTTTTTGTTATTGTGATAAAAACACTTAACATGAGATCTACCCTCTTAACACATTTTTAAGTGTGCAGTGCATTGTTGTTGACTGTAGATGCAACGCTGTACAGATCTCCAGGGCCTTTTCACACCACTGGTTCTAACATGCAGATCTGAGCCTGTCGCTCCCTTGCTGAAGATCCTTCGATGGCTCCCAGCTACCCTCAGGATGCAGCCTCTTGGCTTTGTTTACCTTTCCAGACTTATGTTACTGACCCCTTGCTCCCAATTCATGTTCCAAACTTGTCTCCTCCGTCAGTCCGTCCCTTCAAATTTGTTGCTCCCTCTGCCTGGGCCATCCTGCCACCCTCCTGTCTTCTACTCACCTTTGCTTACCTCCTTGTCTTTTGGGGGCTTAGCTGAGTGTCACTTCCTGTCGGAAGCCTTGCCTGCCTCGCCACTCCAGGCTAGATTAGTGAGGAGCCCTGTGCGTTCTTCTGTCGCTGCACGTCTCACACTCTTGTTTGCATATGAGCACATCAAGGGCCCATCCTGAGGCCTGCTCTCTGTGTGCCCAGCATGGGCGGGCACTCAGTACATCCTGGATGTCCAACACCCGACGAAGAACCAATACTCATGGAGTCCTTTACAAGTTGCAAAGTGCTTTTCATCTAAACGGAAGCACATAATCATTACCAGAATGCATGCTATTTTATTACCCTAATTTACTGATGAGGAAACTAAACTTCCAAGACATTTAGCAATTCTCCAAGGTCATGTAGGGGCACATACATTCCAGCATGCTGCAGTTGTGGTCATGTGTGACTCATGAGTGCATCAGGAGATGTGTATAAAGATTTTCATTGCTGCACTGTTGGAAATAGCGAAGAATAAAAACACCTATATGTCCATCAATAAGAGAAATGCACTGTTCTGTAGCGATTCATGCAGCAGAATACCACACAGCACTAAAAATGAATGAGCCAGGTTTACATGTATCAACATAGACGAAATCCTAAAAACATAATAGAGTGAAAAGCAAATTGTAAAAGGAAAGGTACAGTGAGATACCCATATTTGGAAAGTTTAAAAACACAAAATAACGCCAAATGCTCAGGAAGGATAGTTGTGACCTCTGGGGACAGGGAAGGGTATAGGATAGGGTGGGGTGGGGGACTTTCGTCTGTGTCACTTGATTATAAAAATACTTGAAATGAATATGGCAGAATATGAACATTGGTGAATCTGGGTGATGAGTTCACTGATTCAGCTTTATTACGTTCTACCTTTCTTGTGTTTGAAATAGTTCCATAATTAAAAAAATTTTAAACAAGGTTAAATATGCCTACTCAAAGTGCTACAGAAACTAGAGGTTTAAACACATTCCTTTCCTCTCCCCCACCTCAGGATAGGCTAAGCCCCTTTATGCTTCCAAGCTTTTTCTTCTTTCATTTGAAACAATTGGTGAGCACCTACTGTGTGGCGGCCTTGGTCTAGATACAACAGTAACAGTATAAATTATGCCCAGGACTCCTAGCTTTCACGCTGTTCCCTCTGTCTGTCTTCCTCGTAAACTCAAACCAGAGTGACTTTCTAGACACCACCGTTTGGGACTCCTTTTTTGTTGTGTTTTGTTCCTTTTTAAATGAGGCAGACCTAGGTTCAGATCTCTTATTGATTCTGTAAGTATTCAGGGCAAGGTAGTTGGTCTTTCTGGGCCTCAGTTTACTTATCTACAAAATAGGGAGCATGTCTCCCAGGGTTGTGTGAGGATGAAGGAAACGTGATGCCCACACGCGGCACCTGACAGGGAATGGGCATGAGAAGCCAGTCGCCTTCTCTCCTCTCCCTGGCGGCCCTTCCCAGCAGTGCCTGGCTCATGGCTGGCCTCTGAGGACAGCGCCTGTTCTCAAACTTTTCACTATCAAGAACTCCCCCTCTTGTTATTTTTCCCGTGCTTTGGAAGATTTTGATCCCCAATTGCATGTATTAAGTCATTATTAATTTATCTCCCATTTTTTATTAATCAAAGACATAGATAGCTGCCCCTCGGAGCTTCTGATCTGTACAGCCAGCTGGGAGCTGCACGTGGTTGGCATAATTCCAGCCACAAGCAAAGGCACTCAGCGGCGTGTGTGGCCTGGGTGGCCTGAGGAAGGATAAATGTAGGTGCATCGTACTCGTTTTCTTTTAATTGACCATGAGTTGTGGAAGCTGCTGGCCTTGCCTGGGTGGGCGCTGCTTTGACAGGTCACTGACTACTGGACTAGGGGCTGAGTTTTCGGGGCCAGGCTCTAGCACGGGGCCCCACGTAGGTCCCTCCCTCATCCCACAGGGCTCCCTCCAAATAGATGGCGTGCACCGGCGCCACGCAGGAGAGCGTGGGGCTCACACTGCTATCTGCGTGCAGGTCCCATGGGTTCTGGCTGGAGACCACCACGTCGTCTTGCCCCTTGCTCCCAAGGCTGACAGAGCACACTAGCTTGTAGCAGAGCAGGGTGACAGCCTTGACAGGTCCTGGATCTCGGCACTCAGCACTGCAGCCAGGTGGGCACACTGGGCCGGATGGTAGGCCACACGGGCCAGCTTGGAGGGCAGTGAGTCTGTATCAGCGCCTTCACCTGGATGCAAGGGAACTTCTCCTCCGGCCTGGCCGACCACAGGGGAACCTGGAAGGAGGAGAGGAGGGAGGTGATGGTGTGTGTGTGGGGTGTTTGTAACAAGGAATAGAATTTGGGCCTGGAGCCTGATATGTTAAGCATAGAACCCTGAGTGGGAGCAGACAGTTTGGGACACTGGGATGGAAAGTGGAATGCCGAACCTGGAACACAAGAAAATAACTGTGTAACTGGGCGGTACTGTGCAGAGATTAACCTGGCCTCCAAGTGGCTCAGCCTACAGAAGTGCGCGAGGGCCCATGGCCCTGACTCCTGCCTCTCCCTGCACTCCAGGCACCGGCCCACACCTGCTCCTGGATGATGCTCGTGGCCACTGGGGGTTCAGCTGGGGCCTCGACTGTGTTTTCAAAGATGTCCAATTCCGTACAAATGAAAGTGAGCACAGAGGTAAACAGCATTTGCTGGGCGCAGTACCGGTCCCCTCCTCACTTTCTTCCTGTTGGCCCGGGAACTGGAGGCTGTGATGGTTAAGTCCTTGGCCCGTCTGGTCTTATGGGAAATCATTCCCGGTGTGGACTTCACACCCCTGCCTTTGGGAACAAGGACAGGGCAGAGTGACTGGGAGAGAAAAATAGAGATTCACAGAGATAGGAGAGAAGGAGGGGCTGTGGCTTCCTCCTGGCAAAGTCCCAGCCCTGGGGCTGGTGTTGCTCCCAGGGGTGTGAGGAGCCAACAGGACCCCTGGGCCCCTCCCGCTGTCCCCGGGACTCCACCCCAGCCCAGCACTGGCCTTGGTACCGTGGGGGCCTGCCTCCTCCTGCGTCCCCTGCATTTAGCTTTCCACCTCTCTCTTTGACCCTTCACCTCTCTCTCCTAGTTCTCTGTCTATATTCCTGCCCCTTTTCCCCAGCCCCTCCTCATCCTATGGGCCCCCCCTCCCCTCCCCACACTGCCACAGGAGAGGAAGTCTGGGAGGCGATGCACCCATCTCCCTCCAGCAGGGCCCACCCCTGCTGACGAGCGCAGAGGGTGGGGTGCTCCCTGAGTGTCCCTACTTCCTGGCCTCTGCCACTGGGACAAGACTCATGGGAAGCTCCCCTAATCCCCAGAGCTCTAGTTAATGGAGAGATGTGGCTCCCAGGGGCCCAGACAGGAACCCCCAGGGGTGGCACAGCCTCCCTGCCTCACCTCCCCTTGTCAGCCCAGACCCTTGTGGAAAGCGGAAGCATTAGGCAGCACCCTCATTATCCCTGGGCACCATCCCTGTACTCAGGTACAGTGACAGAAGGCAGATAGGAAAGCAGAACTGCCCTAGAGAGAAACCCCAGATACAGACGTGCACACCAGGGCTGTGTGAGCATATGTACTCAGAATTACGAACACTCAGGCACTGAAGTACACACCTGGAGGTAATGGTTTTACACTGAGACACAGACCTGTGCCCCAACAGAGAGCTGTGTACCCATGGAAATAGATGTGCACTTACAAATGTTCACATGTGGAGAGGCACCTATCCCGAGGTTGTCATGCACACATGCACCTGTGACATTTGCACTTAGATGTGGGTATATTTCCAGTGAGGGACGTTCCCAGCCAGCTCTGTATAGATCCAGAGAGAGAGAGCTGGGTACATGCAGGTCTAGATGCCTATTCATAGGCACAGAGACGTGTACACGCAAAAGCAGAAGTAAGTGTCATCCACGTGTACACACACAGACGGGCATATGTACAAAGAAACAGATACGAATGCACGGTGATAGGTGTAGTCACCAAAGGAACAGACAGTTACCCTCAGAGACCAGTGTACTTGGTGCCCGATGCATTGACATGAAGAAGGGTTCACGTACCTGAAGAAACAGTGCGACCAGAAGATGGCACAGGAGCATCCAGAGATGGACAGATACACACAGTGAAAGAAACCGGCTTGCACCGCAGCAGCCGCCTGCCGCCAGACACAACGTCTTGTGTCTGTGTGCTCTGGGATGCTGCAGAGCCAGCCATGGTACGAGGGTCATCTCTATGCCAAGACACACCTGGAAGTTTGAGGGTGGGTCCTGAGAGCTCAGTGGGGCACCCCTGGCAGGCCCCCAGGTACCAGGGTTGACTGTCTTGTGAGTGGCTCAGGCACGCCTTAATGACCCTGGCAGGCAGTTGGCAGGTGCCTTTGTTGCTTCTTGACCCCCTCCCCCTCCTGGGGCCCAGGAGAGAGGGCTGCTGAGTAGAGGGCGGAGCAGCCAGGCAGTGGAGGCCCCACTCAGAGATGACGTCAAAGAGAGATGGGTTAAAACAGTGCAAGGAGATGTGAGGCCTGCGTAGCATGTGGAGCTCACACAAATGGAATGCAAGACAAGGGAAAACTGGCGCTCTGAGCTCACTATACCAGCACGGTTCTACGCACTCCACACGTCGTAACCCATTTAATCTTCTCAGTGCCCAAAGGGAGATGCCATTCTCATTTCACAGGTGAGGAAATGGAGGCCTGGAGAGATGTGTGCTTGTCCAAGGCCACACAGCCAGTAACTGCCAGAGTTGAACCCACATTGTCCTGTTCTCGGAGCTCCCTGCCTGACTACCACACCACGCCATCCTGCCACTCATGCTTTGGACACAGATGAACGTGGACATGAAGCGACAGGATGCTTCCCAGCTGTGTGTCCTCGAGCAGTTCAATCCATAAATGGCACATTTAGGATGTGTTAGGGGAGGGTGAGCAGCGGAGACTCAGTCAAGTGGGAGTTTGTGCTCTGGGCTAAGCCCTGTGCTGGGCCCTGGAATGAAAGCCCAAGAAGACAGAGGGTATTCACAGAAAAACCAGCCAGCCAGAGCACAGGCGGACCTCTCCATGCTGGGGGTGAGCCCAGGGACGGGCTATCAGGGAGGGGTTTGGGGCGGAGTCTACACAACTTGCTGGAGGAGGTGACTGTGTTTTGAGGGACAAATAAGAGTCTGTCAAGGGTGGAGCGGAAAGAAGGGCCATCCAGGCTCAGGGCACAGCATGTAAGGGGATGCTTGGTGGCTGGTGTGTGGAGCTCAAGGTGGGGAGAAAGTCTGAGATGTGCTGGGGGCGGGGTTTCCCAAGAAGCCTGAATGCCAAGCAGAGGACTTTGGATTTTATCTTGAGTGAAGGGGTGATATTGTCAGCTTAGCATTTCAGAAAGATCAGAGTAGAAAGTGGTTTGAGATGGGCAGGGAGCAGGGAAGGAGCAGACACAGAGGGCAGTGAAGAGGCTGCTGCGATGAGAGAGCGTGTGGGTTGTGATGGCTTCAGAGGTGGCTTCAGAGCCTAAAGTGGCGACCAAGATCAAGTGCGACCATGGATGTGGGGGTGAGGGGCGGGCAGTCAAAGCAGTTCCGACTTTTCTGCTTGGTAGGTCAGTTGTGCCACCACATTCACAGGAAACACCAGAGGAGTTGGATGGATTTGGGGGCATCGATGAATTCAGTTTGTGAACTGTTGGTTTTGAGGAGCCTCAGCAGCACTCGGGGGGCTGCCAGCTCCCCAGTCATCCCTGTATCGCTCTTTACTAACCAAAGTCTGGTTCTGTAGTGGCAGCAATGTGCCTGGTCGTAGGCAGTGAATCGTGCTAAGCCTGTCATGATACCCTGCTCCTCTGCGGTGATGTTCTCTGGCTGGGCATGTGTCTTAGTTTGGGCGCTTCCAGAGGCAGGCTCAAGACAAGGATTTGAATACATGTGATTTATTTAGGAGAAAGAGGGACCACTGGTAGGATTTAGTGACCAGGAGTTGCCGGTGACCACTTAGTTTGAACTGTAGTGCGTTGCAGCAGGCCTTGGAGTGGGGGGCGGGAGGGGGGAAGAAAGGGAAGGGACGAAGAAGTGTAGACGCTGCTTGCAGGAAGCTTGGCTGTGAAAGCCAGCGGATGGGCAGGATGGGAGCTGCAGGGAATGTTAGGGTCATGGAAAGTGTTTGTGTGCCCATGATAGGGAGACCTGCGTGTGCTTAAATGTGGGGGAGAGAAAGCCAGCCAGGCAGGAAAGGCTGAGGTTATGGAGAGAGGGGAGAGCTAATGGGGAGTTAGGGCCCTGAGCCAGGGGGAGGGGTGCGCTCTGTGGGGTGGAGGGACCGTCCTTGGACAGGAGGTGGGACTACCTTTCTCTGAGGCTGGAGGGAAGGGTACAGGAGCACTTGTGGACAGGGTGAGGGGTGTCAGGTGGCAGGGTTCTGCTTTCTGCCTTGCCTTTTTGCTCTGCAGGAAGGGGTGGGGTCATCTGCAGAGGGAGGTGGGGATGCACTGTCTCCGGGCGAATGGTGACATCCGGGTTGACGTTTGTGGAGAGTCACAGAGAGAGCCACCTAAGGAAACACGAAAAGGCGGCCGGGGGTGGGGCGGACTGAGACCCTAGATGAGGCTGGAGACCATGAATGGATGCTGTGCTGACAGGACTCGGCTCAGCAGTGCTCAGAGGTCCAGATACACAGGGAGATGGGACCAGCAGGCTTGGCCAGCAGATGTCATGAAAGGAGAGCTGGATGACCCTGACCCTGGAATCTAAGCCCAAGAGGGAAGATGGGACGAGGGGTCTGCGAGGTGGGGGCAGAGCAGCAGTGAAGAGACACCAGTGTCGGGAGGTTGCATGACAGTGTGGGAAGAGAGGTGGTTGCTTTGGGGGTTGGAAGAACATTTCAGAGATGAGTGATTTGAGGGCCTGCAAGTCCGGGCTGTAGTCACAATAATGGCACCAGTCTTACGTTATGGATGCCCCCGTGGATGCTGTCCCAGCTCTGCCCACATCCTGCGACACTGACCATTCCCAGGCACATGGGTCACTCCCAGGCCGGTTGGAAATGTCTGAGGGTGATGCCGTCAGCAGCCTTCACCCCGGGCAGCTGGCAGTTGGCGGCCAGACACTCCCCTTGCTTACCCTTCAGTGGAACAACTTGGGTTGTAGTCTACACTGTCTAAGGCGGTGCCCTGGGGGGTCGAGCCTTGGTTGCCCACCTGGCAAGCTGCTCATTAACACACGCTGAACAGGCTTCTTCTCATCCCTGTCTTACTTCCTTCTCCACTACGACCTGTGTTTCCTGGGGTCTCCTTCCAACTAAACGACTTGCCCTCCATTCCTTGTCACAGAGACTTCCTGTGGAACAACTCAACCCAAGACAGTGGCTCAATCCCCTTGAGCTCCAGTGTCCTCCTGTGTAAGGTGGGGAGTCTAATATGTGCCCCTGAAATTGTGGGGACGCACCCCGTAATGTATGGGAGGCTCCTAGCACCATGCCCAGCGCATCGCAGCCCTGGGCAAGCTCCCTCCCTCTCTCTCACACACAGCGCTTGTTCAGTAAAAGCTCCCATCTCCTCAGACTGCCCAGGACAGCTGAACCTTTCTGTCCCTGCCAATCAAGCCCCATAGGTAAGCCGATGCCTCAGGCCTGACTATGCCTGATGCTCTTTGCTGAACACCTTCCAGGTGGCCTCCCATGCTGGCAGCGAAGGGATCCCTGGGGACCTCCTGACAAAAGGATGGGCCAGAGGCAACATGTGGTCTGGCAGATGGACGTCTGAGTTTCTCTGAGGTAAATAAAAATCATGCTGGCTCCTCTGCTCTGAGCCAGGCCCTGGCTAAGACTTGCCGTACATTATCTCATCTAAGGCTCCCAGCACACCGTCGGCTATGGCGTTACTCCTGTTTCACAGTGAGGAGGCTGGACCTCACAGAGGCTGGTGACTTTCCCAGGTTCCTGCAGCCTGGCCGTGAGGGGCAGAGCCAGGATTCAGGCCTTGTCGGTCAAACCAGAACCGGGCTCCTCACTGGAAGGCAGAAATGTGCCCCATTCACCTCGGATGCCCCGTGCCTGGTGCAGGCTCTGAGCAGAGGAGCTTAGGAAATGAGCGTTGGGCTGAACTGAACCAAATAAGTCTCCTAAAGGAAATAGATTTTATTTGCTGCTGGACACACAGCCCTGGAGGGCATTGCTTCAGCCTAGCTCCTAGCACAGGGCCTGGCACATGTGGAAGTTCAAGCAAGGTTTGGGGATCAGGAAAGGAGTGAACATTTAATATTCTTGGCCAGAATTTACACTGTGGTTCTGATCCATGATTGAAGTAAGAGTTGAGCAATAGGATCCCCATTCTGTTATTCCTGCTGTATTCTTCCATGAAAAAGGCTTTTCCTTCATTAGCTGTCCACTGCAATGTCCTTTGCGCACCTTCTAAGCTAATCGAAGCATGTCTGAAGGATGTTTCTCTTACTTGTCCCATTAATTAGAGGCTTCTTTCAGCTCCCCCATGGGTGAGGGTGAGAAGAACCTGTAGCAAGCACTGATTATGTACTTTAGCATATGTTTTCACATTTCATTTCCACAATAGCCCAGAGCTGAATGGCCCCATTGGACAGATGAGTAAAACTGAGACTCAGAGGAGTTAGATGACTTTTTGGAGGCTGACTTGGGATGGATTCCCGATCTACCTAGCCTCCAAACTCATGCCTTTTCTCCATCACCAAATTCCCTTCCAGCGCCAGCTTGCTTCCTTTCCTGATGCAGTGTGGCCAGTGCAGATGTCAGAACGTGTAAACCTGGTGACACTAGATCTGTCACCTTAGGGTGGAGTGAAGGAAGAACCTGGGGATCAGCTTACTAATTCAAGGAGCCAATGAATTATTCACACCACCATTAACTTGGAGGCCCTTTCAGCCTTACCTGTCTTTCCCCTGCTGCAGACCCTCAGATCCTGGCCTGCTTAGAGCTGGGGACCCCCAGTGAGGAGATGCTGGCACAGCTGAGGTTCTGTCTGCTGCTGGCAGTGGCACTACTGGGCCCAGGCCCCAGGGCCCAAGCCATGAAAGGTAGGAACTCTTGGGGACAGGCAGGAACCAGGAGGAGGGGGAGAAGAATGGGCAGGCAGCAGCCAGGGTCTCAGGAGGTTTCTATGTGGCAGGCCAGAAAGCAGGAAGCCCTTTTGGAGTAGTTGGTTGAGTCAAGGATAGATTTGTTTCTGAGATGGGAGAAGACAGTATTTACTAAGTGCCTGCCATGTGCTGGATGCTTTACATACATGATTGCATTTAAACTTTACAACTTTAAGATGGGTATTAGTGTCCCGTTTTACAGATGGGGAAACTGAGGGCAAGAGAGATTAAGTAACCTGTCCAAGGCTGCATGGTTACCAAGGGCAAAGGGAATGGCTCAGAGAACTATTACAGGTTTGTTGTTGGCAGGAGTCTTTATTCTGCTGAGAGCCTGCTGTACTTCCCTGCTGCCAGCCAACTGAAATCAAAGTTCCTTTTTATGGCATTCAGTGCCCTCAGAGCATTGGCTCTGATTTCTATACAGTATCCACCCTCAGTTCCCTATGTCTCGTGGGCATCCCATGTTTTGTCAGAGCGTCACACCCCCTTCTGGAGATTCATCACCCCCAGGGCTTTCACCCGCTGGCCTTTCTGCTTGAAAGGTTCCTTTTCTCTTTTTCCACATCTGGCTCATCTGTTAAGTTCAGGTCAAACACCGCCTCCTCAGAAAGCCTTCCGTGTCCCTTCATCAGCCTCAGGCTCACTCCGTGGAGCTCCCAGAACCCATCTGGCACCCTGGTCCCAGGCCATTTTGTGTTGCTCCAACCCCCCGAGTGTTATGTGCCTGTCTGTGAAGTGAGGGCAGTATCATTTCACCTGTCTTCCAGAGGCACACAGGTAGTGTGCTCTCAGCAAACAGCCATCAATGTCTCATTTTCCTGTGGGCTCAAGGGGGGCTCAGGAAGGAAATGTAACTTGCCCGTCACCTAGTTAGTGGCACAGATGGGCTGGGCACCCAGGCGTCCAGCTCCGTGCCTCGGTGGTGGAAGGAGCTAGCTCTTCCCGTTTTCCAACCACCAGGGTTTCAGTGGCCTTGGGGTGACCCTGCGGGCCAGGGAGCCTGGCTCAGTCCTGGAGGACAAGGCCTCCACTTGTGGTGGCACCTGGGGCCTCCTGTCCCGTGGGCATGGCTAGGGGAAGGACAGGGACAGGCACTGGACAGAGTGTCCCTCTGTCCTCCTGCCATAAAGGCACGAATCAGACACCGTTCCTGCCCCGGTCTGGCCCAGGGGCCAGGCAGGGAGTTGGTAATGTGAACTGGGTGTGCATTTGCAGCCGTTGCATGGCTTTATGTCATCAGTGCCACCAAGCAGGGGAAATGTCATTATCCCCACTTCGCAGATGCACAGTTGAGGCTCAGAAGGCTAAGTGATGGTGAGGCTGAGGCTTTGTTCATGCCATCTCCTCCCTCTAATCTTCCCAACTAACAAAACCTCCTCATTCCTCCTAGTCAAACTCAAATATCACCTCCTCTGTGACTCTTGTCCCTCCCCTCATAGTGCTGGCCCCAGCAAGACTGGCCTCCCTTCCTCTGGTCCCCAGGGCCCCTGTGTGACTGCAGCACCATCACATTGCTGGGCTTTGTCTCATTAGCCTGACTCCGAAACCCCACCCCCTGACTGTGAGCTCCCAGGGAGGGGCCCCGGGACAGGGCACTTGCTTGATGAGTGTGTCTTCTCTTGCAGGAACGTTGGTTAAGGGTATGTTTCAGGATCTTTTGGTTGTAAGCGACAGAAACCCAACCTGGATGTGTTGAAGCAAAAAGAGGAATGCATTGGCTCTGTAACCAGGGAGGCAGGATTATAGCTGAGCGAGGCTCAGGGATGCCCCTGGCCCGGGCATCTTGGCTTCAGGGTCAGTTCCACTTTTCTCATGGTTTTTGACATCTGCTGACAAACTCTTAATTGAACATGGTCCCGCCCACCCAATACTTGCTATCTCCTTTTCCTGCTTTATTTTTCTCTATAGCACTTAACTCTGTTTAATATGCTCTGTGTTTTACTTATTGTGTTTATGTCTCTATTCCCCACCAGAATGTAAATTCCATGAGGGCAAGAATTTTTGTCTGTGTTGTTCCTGCTGTAACCCCTGCACCTAAAATAACGCCTAGTACTCAAACAACGTTTGTTGAATGACTAACAGAATGTCTGATAAGTATTTGAAGAATAAGTAAATACATGAACACATCCATGAACAAATGAACTGACTTAGGACCGTGAATGGCCTCATGCTCTTTCGTCCCGTCCCAAAGACCCACCTTTGTAGCTGCACCCACCCCCTAAGACCCCAGCACTGACTCTGAACCCTTCTTCTCTCTTGCCCCAGGTGTCAAATGTGGGGGTGTGCTCTCAGCACCTTCTGGAAACTTCTCCAGCCCCAACTTCCCTAGGCTCTACCCCTACAACACAGAGTGTCGCTGGCTGATTGTGGTGGCCGAGGGCTCGTCTGTGGTGCTCACCTTCCGTGCCTTTGACCTGGAATTCCATGACGCCTGCGGCTTCGACTTCCTGGAGATCTACAACGGGGTGTCAGGAGACAGGGGCAACCTGCTGGGGCGGTTCTGCGGCCAGGTGCCCCCACCATCCTTCACCTCCTCCTGGCATGTCATGTCTGTCGTCTTCCACTCAGACAAGCACGTGGCCAGCCGCGGCTTTTCTGCAGGCTACCAAAAAGGCAAGGGGCCTTGGCAGTGGAGAGAGTGGCCCTGGGGGAGAGGTGGGACGAGAGCAGGGAAGCTAAGCTGAGACTGGCAGGGGCTCAGCGCCTTAGCATGTAGGCTGCTCCATAACTTGATGACCCTCCTGTCGTAGCTCATGGGACCAAGGCAGCCTCCATTTGTAGTCTCAGTAATTGAGACTACACGCCCCACTTCTCCCTCCATTATTCCTGGGGGTCTCAGTGTGCTCAGGAACAAGGCCCCTCGTGCTCTTCTCTTCTTCTCTTTCTTATCTCGTGCCATGGCACCAGGACACAGGAGAGGATGCCAGGCTGCCATTGCTGCTGATGCCTCTGCAGCATCCCATCACTTCCTGGGCATGGGAACCCCCCACCCATGTCCTCCAGAGTGGAGGGGCACGAGGGTCTGTGTGGAACTGGTGACTCTCTCCTTCCCAAAGCCTTTCCTGAATTTGCCTCTTGTATCGTGCGTCCCTAACCGCTCCCTCCCTCCCTCAGCTAAGCTTGCAACCTGCCCTCCAGTCCTGTAAGGGAGGCGGAGGCCTTGCTCTCCTTGCCTTTCTCCTTCTCTCGTTCCTCCTGTCCTCAGGCTTCTCTGCATAGACGCAAACCTCCTGCCTTTTTCCAAGGCCAAAGCCAAAATCTTTATTCATGGCAACTCAAGCAATAGACAACCACTGAGGCTCCTGGTACACAGTGTCCACCGACAGTAACCGGGGCTCAGGTGGCGCACCAGTTCCCTCTGCCTTTAGAGGCATAGAATTGGAATTTTAGACCCTTAGATTTTAAGAATGTCAAGATAGCAAAGTCTATAAAAAAAAAAAGATATCAAAGTCTTGATACCATGGGCAGTGTGTTCCAACACGTTTGAGAACAGGAGTGCCCTACTATGAAATGGAACCTTATATTAATAATCCCTGGTCTATAAAACAGATAAAGACAACATTTTAGTGGTGTGCATTTATTTTGTAAGTTCATATTTTTAACATGTATTATTGTAAGCCATCATTGAAAACATACTCGTAAGTCAATATTGATGGCCTCCAGTAAGTTACATGTTTACACGAAGACATGTGACTGTGGACGCTGCCTTTCACTGCATTAAAACATAGGTTGATTACGGCATACGAATGAAATTTGCACCAGATGCCATGCCTGCAGATGGGAGCCCCAGAGGGCCACTGTGGACCCCTGGAGCACAGTTTGAAAGGCTTGACTAAGAGTGTTAGCCTTGGAAGGGATCTCACAGACTGTCAAAACCTGCCTTCCCATTTCACAAACAATCTGAGACCAGAGAGAACATGTGCCTTCCCAAGATCACACAGCTCAGAGGGGAAACACTGGGACAAGAAGTCAAGTCCTTAGCCGCCCGGCACAGTGCTCCATTCACAAAGCCATGACGTGGGGTGAGAGATTCTGGAGTTGCACAAAATACATCTGAGTGTGCCCCTCCCAGCTCCTGGCCCCCAGCTAGTCATGGCATTCATTATCACTAACCTCGTGGTTTTATTGGCTAAACTAGATTCCGCCGGGGTTTCACCAGCATCTTCTCAGATTCTGCACGAGTCTGAGGCCGGTGGATCAGGCTGGGCAGGTTTTATGATTTCTAATATTCCCATGAGGCTCAGAGAGGTTGGTTTACTTGCCCAGGGTCACACAGCTAACATTAGGCAGAGTTGGGAGACACCTGCCTCAGACCTCAAGCCCATCTCTACTTCATTAGATCCTCTCTCTAAGCCTCATTTTCTCATCTGTTAGAGAGATTTAATAACATTTCTGAACTCAGGCCCCTCAGTCTCTGTACCCCACTGGCCTGGTAGGAGTAGACAGTGAGTCTAGCAAGGTCAGTGCATAGGCTGTGCAGTTAGTCAAACCCTATTGTCCATGTCACCAGTCAGGTGACCTGCTGTCGGGGCCCTACCCACGTCCCTTGGAACTTGCCACTTGAATGGCTCCTGCCAACCTCCTCATTGTTTTGCTTGAGGGCTTTTCCTGAAGTCTGTGGGTCATGTCTATGCCCAGCAGCCCTCAGCTTGGACTCTCGGGAGTCGGTGTATGAATACCCCAGCTACCTTACTCTCAGGTGACATAACCGTGAGGTATGTGCTTTCCGCCATTTCCCAGAGTTCCCCGACAGGGCTCAGCAGCTGACCTGACAATGCCCTGTAGTGGCCATCTCCCTTTCCCTGCCTATTCTTGGCCATCACTCCCTCACTGCCCATATGGGGTCCCCTGTGCTCAAATCCTTGTCTCAGGGTCTTGTCTGGGTGAACCCAAACTCACACAGGTAAGTTACTTCACTTTTCTGTGCCTCCATTTTCTCCCTTGTAAAATGGGAAAAACCACTGCACACCCCTCATAGGGTTATGGTGACAGTTTCAAAGATGGCTTCGGTGCTAAACGCCAGGGCTGTGCCTGCCCCTTAACAGTGCACAGTGGGTGGTGTTGAGGGTCCCGTGAAACACCTGTGGAGGAGGCTGGGGAGCCACGGGGAGGGAGAAAGGTCAATCCAAGCGGGCTCTCTTGCAGATGTGTGTGGTGGTGTCCTGACGGGCCTGTCGGGGGTCCTTACCAGTCCCGAGTACCCCAACAACTACCCCAACAACGTGGAGTGCCGCTGGGTGATCCAGGCCATGGGCCCCGCCGCCATCAAGCTGGCTTTCATGGACTTCCAGGTGGAGGCCAGTGAGACGTGTACCTACGACTACGTGGCCGTGCATGGGGGACGTGGCCCCCCCCATGGGCAGCACTACTGTGGCAGCACCAGGCCCCCCACCCTGGTGTCCCTGGGCCACGAGCTGCAGGTGGTCTTCAAGTCTGACTTCAACATCGGAGGCCGGGGCTTCAAGGCCTACTACTTCTCAGGTGGGGGGGGTCGGGGGATGCACCCCAGGCCCCTGTGCGTGCTGGGCTCCTGCCTCCCCAGTATGCTTGTGGGGAGAGAGGGTCACACTTCCTGCCTCTGGGTTTTGTGCTTCCTGTGCTTTCTCTGCCTGGAATGCTCTAGCACACCCTTCCCTGCCTGGCCAACATCACCTCCTCTGTGAAGACTTCCTGATTCACTCAGGATGAATCCCTTTCTTCAACTCCTTACAGAAGGTTTTTTTTCACAGCAATGATCTAACACGTCACGTCTGTATGTGGTTTGCATGTTGATCTCCCCTGCCTGACTGTAGTTCCGATGGGCTTATCTTTGTACCTGCCACATAGTAGGTCTTTAATGACTGTTTGTACAAGAGAATGAATGATCCCTTGGGGCATTCACCATCTATAGGAGGAGATGGAAAAGGAAACAGACAGTGACAACTCATATGTAGCAGTAAGAATCAGGAATGACATCCTGGAGGAACAGAGAATTAGGCAGTGCTTTGAAGGAGTTAGCCTGAGGCAAGGAAGGGAAGGGTGTTCTAAGTGGGATCAGCATGTGCAAAGTGTAGAAGACAGAGAGGGTATGTCATACTAGGAGATGTTTGGTGAAGCTGGAAGGTAAAGGTGGTTGAGGGTCAATGAGGGACCCTGAATGAGGGACCCCCAATGAAGGACAATGAATCACGTCAAGTCCAAGTGTGGACTCAACCCTAAGGACAGGTATTAGGTACTGTTATTGAATTTCTAACAGGGCCATCACTCGTGAAGGGGATTGCCAACTGGAAGGAGAGTCCCAGGTTTCAGCTAGTTTCAGTTTAAACAGGCTTTGGGATCAGTTGTCCGGTTTGCTGGCCATGGTGTCCACAACCTGCCAGCGTGGTTTTAGGACCCCTGTAGCGCCTGCTGCCCAAGCTGTAGCTGCAGAGGGTGACAGTTCCCACCCTTACCATTTGCTCCTCCCACCCGCTGTTCCCTAGGGGAATGCCAGGACGTATACACAGCTGTGCGGGGCAACTTCTCCAGCCCACAGTACCCCAGCTCCTACCCCAACAATATCCGATGCCACTGGACCATCCGCCTGCCTCCTGGCTACAGGGTCAAGGTGTTCTTCCTGGACCTGGAGCTGGAAGGGCCCAACAGCCTGACCAAGACCTGTGATTTCGACCATCTGGCAGCCTTTGATGGGGCCAGCGAGGAGGCGCCCCTGCTGGGGAATTGGTGTGGCCACCACTTGCCACCACCGGTCACCTCAAGCCACAACCAGCTCCTGCTCCTGCTGCACACGGACCGAAGCACCACCTACAGGGGCTTCTCTGTGGCTTACATTGGAGGTCAGCTGGGGTTGAGGGGGTGGGACGCTGGGGGGAGGGGGGAAGGCGAGGCAGGGGCCCCGGGTCTTTGTAGCTTCCTTCCTCTATCCCACCAACTTGTCCTGATCCTCATGAATGGTCTCCCCCAACCTCTTCCCGGGCCGCTCCACCATGGCTGACTCCTGCCCTGGGACCTTTAGTGCCACTTGTGGTCCTTGCTTAGTTCCACTCTTACAGGCTCCTACTTTTCCAGCTTCCAACTCCACGATCCCTAATCTCTCCCCATCTGGCCTCTTTTGTACTACGGTTGATCCTCTGTATCTAGGGGTAAGACACAAACTATATAGTAATACTGTTTATGGTAAATAATTGGTGTAACCACGGCAATGCCAAGCAGCCTTGCTTGTGTCAGTCAGAAATCCTGACTGACAGAGGCTTGAACAAATGGCCTCCTCTGTTTTCCTCACATAACAAGAAGTCTGGAGCTAGGCAGCTGCTCGGTTGGTTCAGGGACTCAACACGGTCCCAGCTGGTATCTCTGGGATTCTCTTGGTCTCATGGCTGCAAAATAGCTGTCATTGCTCCAGGCATCGTGTCCACGTTCAAGGCTGGAAGAGGGTAGGGAGGGTGCCAGCCACAAATGTCCTTTTATCAGGAAAGCAGAAGCATTTTCAGAAGCCCTGGACAGATTTCTTGGTCTCATTGGTTTGAACTTGGTCAGATGGACTTGCCTAACTGCAGAGGAGGCTGGGAGGTTGGTACTCAGCTGTTCCAGCCTCCAGAGTGCCAGTTCCATCTGCCAGCTGATAGTGTTCACCATCCCTGCCCTCCTCGTACCACCCTTCCCTGGGCCATGGATCCAGAAATGCCTGTGCTCTGGATCCATTTTGCCCTCTGCCTGACCAGCCTAAAGCTCTTTGTTGTGCAGGTATGAGAATGGAGGTACAGAGAGAGGAAAAGACTTCACTGCAGTCACATGGGCAGTGGCTGGCATAGCCAAGACTAGAACTCACTGCCTTCTGTGTGGCTGAGCAAACCCTGGGGAAAGGGCCGAGGGCTGAGCTCATAAAGACCAGGGCCACATCCAACTGCTGTGATTTACCGACCATCCATCGGGCTTATCTGTAAAAAGGGGTTGATGAATGCCCTAGACAGGCAGTCATTAAAATGAAATGAGGTGACAGGTCACAGCCTGGCTCTGAGGACATCCTTGCTGAAGGTGGATTTCTTTTTCTCACGTTTCTCAGGCCTGTTCTGCATTTGAAAGCTCTTTCCTCTCTCCTTACTTCACACACAAAAAGAGTTTGGGGTCCCAGAGATGGGGAAGGAAACAGCAGAGCTGCCAAGCTAGCAAGCTAGCAGCAGTGAAGTAATCTAAGCAGACCCACCCTCTCTGGACCTGTCAGTTCCATCCCTAAATTGTCGCTCTGTTAGAACAATCCCCTTCTTAGATTGCACTCCAGAGAGCCAGGTGCCACAGCTAGTTGGCAAGTCACTTTCTCTATGTGGTCTCAGTTTTTCCACCTGTAAAATGAGGACATTGGCTAAAGGAGCTTTAGAGTTCCTTTTGGCTCCCATAGACTTATTTCTAGGCCTAGATCCCCTCCCAGCTCTGTGTGACCTCGGACAAGCCCCTTCTCCTTTTGGTGCCCCCAGAGACTGAGGGTGGGGCACCTCTAATCCTAGCTCCTGTTCAGGGGCAGGAGCCCCCACTCCCACCCCACCTCCCTTCCCAGTCCCTGTGGGAACCCAGGGTCAGACGGGGGCACTTATGCTGGGCGAGGTGCCAGATGTGGCCCAGGCTGCAGGAGGCCTGCTGGCTGGAGGACAGCCTCAGCATCAATCAGGGTGACACACAGTTCAGCGCCACCAAGATCATTGTGGGAGACGGCGGGCCCATAAATCCCCAACTGTCCAGACACCAGAGGCTGAAATATGTCTGAGGCATTTCCTGAAGAGGGGTCGAGAGTTCCAGGCCTCTGCCTGCCAGCTCTTTCCTTTTCCTCCCACCGTTGACCCCTTCTTTTCCCCTATGCTCACCCTGCCCCAGCAAGTGCTGCCCCACACTCACATATGTGCAAGCACACACACATGCTTGCACTGACCCAGATACTTAGAGTCACACTGTCCTGGCCTGGAGGGTGCAGGGGGCCACCAGAGAGGGTAGAGAGACCAAGACCTCTGGAATCCTACAGACTCAGTGGTTAAAAGCCCAGCTCAACCACTGCAAACAACTTCAGCTTTCAGAGCTTCAGTTTCCAAAGCTGTAGAGTGGGTTTAGTTCCATCTACCTCATAGTATCATTGCAGGGAGAGAGTGAGGTTTCCTTTACCACCCTTTTCAAACCTCACCCCTCAACTTCCCCAACACCCACTCACCGTTCCCCCCACACTCTGCACTCCCTGTGTTTCTTCTTTGCCTGGTTTGCCTTCACACCGCTCTGACACTTAGGTATATTTTGCATACTTATTGCCCCCTCACTCAGCTACAATGTAAACTCCAAGAGGGCAAGAATTTCTGGCTGGTTTCCCCCCCCCCCATTTCTGTATCTATGGTATTTAATCGCAGAATAGTGCCTGCACATAGTCGGCCATCAATACATATTTGTTACCTGATTGAATGAATTGCCTGGCACATGGCAAAGTAATCAAAGATAGTAGCTTTAATTATGATTAAGAACATTCATTCATTCATTCATTCATTCATTCATTCATTCATTCATGCATTCATTCAGCATCTACTGTACCTGCCAAGCTCTGTGCTGAGCTCACAGGACCCTGAGAAGCAGGCCTGGGGCCTGCCCTGGGCGGCTCATCATGTGATGGAGTTAAATGGAGTGATGCATGTAAAACATTCCCGTAGGACTGCCCTGGGCTCAGTTTTCCCATCCCCTGCTGTGGGTGGGGGTTCGAGGAGGGTGGGGGTCAGCTTGCCTGCCTCTAAGGCCTCCCGCGCCTCCCTCCTGTCCCCAGTTGTGCCCATGAACGTGAGCTGCTCCCGCACGGACTTCCAGATCCTGATGTCCACGCAGGCACTGGCCCCACTGGGGCGGACCCAGGTCTACCTGGGCAGCAGGCGTTGTGCTGCCCAGGAGGTCGGCAGCACCTTTCGGATCCAGGCCCGTTTTGACACCTGTGGCACTGAATCTCAGGTAGGGGCTGGGGGCGGAGGGCAAGCATGAGAAAGGGGCTCTGGCTCCTGCTGAGAGACACCTGCCATTCTTGAGCATTCAGCTTCTCTTCCTCACTCTGGCAACTGCACAAGCCTGCGTGCAGGACTCAGCCCCTCTTGGCTTTACCTCAACAGACTTGCTCAGTGTAGACACAACAAATAAAGGAGACAGAGAAAGGGGTCCAGCTGCACAACCCCCAGACTCCTAGCGCAGGCTCCTCCCACGAGGCTCTGTGGGCTGACCATCCCCAAGGCCTTCCCGCTGTTCCCCCCCTTTCTCCCTGGAGCTTCCCGGGGCAACCCAGGCCTCACCCCTTTAACATGCAGGGCTGTGTGAGCCCAGCTGCCTCCTGCCCACTGCTTCCCCAGCCTGCGATCCACTTCTTCCCTGGGCTCCGCAAAACAAAAGGTCCCTTCAGGTAACAGGATCCACCTTTCTCCAAAGGCAGCGAGGCTTGCAAATCAATTTTTTCTACTATCCTTGTGTTTTGGAGGCCTTGAACCCAAGCTTGGCCCCTCAGAGTCTCTGGACAGTGGCCCAGGCACCTTGGATGTTTGTACACTTAGGGACAGCTCAGGCAGGAGAAACAGGGAGAAGGAACTGTGGCTTCTACGGGGCCATCCCCCCAGCCTTGGTATCTGGGCACTTGCCAGACGGGCTTGGCAGAAGGAATTCTTTCCAGCAAACTTGACTCCCTTACCCCCCAGCATTAGCTGAATATGCGTCTGGCCCCTCCGGTCCACCCCTCTGCTCCCCCGGCCTCTGGGCAGCCACTGTCCTTTTGACCTGACAGGAGGAGAAATGGGGGTCAGTCTTGGCTGCCAAGTTATCTGCCCTCACCCCTACTCCATGCCCTAAATCCCCCAGGGATTTTCTTTGGGGCAGAACCACGTTGCACAGAGTCATGAAATGATGAAGGCTGGGAGTCCCAGAAGCAGGGGATCTTGAAATCTAGAAGGAAGGACTTGTAGACACTCAGTCTCAGAGTCACGGAACCACCACCAGAACTTGGGACCATGGAATCACAGGACCTTGGAGTCAATGTTATAGAAACATGAAAGCTGAGGACCTTAGCCTCACAGATTCTTAGCGCAGCCCTGAAAAGCCTAGACCTACGAGGACCAGTCTGCCCTGAGTTGCTTTCAAAGATGCACAGCTCAGATGGTCAAAAGCCTTTCTGTGCATCTCTTAAAAAAACAGCGCAGACTTGATTTCATAACTGTAACTAGCACTTCACCTTGTGTGGCCTTTCTTTCTCCCTCAAGCCTCTCATTCATCAAAAACTTTCCACCACCCCCATTTTATGATTTTTTTCTCCTTTCTTTATTATGTAGATTCACTTCCGCTCTTTCACCGGTTCCCCTTCCATTCTCAGGTTCTGTCTTTCTTTTTCCAGTGTCCCAATTCTGTATCACAAAACTCCAGTTTGCCAGCCCTCCTGAGAGATGGCACACAGGCTGAGGGCACGAATGCAGTTCATTGGGACTGGACTCAGAGGCTTTTGTAAGCCTAGAGTTGGGAGACACCCTCGAGGTCACGTGGTCCACAAAACTCCAGATTTGTGACTCCCCTTCACACCCTTCTCCAAAGTGTCCAGTGAAAGCCGCCTCCTGTTGCTCGTGCTTGCTCACTGTGTTTTAGGTAGCTTTGATTTGTAGAAGCCTCATCTCAGAAGTGCCACCACTGGGCAGGGGCAGTTGGGCAGCCTGAGGAGTGTGGTGGCTGCTGCAGATTTGGGGTGGGTGGAGACAGTAGCCTGCATCATTGCAGCCCCGGCTCCAGACCACACCAGGCTGCCCATCCAGTACTATACCCAGTCCTCGGCCCAAGCACCCCACCTTCTCAAGGCAACTTGATTCCTGCCTCTCTCATCTGGGGGTGGGGAGGGCAGCAGTATGCCAAGCCCTCACATCTCATTCCTCAATGGCTCTTCGCACCCTCAAGGTGGTGTCACGCTGGTGACCAGGGACCCAACAGCAGGGACACACAATTGCTGCAGACATAATTGGGGGAAAAGTTTCCAGAAGGAAAGGCACATAACACCAGGGACAGAGCTTCTATCCGGGGGGCAGAAGACTTGGCTTCCCGACCTTGCTCTGGGCATTATTGCCTTGGCTGGGCCTCAGTAGTCACATCTGTAAATTGCCAATGAAAGGAGAATGAACTAGATGCCCTGAAAGTCCCCTATGGTTTGATGTTGTTTGGTGTGAGTGAGGCGCTAAGAGCACAGTTAAGATTTGGAAAGATCTGGGTGACAATATGTTTCCTGTCACTTGTGTGACAGGACCTCAGACGAGATTAAACCACTGGGCCTCAGTCTCCTCATCTGTGAAAAGGGGATATTAATAGTACCAATAAGAGAGGGTTGTTGTCAGCATTAAATGAGATAATACACTTAAAATACAGAACCTGGAGCGGGGCAAATGTCCCTGCGGTTACTGTTACTATCTGTCACAGACCCCGCCTGCTTGAAGCAAGCAAACATTGACCCATCGAAGCTGATATTGTCCTTTCAGACACCCTCATAGTGCCCCTTGTACAGACGGGGACACTGAGATGCCATGTGGGATGGGGGTCAGTGGCCAAGCTGGAACTAGAACCCAGGCTTCTGGGTCCTGCCCTCTTGGTACTGAGTCCCCATATATGTAGGGGGACAGGGTCAGCTCTGGCCCTTTCAGATGTGAGCCAGCGCCCGTGACCCCCACAGAGAAGGAACAACACTTCGGTGATTGTCAGCGTGCTGTACGTCGACTTCTCGGCTGGCGGGCAGGAGGACATCCACGAGTACGAGGTCCGCTGTGAGCCGCGGCGCAAGGAGGCTTCTGTGCACCTGCTGTCCGGCTCTGACTGGCTTGGGCCCTATGCTGCCACGGTGGAGCACCTGCAGGAAGCACCACCTGGGGACGAGGCGGAGGCACTGGAGGGCCCTGTGGTCACGGTCGCCCAGGACACCAGTGACATTGTCTTCCTGGGCCTTTGCATCCTGGCCGGAGCCCTCATGGTCACTGCCATCGTGGTCCTGATGCTGCTGTGAGCAGGAGCAGGCAGGGCAGGGGCCTGGCGTCTGGCATCCCTGGGAGGCAGCTGGGACTCTATAACAGGGGCAGGACCAGGCCTTGTTGGTTTGTTGGTAACCATGGCCGAGTCATTGTCCCTTGCTGAGCCTCAGCTTCCTAGGGACCGTCACTCTGCGTATGTCACAGGGCTGGTGTGAGGCTTAGAGAAGAGCATGAATGGATAAGAGCTTTGTAAACTATAGCATGCCATGTATGTGTGTGCAATTGTTATTAATTTTAAAGCTATAAAAGAACTGTGTGTGTTACTGTTACTCGTGACAGAGTGGGTAAACCTGACTCGTCTAACTTGAAACAGTGCTTCTCCAGCTGAGGTACAAATAAGGGCACCTCTTATTCTTCCAACTTATTGCTCATCCCGAGCCTTCATTAGCAGGAAGCTGAGTATCCATCCAGGAGCCTCCATTTTCCTGAATGGACCCAAGAACCCTGAGGACTTCGGGGTGCTGTCGTTTCAGGCCTCGCCACATGGTGTCGCTGTTGGAGACCGGTTGTGTGCGTCCTGGTGCCGGCCCGTTCACCCAGGTGGCGGTGCCCTGCTGGGTCAGACCCTGTAAGCCATGGGCAGACCCACACTGTGCTCGGTCGTGAGGCTGGGGGCAGAGGACTGGGGTCTCTTTCAGGTTGGAGCTTTTCCTTAAGTATCTTTTGATACTTGACTGCAAAGCTGATTGAAGTTCCATGTGTTTCTGTCCTTACCGCTGATGTTGAACTTAGACCAGCAGCGCACCGTTCCCCTTCAGACGGGTTCTCTATGGAGGCCTCCGGACCTTCTCCTGCCATTGAGTTTCACTCAGAGCTACTCCAGTTCACCCCAACGTCTAAGTTCCCATCACAGGGGACGGGCTGGGTTCCCAGTGCTGCCCTGTGACAAGACCTCTGGCATCTTTCTGCGATTGGTCCATCCCTCCCAAGACCCCTACATACCAAGAAGTGGAGCAATTTTGTTAATGAAAAATAAACAAAAGATGCACTTCTAATGCACCCTGTTCTCCTGCTCACTTGGGTGTTTGCATAATGAATCACTCAAGTGAGTCCTTTCACAATAACAGAAATCTCCACATTGACCATGCTGACCGCTAGCATCACTTTTAAAAATTGTAGCCCAATTACAGTTCCTTCAGCAATTCAAGAAATAGTCACTGGTGTTCAGCTTGTGCCTGTTGTTGTGACAGGCTCCAGGCACACAGCAGTCAACATATGTCAGAGAAAGCCCCGCCTTCAAGGTGCTCATAGTCAGGGTGGGGAGGGAAGGTGTACTGGTAACTTGAGGAGAAAAGAACTGGAGAGAAGAGAGCCAACAAAGTAAGAAGTGAATTAAGCAAGTGAATTAAAAAGAGTTGCCTGGACATTAGGCGAACTGGGTTCAAGTCCAGTCTCTTACTATTCACTGTGTGAGCCTGGGCAAGTCACTTTGATTCTATGAGCCTTGATATCTCCACCTGTAAAATGGGACCACCGTTTATAGTTTGCTGTGAGGATGTAGCAACATGGTGAGTTAAGGTGATCTGTTCGGTAATGAATGTGATAACAGTAGAGTCTTGACTTCTATCCTGGGGTGTTTGAAGCAGAGACCCCTTCCTTTTTCTCTCCCACCCACCTTCTCACTCTCAGACTCTTCTCGACACTGAGTGAGTCTACCTTCCCCAGTCTGCAATGTGAGCACCTCACAAACCACCTGGGTCTCAGTTTCCCGGTATAGGCAGGACTGGACACACCAGATACTCTCTGAGGGTGCCCCCCAATTTATGCCCTCTAGGACCCATGGGTGGGCTGGGGGGGTACAGGTAGGACCTGGGGCAGGTGGACCCAAGCTGGCCTTGTTCTTGTCAGCTTATCAGGGTGGGAGAGCCAATAGCCCAGCCTATGCGAAGGCTAATTCTCAAAGCTGAGTATGTGTGTGTGTATGTGGACATGCACACATGTGGGAAAGTTGGGGGCCTCTACTCTCAGCAGCTGATCTTCAGGGGCCACTGCACAGAGGCCAGATCTCAGGCTGTATGGCCAGACCATGTCAGCTTTAAGCGAGACCACCAATATCACTGCCAGCACCATCACTGTCATAGCTACCATGTTCTAAGCACTGACTACATAGCAGGTGTGTAAGATGTGTTATCTCACTTAAGCCACCTCGTGAGGCAGATGTATTGCTCCCATTTTAAAGATGAGAAAACTGAGGTTTGGGGAGGGAAAGTGCCCGTCACATGGCTATAAAATGTTGAAGCTAGGCTGAGAAGAGAGAGTTCTTTCCTGAGCTGGGTGGGGCTGTGCAGCGAACTGGGGCTTCGTGGGACTCCAGGCCAGTGCTCTTAAACATTAGGGCTGTGTCTGGTTGGGAAAGGACTGGAATGACCAAGAGGGAGAGGATGGTTTTATCTTTATGAACGTGCCCAGGTACTGCCATTCCCAGCCCTCTGGGCGGCCAGCATGTTGATTATCCTGCATGAGCTGCAGGAAATGACAGTCTTTATGACAGCACAGTATCTACTAGAAATGAAAGGGCTGAAATGATAGCCATTAGCTAACACGCCCTGGTCCTGGAAGAGTGTCAGGGCAAAGCAAGCATAGCACAGCTTTCCTGCTCACCTACCAATTTCCCTTTTTCAGAGTGGGGGGCTGTGGAAAGAGCCGTGCTTCAACCCCAGATCTCTCCCCATTGGCTGTGTGGCCTTGGACGTGCCTAGCTGGGAGTTTTGTGTCCTCCTGCCAGCCTGTGCCTGCAGGGCCAACGTGACGGATGAGGAAGGCCTTGGCAAATGACGTGCTGGCCCTAGGAAAACACTTTCTGGGCTGCGTGTCAGGCAGACCTGGGTTCATTTCCAGTTCTTCCCCTGACTCTGTGTGCCTTTGGATGGGTTGCTTAACCTCTCCGAGCTTCAGTTTCTTTCCATGTGAAATAGGGGTAGACAGACCCTCCTCACAAGGCCTCCACCTGGATGATTCGGAAAGTGGCTGGCTGGCAGGCCAGGCCAGGCAAAGGCTTCCTGGAGGAGTCCTCAAATCCCAGACCTGGAAGGGGCCTGACAGGGAAGCAAGTCTCCCCCCCTCACCCACGAGTCTTCCCGCATGCAGTCTGCCCAACCTCCATGCTTCTCCGCTGTTCTTCAGGAGACCAGGGTCGTTCCCACTCCCATCTTTCTATCTCCTGGTCTCTGTGTGTGGAATGTCCAGAGTATCGCCTGACCTGGCTCCTTCACATTCTTCTCTGCCCAACGGCCCCCTGACCACGTATCATTACACCCCACACCTGTCATTTTGCTCCCCTTGGCCTTGCTTTATTTCTGTCATAGAACATATCACCATCTGAAATGGTGTGAGGGGTGTGTTTGCTTTTGTTCCTTCATGCCCGCTGCCCTCACTGCGGTGCCAGCTCCAGGAAGGCGGTCTTCTCCTTGTCCATCCCTGCCAGAACCTGGCATGGCCTTCAGTGAGTACCACGGATGACTGAGTGAGCAAACCAGTGACTGAATCGATGAATTCGACGCAATTCTATTCATTCACCCCCACGTGTGTGGTAGTATTGGTACTTTGGTGCAAGGAGTCAAGGACATTTCTCCGGTGTCTTCTCTGGGCCTCCTTCTTCACAGAGGTGCAGATGGGCTCAGACATGGCCCCTCCCTCTGGGGGCGAAGAGCCGGTTCAAAGGCACACAGCGCTCGAAGAGACTGGGTCACCGGAGGTGGGCAAGAACCAGCAGATGGCCCACTGAAGTCAGGAATGTGAAGTGAGTTTAATAAAGGGGCTATTTACAAAGGTGCAGGGGAACCACAGGGGAGAATGCAGAAGTTGGGGGTAGTGACAGTGGGTCCTCACCATTCTCAGGCCTGAAGCGTGAGGAGACTTGCGCTCTGGGGAGGAACGCAGCCAGCCAGGGGACCCCTCGCTCTCCTCCTGCCCTCCAGTCTCCAGTCTCTCACTGGCCTAACCCAGAGAAATGCAGTCCATGTGGGTCGGTCTCCCCAGGACAAGGAGCAGGGTCGAGAAGAATGACGGGATCTGGAGGTAGAAATGGAGACTAGCACAAAAATAAACAAAGCGCTTTCCTCTCAACGGCCTGGGAAACAAGACTGGGTTAAAATTACTGACTCAACGTGTGTAAGTGTTAGAGGAGCCCAGAGGGCCAATTCGTGCTGCCAGGAGGCTTACCAGGTAGAGGAGGGGGAATGGCATGAGCTAAGCGAAGAGGCTTGAAGGAGTATGTCATGACAAGGAGACAGAGAAAGTGCTATGGTGGGGAGGGCTTGGGAGGTATGTTGGAATGAACTTAGAAAGGCAGGCTGGGAAGTTATTATTTAGGTCACCTGGATAACACCAGCTGCTTTTCTGAGAATGACGGAAGCAGCCCTTGTGTCCTTGGCTTCAGAATGAAGGTACCCACTGGACCAAGAGGGTCACATGATTACTCTTTTCTGCCAATGATGTCTTCTGGGACACAACCCCCATGTGGAAAGGCCCTTGATCTGTCAGCACCACACCCCACTGTTTGGGAGTAAACCAGCTTAACCCAGCGAGCAGAGCCCTGGGTTCTGGATCTAGCTCCTCCTGGCAAAGTAACCTTGGTCTGTCAATCCACCAATTCTCTGGGCCTCCTTCAGGAGGCACTTCCCCGCACCCACTGTGAGCCAGGACCTGGGCCAGGGTGCTGGAATCCAGAGAGGAATGGGGCACAGCTGGTGTCAGGACAGGAGCTGGGCTTGGGAGTGGCCTTCCTATCTTGGTTTTGCCACTAACTTTCCATAACTTCTCCAAGTCTCAGTTTCCTCATCTGTAAGTTGAGAATAAAAGTTGGAACATTTATTGAAATGTACTCAATACCAGGCATTTGTCTAGATTTTATTTTGCGTTTATTTTCTTCTTTAATTTTCTAAACAGTAACTATCATTATTCTCTCTAAGAAACAGTAGAGGTGGGATTCAAACCCAGGCAGTAGGTCTGTCTGCAGAGCCCAGACCTTACAGTAAAACAGGTGAGAGGAATTAATGAGAAAAACAGATAACAACCGTTAAGTTACATTTGTAGCTGTAACAAAATACATGTTAGACATGACTATTGAGCTCTTTGTGCCTGGTGTTGTTCTCAGAATCTAAGCACTTTCCATAAATTAGTTCATTTAATCCCTGTAGTAATGCTGTGAGGTGGGTATCAGTATGAGTCCCACTTCACAGATGAGGAAACTGAGCCACTGAGAAGCTGAGTAACTTGCTTGAGGTCACAGCTAACAGCTCCCAGGAACTGTTCTAGATACTTCATCTGTATTGGCTTGTTTAGGCCTCACAATAGAGGAGCTAAGGCACAGAGATGCATGTCTCACTCACAGTCACTGTGGGGACAGAGTCCCAGAGAGCAGTTTCCAGGCTCACGGCCTCACATGGAAAGGTGCTGGCTCGGGTAGTAGATGGCCATCAGCTGTGACTAGTTGGCCATCAGCTGGGGCTAGTTAGCCAATTAGCCACTAATATAATGGCCATGGCTACGCTAGCAAGTGTGGATTGCAGTTAGAAAGGGGTTGATTGGTTGGTTGGCAGAGAAGCCGACGGCAGGTTGCAGCTAGCAGGTGCGGATGGCGGATTGCGGATCGTGTGACTCCTGCTTCCTGTGTCTTGCCCGGCCGCCAGCAAGACTGAGGTGCAGCAAGACTGAGGTGCAGGTAAGATCCCTCGCTGGGGTACTGGCAGATGTTTACTTTTGTGTCTTGCCCAGCCGCCAGCGAGAATATAGTGGTATGACTCCCCTATCTGTGGCTCCGTGGGTGTTCCTTTTTGGCCTCGCCATGTCCTGCGTTCTTGTGCAGGGAGCAGGAGCTGAGTCCCTGCATGGCAGTCACATTCCTAATTAGTGGTGCAGCCAGGCCTCAAACCAGGTAGTCTGATTTCAGAGTCCCTGCTCCCACCCAGCGGCCGAGCTTGGGAAGTATTAACCAGTTCCGGTGTGAGGCTGTGAAATGGGTTCTGGGTTCCGACGAACAGCTGCCCCATTGCAGGTGCCTTGTCAGCTTGAGGCTGCTTCCAGTGGAGCCTTCTGGGAAGCTGTGGCCTCCCTGGCCTGCCTGTTCTGCTCACGCAGGCAGTGGAACACACAGTGCCTGAGTCAGGCCCAGCTGCCCTGGCCACGGAGCCTCAGGGCCTCCCAGGGCCCTCCCTGTTGCCCTCCAAAATCAACGATGCCCCCGGCTGGCCTCCCTCCTGGATCATCAGTGGGACTCACTGCCCTCTGCTGCTTCCTTCAAGCGCGCCCAGGGTCCAGGAGCATGGGCACATTTGAAGTCTGCTTGGCTACCTTAGTGCCCTGGCCCCACCTGAGCCTAGATCCCACTGCTGCCCATAGCATCCTTGCTGCAGCATTGGTGGTGGTGGTGGCTATATTGCAAAGAGCCCTGGATGCCATCTCCCTAAGAATCACTGGCATTAATGGGGACACAGTAGCAGTGGATCCTGCTACTGAGCCTCAAGGCATGCAGCTGCTTCACCCACTCTAATCCTCACAACCACCCCACTTTACAGATGAGAAAGCAGAGGCTCAGCCAGGCTGAAGGACTTACCAAAGACCACCCAACTGGTGAGTGGTAGCACAGAAACTTGAGCCCAGCTCCTTCCATGAAACCAAACCACATGGATTCTCCCAGATGGTCCCCTGCTCTTTGTGCCAAGAGGACCCTTCATGGGTATTCATTCATGACTCTGAGTGCCTGGCCCTGAACCAGTGGGTGTTGGGGAGACGGTGGCAATATCAGTGGTGTGGGTAGACCTGCTCATCAACCAACAGTAACACAAAGCAGGTCAGTACTGTGGCCAGAAGAATCAGGGAGGGCCCCCTGGAGGTGGTAATACCCAGGCAGATCCTGGGGGATGAGTAGACATTCAACAGGTCATTCAGAAGGAGAGAAGAAGGGGAGGAAGGACAGGCAGGGCCAGCTGGAGATTAGCGATTTGGGAGCCTCAAGGGAACCCCAAGTTCACCGGGTGTGACAGCACATAATGGGACAAGAGTGGAGGTTATGAGACCAGAAGGCAGGTAGGGACAGGGCCTGGCTGGCAAGAGACTTCCCACATAGCGGCCATGTCAGCTCTTGGTCCCCATTTGGTGTCCCCAGGCCTCCTCTGGGGTGTAAGGGGGTCCCCAAATCATAAATCCTTTGCACTGGCTTTAGGAGAGAAGGAGATTGCCCTAAGGTTGCCCAGAAAAGCCAACGGACAAAAGGGACACTCTGTCCCTGCAGTGCAATCTCACTACCCTGTCTCGTTCCTGGGGGCAGGGTGGTAAGTTTCTGCCTGATCACCATGGGGGGCAGTCAGGGCCCCCCACCCTCGGGATTCCCCTGGCAACTATGTTGACCAGGTCGGGCCCAAATCACAACATCACATAGGCCAGGGAGTTTCCCTGTCTTTGAAATCAAACACAAACAAACCCCAAACAGAAATTGCCCCACACCTGAGCTCCAGGTAAATGCAGCCTGGGCCTGTGGGGTGCACACACCTTTTGGCTCACACCCAGGAAAGGCCAGGAAGCTGTTTGAATAAAAACTCCCTTGGACAGGTGCCCAGCATTTTACAGTTGGCAGAGTGCTTTACCCAAACACTATACCCTTTGATCCTCATACCTGTCCTGAGAAGGAGGCATTGCCCATTTTACAGAGGGGGAAACTGAGGCCTGAGAGGTGAAATGATGTGTTCAAGGTCACACAGTGAACTGATGACAGATCTAGGGTTAGAAACAAGTAGCCTATGAGGCTGCTTCCACCCAGGTGGGGTGGGACGACAGGTCGCAAGGACACCTTTCCAGCCAGAGTTGACCCTGAGGCTAGCTGGGGCCCAGTCTGGAGGGCCTGAGCACTGGCCCTCTTTGCCAGTTCTTTCATAGCAGAACGGGACTCTGGAAGGGAGGGGTCTGTTGGGTTTCTGGTGTCCACGCCAGGCCTGCACTTCTGAGCAGCAGGTGAGTTTGTGTGCTGTGTGTCCCTCTGCTGGCATTCACACACATGGCTGGACAGGAGTTGCCTTGAGTGTGTCTGGGCGCAGGTGTGAGGAGCTTGTGTTTCTGTGTGCGCAGATGTGTTTGGGTGTGTTTGCATATGTACGTATGTGTCTAATGTTACTACCACTGCACCCTCACGTGTGCCCGACCTGCTTCCGTCTATGAAACACATCTCTTCATTTGATGGCCAGCACAGGGCTGTGAGGGGGCCTGGCAGAGGTCGTGGAGAGAGGGAGACCAAGAGGGGGCTCGGACCTCCGCACTGGGTGAGGGGAAGGGCCTGACCGCAGGGGCAGCTGTGTGTGTGTGTGTGTGTGTGTGTGTGTGTGTGTGTGCACGTGCAGGGTGGTTCGTGTGTGTGTGCATGCAGGCACACACACGCTTGCACGCATGTGGGCACTCTGTCTAGGGGACTGGGCGTGATCCCTCAGGTCCCTCCCAGCTCTGCTGAGCTTGTTCCTGCAGGGCTGTCAGTGTTGGGGTATTTTGGGGTCTGTGTGGGCAAGAGAGTGTGTCAGGGTTTATATACGCCTGGTGAGAGAGAAAGCCCATGTGTGCTGTGGATGGGTGGAGTGTCTTCTTCCACCAGACGGTTCCTGAACCCCCAGGCCTTGGGGAGCTGTGGAGGAGACGGCTCAGAGGGTTGGCGGTGCTCTCTAGGTCCCTCTGCCCACCTGGCAGAGGCCTGGGCTAGTGCTGGGTATAGCGCCACCTTGTGGGGCTGCTGGGAGGGATCTATGGCATCACCAGGAAACCGATGGCCTCCCTGAAGAGAGATGGTGACGGGGAAGAGTGGCTTGGGAGACCTGGAAGGCCAAACCACCCCCAGAGCCTCACTGAGCCACTACATCTGCGTTGTGCCAGTTTCCTGGCAGGGAAAGCTATAAAATGCTTCCCTGATGTTTTTCTCCAGCATCCCAAATCAGTCACTAACTCTTCCTGGCATCCTTCTCCTTCCCCTGACTCTTAAGTCCTATTACTGCAGATTAGACAGACACCAACCAAACCCTTAAACCCGAGAGAAGCAAAAGGTGACCAATTGTTCTGGTTTGCCCAGGACTGAGTGGGTTCCTGGGACATGGGACTTGCAGTTTTAAAATCAGGGCGGTCCTGGGCAAACTGGACGAGTAAGTCACCCTCGATGAGCAAGTGTGGCAGAGGACAAAAAAAACGTGCAGTGGAGACAACTTCCCGGAAATCTAACTTAGTCTGAAGGGTCAGCGGAGGCCCCTCACCCCATGGGGGTGCTTCCTGGCCCCAGGCAGCTTGGACAGTCTCGTCTATTCTGGGGGTTTTGTTACCATTTCCGTGGTATTTGGTATCTCCCATTCTGCATGAGCAGCCCTGTCACTCTTGGAGTGCCATTTAATCATCGTTCTGCCTCTACCCCTGTGCTGCTGCTTTTCTAACTGTGTTCTGTGGAGAATGATGATGTGTGTGAATGGTGTGTATTTGTGTGTGATTGTGTGGTGGTTGGTGTGTGTGTGTGTGTGTGTGTGTGTGTGTGGTGGTTGGGATAGTGTGTGACTGTGTTGGTAGCAACAGAATAGGGCTTTCAGACTCCTCATGTGTACTTCAGCCAGAGCAGTTCCATTTGTATCTGATTTATGGATTGGGGTTCCTTATATGACCTCCCTTGTAAGAAGGCTTCTGTGGCTCTGAAAGGTTTATGAAGAATCACTGCTGTGAGACGACTAGTTATTCTCTGCTTCTCCTCCATGCCAAGTGGGTTCCCGCCTCTCTGCTTTTACCCATGTTCTCCTGACAGCCTCTGTCTCTGTCTGTAGAAATGTCGCCCTCTCAAACGCCCACCTCCAAGAAGCTTCTTGGGCTCCTTGCAGGGACAGGGTGGTTCTCTCCTGTCTACACCACTGGCCTTCATCTCTCCCTCCTCTGTGTTCTTGTCTTACTCACCCGCCTAGACTGAGAGCTCACCGCCTCAGTAATCTCCGCACTAACATTCTTCCCCTCTTCTCTGCTGACTCATGCACAGAAATAAACAAAACCTCAACAAGGTTTTCATGCAGCACACAGCCTGGTGGGGGAGGCAGACTGAGGAGAATATCGTGAGTTTGGTTTGGACCTTGTTCACAGTTTGGGTGGCTTGTAGACCATCCAGGTGGAAATGTCCTCCAAGCAGTTAGAGGTGTGGGTGTGGAGCTTGGGAGAAAGGTCTGGGCAGGAAACACAGTCATCAGGAAACAGTGGGGAGGAGGGAGGAAGGAGGAGAGAGATGGGAGATGGGCGGGGCCTGAGAACAGCACCCTGAGAGTCCTGTTATACTGCATGCACTGGAATGCAGGAACTGGCTCTTGCTCACCACTGAGGCAGCAGACCCAGCCCAATGACCAACACATAAAAATAGCCACTTAAATCCTAGATGAACGAATGAAGGAGTCCACAATAGCCCAAGACCTAGGAAGACAAACCAGGAGTATGATGTTGGAAAAACAGAAGACTAGGTTCCAAGGACGAAGTGGTGAGCAGTGCTGACGTGGCAGCCATCAGTCTGGGTAATAGCCGACAACCTTGATTTGTATTTGGGAACGAGGAGAGCACTGGTGACTCAGGCAAGTGACATGTGAAGGTGGAAGCCAGGCTCAGTGCCCAGTGAGCGTGGAGTCAGATTTGCAGAGTGGTCAAAATCAGGGTAATCCCAAGAGCCCTTGCAGGAGAGGTATGTGAAGAGTGAGCTGCAAAGCGTCGTCTGGTCAGCCTTGGCCCTGGTCAGGAAGCCAGTATCCGACTGAGTAAACTTGGCTGCGTCCCCTCCCCTTCCCAGCATTTGCACGGCCACTCTTGGAGCATC
Organism: Rhinolophus sinicus; assembly: GCF_036562045.2. Classification (NCBI taxonomy): domain Eukaryota; kingdom Metazoa; phylum Chordata; class Mammalia; order Chiroptera; family Rhinolophidae; genus Rhinolophus; species Rhinolophus sinicus. The sequence goes on along the minus strand of NC_133756.1, from coordinate 23,356,115 downwards.
TGCCGTGACTCTACTCATCCTCACTAGCTGCTGCCCCTGACGAGCCTCCCAGGACCAGCCTTCACTTGGTGCTGTGACCCCGGCCTTTTGGCTCTGCCAGACAAAGGACTCCCTACCTCGGGGAACACTGATGGGTGCCCCCGTTTTAAAGTGGCCCTGGGAAGTAGGTAGGTGGGGAAAGGATGACTAGAAGCTTATGGTTGTCCTTCCCTCTCCTAGAGCTGAGATTTTTCATAAGCGTCAGGCACATCAGATGGGAAAGGGGAAAGCATCTGGGAGAACACTGAAGTCCAAGGGAGGCTTGGCCTTGCATCCAGATGGCTCAAAGGGCCCCACGCCCACCTCCCTGCTAGCTGGCACCTGGTCTAGTCTCCTGGAGCTGCCACATGATGCCTAGCCCAGAGGCGACCTTCACATCGGTGATGAGAGCTCTGAGGGAGAGGGATGCTGGGCTTTGGCTCTGGCTGGCTCACTTCCTCGCTAAGTGACCGTGGGCGAGGGGCTCATCTTCTCCAGGATTGTTTCTCATCTCTATGGTGGATTCCCTCGACTGCCTAGTGCCCTGACGTTCTAGGGCTCCAAACTGTCCTGCAGAGACCAGGAGCAGACACAGCACAACACAAAAGATCCCTGGAGATGGAGCGATCAGAAATGGGGGTGGGGCCTAAAGACTCCCTTGCTGTTTGTTGAAGGTCCACCAAGCACAAGGCACTGTGCTGAGAGCAGATACAGCCTGGGAGGCAGGCGCTTAGATTCTAGTTCCAGCTTTGCCTTTCACTCAGTGTGTAACCTTGGTCTCTAACTCGTGCTTGCACAGGATCAGAATCACGAATTGGTGACTCAGATTGCTAGGCCCCAACCCCAGGGTTTCTGATTCAGTGGGTCTGGGATGAGGCCCAAGAATCTGCATTTCTAACGAGTGCCCAGGCGATGCTGATGGCGCAGGTGGAGGGACCACACTTTGAGAAACTCTGGCCCAGCCAGTTCCCTTCTCTGAGTCTGAATTTCCTCAGCTCTCAACTGGTCCTGCCTACCCTCTCTCAAGAGGTGCTGTGAGGCTCAGATTAAAAAAGCCAGGTGAATTATGGAGCTTCTGGGTGCTGACCTCAAGATCCATCTGCTTTGAACTCCCCACTTGACAGGAGAAGAAACTGAGGACCAGAGACTGCTCAGACCCAGGTCACAGTCCATTTGAAGGGGACAGAACTGGAGCTAGAACCCAAGCAGCCTCCACTCTTCTCCTAGGCATCCCCAGCCTGAAGGAGATACTTTTAGCATCTTGTCTTTTAGACAAAGTGACACGACACATGGCATTTGTAACGGATGCTCTGCGTGTCCTGCCTGTGTCCCTTGCTGTTCACCATTTCTGTGCATGCTGACCTGACAGCTTCCCAGTGCCAGCCCTGCACCTCTGCCTGAGAACTTTCTCTGGCCTCAGTGCCCACGCAGCCTGGGGTGTGCATGCAGGAAAGTTGCCCGAGACTTAACATGCACTCCCCCACAGCAGATCCCAGCCGGGATTGGTGGATACACACACTGCTCCTTGCCCCTGAATTGGGACAACGTGTAGGAACGTACTATCACCCAGAATTCCTTGGTGGAATTGAGCCCTGGCTGATGACAGCAGAAACTTCCTTGATAACACACCCTTCACTTCTTTCCCTTCTGTCTCACCTTCCAACACCTCTACTGATGCTGCTTTTGATCACCTTCAAAATTAACCACTTGTTTCAGAGTTTGTTCTTGGGGAACCCAACCTCAGACAGTATAATAATAACTGCCATTTATTGAATGCCTACTACGTGCCAGGTATCTTGTACATGTGTCCTCATGAAATCCTCATGACAACTCTTGCAAGTAAGCACTGTCATCTCTATGTCATGGTTGAAATTGCTCAGATTCAGAGGGGAGGTGGCCTGACCAAGGACTCTCAGCTGATAAGCTTTCAATCCACACCGGGACCCAATCCCTGCACCTCGTAGGACTGGGTGTCAAGGAACCTGGATCCCCTCCCTGGGGGCACAGCTCCACTGGGGGTCATGCCCAGAGAAGAGACAGTGTCCCCACAGAGGCACTATTAGTGGTGGCAGCAGTGGGACTCTCTGAGAACTTCAGTAGTTGAGGATAGAAATGAAGAAGGCATTGGAGCTGGGGAGGGAGAACAGGCAATTATCTTACGGTGATTGCAGTTGACAGGCTGGTTTGTGGCTACTTCTGGGGACTCCTAGAAATAACTGGGGGATCCTTTGAGAAGGATAAGCTCCTGCTTATGTAGAAGGGGGCTCAGGGTCATTGTCTTCTGGACAAACATGGGGCTCCATTTTGTAGTCACAGGCTGGTGGAGCCGGGCAATGTTTAGGCCGCACCTCATATGTTCCTAATGTGTTTGTGTGGACAGAATATGGTCTTTGTTTACGGAAATGAAATGTTTTTCTTTTTTATTTTATTTTATTTTATTAAATTTATTGGGGTGACAATTGTTAGTAAAGTTACATAGATTTCAGGTGTACAATTCTGTATTACATCATCTATAAATCCCATTGTGTGTTCATCACCCAGAGTCAGTTCTCCTTCCATCACCATATATTCAATCCCCCTTACCCTCATCTCCCACCCCCACTCCCCACCCCCCTTACCCTCTGGTAATGTTTTTCTTTAGGTTTAAGTTTCAAAGCATGTTTTCATAAAAAGAAAGGTATATGAGTAATAATGAAGTCATGTACTCAGTAAAATAAGCTCCTTTGATGGTCCTCAGAGGCCAGCGTTAGGCTTTACACTGGGCCCATTTTCCCTGGTAGGAACTTGGAATGTATCTCCCCCATCTCTGCCCTCAGTCTCCTCACGTGTGACAAGCGAGGAAGCTGAATGGGTCCCACGCTTTCTGCGGTCCCCGGTTTGACAGGGCCCATGGCTCTCTCAGGGTCGCTTGGCAAATTTAGGCAGGTTCCTGCCCCCGTCCAGCCTGGAAGCAGATCTGTAATTGAGGCTTCAGGGTCACTGTGACAGGCAGAGCCTATAAATCTCAGCTGGGGAAGCAGCCCAGGGAGATAAATAGTACTGCCGCTGGCTCTTCCCTGTGCTCTGGGGTTACCAGGGAGAGAAGGGGGAGCTGACAAAGCCATGCCCCATGGAGGAGGCACTCAGTGGGGCCGGGCCCGAGGACCCAGGCAACCTATGGGTGAGGGGAGGGGCGGTTGTAGAACAGGCACAGGATGATTTAGGCAAAACACTGACTTGATCAGAATGAGTGTTTCGTCGTGGAGTGCTGACATGCCTCTCTCCTCCCCTGGGTTCTGAGGCCAGACCCTGAGCCTGAGTCAGCTTGGTGTGCTCAGCACAGGAACTGGGAAAAGGTAGACATCACTGAATACAAGTAATAGAAAATAATACTTAGCTAATACTGAGTGCTTATTCTGGGCCTGGCCCTGCGCTTACTGTTCTACACAGGTTATTTACTCCTCACAACAACCCCAGCAGGTAGGTCCCTCATGATGTAGTTGAGAACACATCTCCATGGCACAGAGAGGTTAAGTGACGTGCCCAGGATCACTCCGCTAAAAAGTGGTCGAGTCAGGCTTTAACCCCAGGTCGTTTGGCTCCATAACCTGGGCTCTGAGTTACTCTGCAAAGCGATCACTACAGTAGTGAGGACATCAGTGACAACATTGTCAGACACCTGTCATGGGGTCTAGGGGATAAACGGACAAAGGATGGGTCAGGGTCCACCAGGCAGCCTGGCAGAGGGAACACTGGTGCACAGACAAGGGGCTGAGAAAGGTCATTGTGTGTTTGAGGAATGATGATCCATTTGGAGAGGCTGAAGCATAAAAGGGCTGTGTGCTGAGAGATGGATCTGACGGGGGGTGGGGGGGGGGCAGGTCCTAACGAGCCTCAAGTGCTAGGCTGAGGTGCACATGCTCTATCCGGGGGTGAGGGCAGGGCAGTGACAGGGCCAAGTATTAGGACCACACCACCTCCCACTAGCTCTGTGACCTTGGGCAAGGCACTTTCCCTCTTGGAACCTCAGTTTCCTCATCTGTAAACTGGGGGTGACAATTCCTGCCCCTTCCGCCTTTCAGGGATTAGGAAAGGACTGGTAAAACAAAAAGGATCTGGTAAACTGTGACAGATTTTATGAAGGCAGGTTGGTGGGTAGGATGGAAAGAAGTGAACACACAGTAGGTGTGACCTTAGCCAGGTGCTTTTCCATGGAGACGACCAGGTTTACACCAGCTTTTACTGTTATTGAAAATCATGCCATTTGCACGGGGCTTTGCTACTCGCCATTTGGCCTTCATTATCTCACTCAAGGATCCTTTGAAGGTAGATGTAATTATTCCCATCTTACAGGTGAAGACACTGAGGCCCTGAGATGTGACATGACCCGCCACAGCCACGCAGGCCAGAGGGGCAGAGCTGAGGCATCACCCAGGTTTCACAGCTGCCCAGTTGTGTTCGTTCTGTTCCATCTCACCTCACCTTGTTTACACTAAGCAGCTTGTCAGAGCCAGCGCCTCCACAGGGCACACCAAGGGCGTGAAGGAGCAAGAAGGCAGGAAACAGCAAGGACTGATGACCAGAGGGATTCACGATTCGAATAGTTGAGGTCTTGATGATTTGTGAATAGCCTCGATGGCCTGTGACAGGTCATACTTTGTCATTTTACTGAGGCCCAAATTTAAATTCTTTGCTGCAAGACCAGTATGTGGAACAAAAGCCTGTCAGTGAGCAAGTCCAGCCAACTGCCCAGCACGCACTTCTTAGCTCAGCTGTCCAGTTCTCCCCTCCTGGTGGGAGGCAGGGTGGCCCCAGGTGAGAACACACATAAGCTTTAGAGTCAGCTCATCAGGGGCAAAATCCCACCTGTGCCACTGGAAGCTGTGTGACCTTGAGTAAGTGGCTTCCTATCTCTGAACATGTTTCCTGATATGTACTGCAAGGATAATAATACCTATCTCAAAGGGCTGTTGAGCGGATTAAATGAAATGTTGGTAATTCATGGGCTCTGCAGGACATGCAAGGAAGTGGTCACATCTGGGAAGGGAAGTAGGAGACAGGAGTGCAGTGGAGGTAGACGGACTTTCCACGGTATACCTTTCTGTAACTCTCTTTAAAAAAAAAATCACGTGGAAGGGGTTCCTTATTCAAATAAATAAATTGAATTTCAAAATGAGATAATGCATGTAAAGCATTTAGCACAGGCTTAACACTTAATACTCCATAAATGTTAGGTTTTATTATTATATATATTACTCTAACGCCATCTTTAAGAACTGTTTCTTTGTGGAAAACGATTCCCCCCACCAAAGCTAAATGCTCCTTGATGGAGCTGAAGTGGAACAGTTTCATCAAGTGATGCTTCTCAGACAGAAAATAGGAGCTTCACGGGCAAACACCTGCCTTTGACTTGGTTTATACCTGGGCATCCGGAGAAGCATGGCAGCTTCGCTGGAGAGGGAGGCTGGCCTGCTCAGGAAGGGCCTTGAATGCCCGTCAGCCCACAGCCTTGAAGCCTGTCTCTGTGGCACGTTGGCTGTGTAACCTTGGGCAAGTCACTGCACCTCTCTGAGCCATCAGGTTTTCATTTGACAAATGAGGATAATGATACTCATTGCCTTGCAGGGCTGTTGTGCGGGTTGTAAGAGAGTCATGTGGTCGCTACCAGCATCACATCTTCATCTTCATTATTATAAGGCACATGGGCTTCATTATGGGACAGTAGGGGCCAGAAAAGGCTTTCTGCCTGGTGTGGTAAGGTTAGATTCTAGGGGTTAGAGAGGTCACTCTGGAGGTTCATGTGGAGAGAGGACTGAGGATCGGGTGACCCTCCCCACTCCCACTCGAGCTGACCTCTCTGAGCAGCACCCTTAGCCAGGAATTGGACTAACCCAGCAAAAGGATGGTTCTGGATTGCAGCAGGGAAACAAAATCTGAATGTAACCAACAGAGCTTTAACTTATCCACTTGCCTGGGATGGTATTTATGCTAATCCTATTCCAAGCAAAAGCAACTCCGACTAATAAAAGCCTCGTCTCAGCTCAGGACTCCATACCATCTGTCGGTCCACACGCTTGGGATTAGCTTTTGCTACGTAGCGCAGACCGTGCCGCTTGGCATGGGCTCCCATGGGCGAGCCTGGAGGTGTGGAGGGGGAGCCAGTCATTTGTGCACACGTACATTTGTTCAGTATAGATGTATGGGGCCCTATTGGGGCCAAGCCCAGGCACTGGGGAGCCAGTGGAGAAGAGACACACCAGGTCGCTGTTCCCATGAAGGGGGTTCTCCGGTAGGAGAAGCGAAAACTTAAATACATGTGTACGGTAAATTCAGATGGTGTTCAGTCCTGTGAAGACAAAAAGCACTGATGTGGCAGTGACTTTGGGATAGGGGCCTAATTAAAGGGGGAGGCCAGGGAGGACCTCTCTGAGGAAGAAAGATCTGAATGACAAGGAGTCAGAGGGTAGAGGCAGAGGGAACAGTGGTTGCAAATGCCCCCAAGGAAGAGCCACAGGAGGTGAGTCTGAGGGACAGAAGGTCGGAGGGGGGGGGGGGTCAGGGGTAGGAAACAAAACAGAGGCAGTGCTAGAAGTCACGACATGGGGGACATTGTAGCCCAGGGTAAGGACTTTGCATGATGCGGGCCTAGACAGAGCTTTGAGTGGGAGGGACACAACTGGCAGCATGTTTTAGAAGTTCCCACTCGCTGCTTGGTGAGGAATTGATTTTAGGAGGGATGAGAGCGCCCCCAAGGAGATGAGGTGAGAGGCGCTGGCACTGGGAATGGGGAGAAGAGTAAGGATTGGGGTTACCTTTTGGAGGTAACAATGCAGAGTCTGGAGTACTCGGCACAGACTCTAGTAAACAGCAGTCGCTCACTACACGGTGGCTGGCGTTTTGGTTAGTTTGATTCTCCTCTGCCAAACAGCCTCCCCCAAATAATACCTTGTAAGGATCCCGATATTTGATCAGCTTCTGTACTGGCCCACGACAATGCTAGATGCCATTTTCCCTTGTGGGCTGGCCTCACGTCATGTCCCCCCATGGCCATGTGGGCCGCTGACCTCTGAAGCGAACCTCCCATGGGCCGTGCATTTTCTGGCCCTGAAGCAATCCAACGCTTAGTGCTTCCTTGGGGAGCCTTGCTCACTGCATCAGGCAGGTGGGGATGGGGCTCTGGAATGTATTGAGATTTCCCAACCCAGGAACTCTTCAGAACCATGAGAAATCCGTGGCTGAGGGAAGGCTTGACTCCAATCCTGCACGGTGAGATCCTAAACAGAACCCAGGCAGGGTGTCTCATCCAGTTTTCTACGTCACGCATTCAATGCTTGTGTCCTGAGCTCCTGCTCTGTATAGACTGTGCAGGGGACAGAGATGGGAGTCAGACACAGTCCCCGCCCTGGAGTTCACGTCTAGGTGGAGGGGAAAACAAACAAATAGTGTCTGCTGTTTTATAGGTGCTCAATATTTGTTGATGAACAGTTACCTACATAGTAAGCCCCTGAAACTAGACCTATAATTTTACTTAGGTATTTCCTTATTTCAAAGTCTTTAAAATTCTCCAAGTAGAAATCCCCAGCCCAGAATTCAGGTCCCTCACGACTGGCCCTCACCTCATTCGTCTGTCTCACATTCTTCCTTCCTGTACTTTGGCTTTAGACACATTATACTTACTTTTGTTTCCCGTTCTTTGACATTTCTCTGGCTTGCACGTACACACCTTTCCTTGTACCTGGAACACCACTTCTCCCATTCACTACCTGGTAAACTCCTATACACCTGTCAAAGGCCAGCTCCAAAAGCAGCATCTTCGCAAAGCCTTTCTGATTCTCTCCAGACCAGGCCTCTCCATAAGCAGTGAGGCCCTCCCTCCACTGTGCTCCCACCGTCCTCTCCTCAACCCTCCGTTGTCAGATTGTGTGGATTGATGACTCGGTGCCCCCATTGGCTCTGATCCAGAGTCCTTTTCTGGTTCACCTCTGTGCCCTGGGGCCTATGACAGGGCCTCACATAGAGAAGGGAGATATTCCGGAAGCATTTTAATTCATGGTGGTGATAAGTACGGCGGCGTGGCTGCAGTACAGGTAGACGAGACGGACAAGAAGGAGGCCCAAGAGGGCGGCAGATGCCTGTAAGGGCAGGGCCTCGAATGCCAGGCCTCACGCTACATTTGACCCACTGGAGAAATAGCTGGGAAAGACTAGGAAAAGACTGTCAAGGTCACAGGAAACAAGGAAAGACTGAGAAGCTGTCGCAGAACGGAGGAGGCTGAGAGGCATGATGACTTAAGTGTAATGTATCCTGGACTGAGTCCTGGAGCAGAAAAGAATAAGAAAACCAAATCCCACTTAGAGAAGGGAGAGAGCAGGGCAGCACTGTTTGGGGTTGTGACAGGGGATATAAATATTATGTTTATGCAACGTTCTCAAAGACTATTAGCTCTGGGTTCGTTTTCCAACATAAATAAGATAACCTTTGCCATTAGGAACTTAAGGTCTATTAATAGGCCAGAAACAAAACAAAACAACAATAACAACAAACCAAAAACAAACCTGTACTCCTATAAACATATATACATCCCCTTCTCCTCTGAGACTATTTTGTGAAACATTTTCTTATTCGCATGGGGAAATTGAGGCCTGGAGAGTTAAAATAGCTTGTCTCAGGTTGCTAGTTGAATAGCAATAAGCCAATGATTATCCTACTCAAAGGCAGTCCTGGAAAGCTGTGGAGGAAAAAATCCTGCCAGTCATATAGTTTGCGTCTCACACAGCATGGCTGTTTGCATGTTTTCTGCATTTTATACACACACACACACACACACACACACACACACACACACACACACAATATGTGAATTTACACTCATTGTAAAAAAACAATTGGATAACCCAAAGTATAAAATAAATATGTGAGTCCATACTGATATTAAATAAATAAATAGGGAAGGCTAGACAAATCTTCCCTAGAGAAGAATTCCAAATAATATAAGTAGATACTCTACCCTCCTCCGGGAGGTGGAGTTTAATTTCCCTACCTTTGTTTAGGGTCTGGTCTTAGTGACTTGCCTCCGAAGAATTAGAGTATGGAAAGGGAAAAACAATGACTTTCCAGTGGAGAGACCTGGCAAACACTACCGTTGCCAAGCAATCAAGGTTGACATCACCAGTGATAAATTATGTGGATATCCTGCACCCCATGATGAGATGTGACAAGAAGGGCACTTCACATCTGTGACACTCTTCCCCAAAACCCATAACCCCAGTTTAGACATGAGGAAATCATCAGACAAACCCAAAGTGAGGAGCATTCTACAAAATACCTGGCCAGCACGGCTCAGGACTGTCAAGGTCATGGGAAACAGGAAAGACTAAGCAACTGTCACAGAGCAGAGACTAGACAGGCATGATGACTAAACGCGATGTGGTGTGCGGATTGGATCCTGGAGCAGCAAAGGAATGAGTGGGAAACTGGTGAAGTCTGAATGAGGTCTGCAGGTTAGTTAACAGTAATGGACCCATGGCAGATTTTTAATTTCAACAAATGTACCACATTAATGCAAGATGTTGACAATAGGAAAAAGTGGGTGAGAGCATATAGGAACCTCTGCATTATCTTTGCAACTTTTTGTAAATCTAAAATAATTCCAAAATAAAAAGCTTATTAAAAAAAAAAACAGGTAAGGAGAGAGTGAGTCCCTCCTGGCACCCACCCCGCAGCCCCCACTCCATCCAAAGCCTCTCTAAATTGTGTATGTATCTGTACATGTCTTTTTTTCTTTCTCTCTCTTTTTTTCAATATATTCCTATAGAAATAGGGGTTTCTTTCCTTATATAAACAGTTCATACTGTATATATTGTTCTGCAATTTTCCTTTTTCACTTAACTTGTCTCAGTGATGTTTCCATGTCTGTACTTACAGGTCTCTGCTGTCCAGTACAGCAGCCACTAGACACATGTGGCTATTAAGCACTTGCAAATGTAGTTAGCCCAAATTAAGATGTGCTGTATGTAAGTGTAAAATACACCAGCTTTTGAAGACAGTACACAAAAAAGAATGTACCGCATCTCAATAATTTTTATGTTGATCACATTTTGAGGTGATATTCTGGGTGTTTTGAGCTCAAAATATATTAATTTCATCTGTTTCTTCTTACATGTTTAGTGTGACTACTGGAAAATTTTAAATGACATATGTGGCTCACATATTTCTATTGGGTGGTGCTGTATAGAGCTAAACTCAGTTTGTCTGTCTCTTGCATAGTATTCCAAAAATGTGTTAAGTACCACAATTTACTTAGCCATCCTTTTTAAATGTACATTTAGATTTTTTCTAAAATTTTATTACAAACCATGTTCTAATTAAAATCTTTGAACATGCCTACTTTGTGCACATGTAGAACAATTTCTCTAGAGCTGGGGTTAGCAAAGTAAGACCCATAGACCAAATGCAACCCAGGGCCTGCTTTTGTAAATGAAGTGTTACTGGAACACAGCCACACTCACTCATTGACATGTTGTGTGTGGCTGCTTTTATGCTACAACAGCAGAGCTGACTAGCTGTGACAGAGACCATATGCCTGCAAAACCTAACATTTTTACTGTCTTTCCTTTTCAAAAACAGTTTGCTGATCCCTGCTCTAAGAGTTGTTACTAACAGCTAGGAAGAGCTACGTGGCAGGTCCAGTTCCCTGGAAAGTAGACTGAGATGGAGGTTAGCACACAGGAGGTTTGTAGGTATTGCTCTTGGGTGCAGGGAGGAAAAGGAGCGAGATTACGCAGAGAGATAAGTTAGGCGATGCAGTATTAAGACCTCAGCCAGTCCCACAGGAGCTCTGAAGCGGGGATGGTCCTTCAGACTTGTCCTGAGTTGGGGCAGTGGGGCTGGACCTTTATAACCCTGAATCAACCTGCACTGGGGAAGTGGTATGACCTTGGGTGAGGTAACTTTCTTCAGCTGAGGGAAGTCCCAGCGAGGGCTGCTAGCTGAGAGGGATAAGTCCATCAGTCCTGGGGGAGGGGGGTGTGCGGGGCGGAAGAGGGCTAGGCAGGGCAGGATAGCATCACTGCAGCCCAAACCTTGTGCCACATGGCTCCACTTCTTCCTTAAGCTCTGGGAGCAGCTCTTCGAGGATTCTGGTGGGCCTCTTTTCCTGGGGGGAAACACAGAGACAAGTTAGCGGGACAAACTACAACTCCCCCCACCATGACTGGTCTCGAGGCCACAAGTGATACTCACCATTTCCCTCTTCTGCTCTCCATTCTCGATCCCCTTACCCTCAGCGAGCACTTCTGGCCTCAGTGACTTACACGGCGGCATGATCTGGACCCTCCATCGTCAGGGGTCTGAACCTGTGGTCACCACATCCTTCTCAGGCTGTGGCCCCTGCATTTGTTGACTTACCATACATGCTGGCAAGGGTACTAAGGTCTCCAAAAGGATCAACTGGGTACCAAGGTATAACTCCCTGCCCTCTACTGCTTCAAAGCAGCCTTAGCTCCTCCTGATGATCAGCCGTGATTCTCCCTGAAAGAATGGTGACTCCGCTTCTTGCCTGCTGGTCTATTGCCACAAGGGGCTCAAAGTACCTGGGTGGCAGTCACAGCTAAAAGTGCAATAGTCATCTTGCTTCTCCTTGTGGAACTGTTGCCCCTTTGGGAAGTAGCACCTCTAAGCCTGCAGGACCCAGAACTGCGGGGACAGGAAGCACAAATGCTTCCTGGAGTGATGGTAAGAGTGAGACCACTCCTGTTTTCATCCCTTGGTTCCTGGACCCATGCATCCTACCTGTTGGCGACAAAGCACTGGGTAACGGTCTGTGATTTAGAATATATGCTGCATCCTAGAGAATGGTACCCCATTCTCGCAGAGTATTGTTTCTGAGCGGGTCCTTCCCTGTGCCTTCAACAGGCTGCTCCACACTGACAGCTTCAGGACAGTGCAGTGTGTAAAAGGATGAGAGGGCTCATGGCCATGTATCCACTGCTTCACTTCCCTTGTGGTCATATGGATCCCCAGCCAGTAGATGACACACTCTGTAAACCCTGAGAGTTGTGCTGGATAAAGGCCTACAACCAAAGCCATATCTGGAATATATGTCTATTCCAGTAAAAATGAATTGCAGCTCTATCCACGGTGGAAAGGGTTTAACATAATGAACTTGTCAAGTGGCTGGTTGTTCTCAAGCGATGGAGACGTGTCTGAGACAGAGTTAGTCTCTGTAACTGGTAGACTGAACACTCAGCATCAGCAATAGCTGCATCAGTCTTGGTCTGAGCCCATGTATTGGGCCCATACAGACCCTCTCTCTGTGCCACCATGGTTACTATTTATGCACTTGTTGTGCCAGCTCTGGGTGGCCTTAGATGGAGGCTGGCTGATGTCACTGCATATCGTGGCTGTTCAGTGCTTCCTCCACGGTACACACTCTGGTGGGTGTTAACATGGAATGCAATGATATTCACACTTGGCGCCCACTCTCGTAGGTCCACCCACATGGCTCTCCCCCAGATCTTGCCCCCAGTCTTCTAATCTTATTCCTTCCAGGCCCCTAAACCAACTAGACGAGCTATTTATCACTGCCGATGGGATGCATGTATATTCTGACCTTGGGCCCTTGTCTTCCACAAAAAGTGGATGACTAGGTGCACTCTCCAAAGCTCTGCCCACTGGAAGGATTTCCCCTCTGCTGTCTTTCAAGGACAGCCCCGTGTGAAACTGCAGTGCAGCCAGTCTATTTTTGGCTTGCTCACTTGTACTGAGCTGACTTACCTGAGAACAAAGCTTGCCTCTTTTCTCCTCCAGCTGGATATAAGGAGCTCCTCAGGCAGCCAGAGGGGAGCTGAGGGAGAGGCCCTGGTTGGTGCAAAGGTGGTGGGTGACAGAGCTGTCTGGGCCACCTGCTGTGCCCGATGCCAGTTGTACCATGTTCACCTTATCATGAATTGCTGCTGGGCTTTCTGACCTTAGGCCTTGGTAGATCTGACAGGAACCAGCTCACAATGAGCAGCTATGGCTGCACGGTCAACTGGATGACCCATGCTCAGACGATCCGTCTCTTCCAGAATCCTATAGCACCTCGGTTGTGTTTTGCAAAGTGTGTCATTCCTGGCTACAGATGGCATGGCCCTGCTCCAGAACCCCTGGAGTCTACATTGTGATTCTCCCCCTAGGCCTTGTCATAAACTCCACAGGCATCTTTTCTCACCACTGATACCTCAAATACCGTGGGTTCTGCCAGATCATATGGTTCACACAGCAGGGTTGCGTGTACCATACTCTGATATGCTGCTGAGCCTTTTCCCGCTCTGGGCCCCCATCAAAACTGGCAGCCTTCTGTCATTCACTATATGGGATGGAGCAGTATTCCCAAGTGTGGAATATGCTGCCTCCAAAACCCAAGAGGCCTAAGGAAGGCCTACAAGGCATTGCGCTTCTTTCTTACTGGGGGAGTGGAAGATGCAGTAATTTATTTTTACTTTGGAGGGAATGTCCCCAGCATGTTCTAGACCATCAGCCCCTAAAAATTTCACTGCTATGTCAGGCTCCTGAATCTTCAGTGTTTTCTCCCACTCTCTGCAATGTATGTATCTCATTGAAGCTTCCAACATACTCTTCGTTTCTTGCTCATCTGGCCCAATAAGCTGGTATCGTCAATATTGTGGGTCAGTGCGACAGTCTGCAAGACATCTAGGCAGTACAGGTCTTATCAGACTAGGTTGTGAGAAGGTGGGTGAGTTAGCAGCCCTGGGGCAAGACTGTAAATGTATATTTTTGCCTGTTCCAAGGGAATATAACTCTGATCTTCCTTTCGGCTAGGGAAGGCAAAGAGAAACGTTCACCAGATCAATGGCTACATACCACGTACTTGAGAACATGTTAATGTGTGCTAGGAAAGATGCCACATCTGGCTCAGCAGCTGCAACTGGAACCACCACTTGGTTGTTTTGCTGTAGTCCACTGTCGTCGTCCAAGATCCACCTGACTTTTGTGGGGGCCAGATGGCGAACTAGGTCTTCAAGGACGGCATTTGTCTCCGCCATTCTGTGATTACTAATGATGTTGAGCATCTTCTAACATGTTTATTGGCCTATTTCCTTTTCTTTGAATTCACATAATTCATAACCGTGTGCCTTTTTTTCATGGTTTATCTAGTCCTCATCACTCACCTTCAGTAGATTGTGAGCTTCTTAGGGCCAGAGTCTATGTCTAATTTACCCCTGTGACCCGTGGACCTGGCCCATCAGAACTCAATAAATAGGCACTAAATGAATGATTTTTAACAAGATGAAAAAGCAGCATTTGATTGGACATCCTGGTCTTCTTGAATCTTGACACCAACCTCCTTAGATGATGGGTAAGCCTCTCCCTGACAGCAATTATATCATTTTGGTTGATTTAAAAGAACATACAATATCATCCAGTCAAACCAGTGCTCTTTTGAAACCAAGGCAGTGTCACTGAACTAATTGAAGCTCCCAAAACCTTGTTTTCTGGATGGACTCCCTTCGATAGCAATAATGGGCAGTAACAAACTGAGCCCTCGCCCCATATGGCTGTGATAAACGCATCCAAAACATATTACAAATCTCAGAATGAGGCTCTGAGGCCTGAGGCTGCAGCAAAAGAAAACCAAGGTTGACAGGCACAAGTGTAAGAACCTGATATTCTGTAAATGAAAAAAGGCCAGCTGCCTGTTCCTTCACCACTGAACACAGTAAATGCATTATCTGAGCTTCCTGCCATTTTTTCAAACCTGGGACTCTCTAATGATATCTGTTTGGTCAACTCTAAACTTCATTTGTCCAAAAGAAAAAAAAAAATCTCTAATTTACTAAATCTCGAATGTTTCTTTCCTTTGCCTTAAATTGTTGCGTTTGTTTTTTTTTAAATTAAATTTTCTTAAATGTCTCTTTATGTAGGAACATTCTTATCTTTCTAAAACACACATCTTATTAGGTCTCTCACCTCCTCAGAAACTTCTCATGGCCTCTCCTTATGTGAAGGCCAAAGTCCAAATTCCTTCACAAGACCTCTAAGGCTGTCACTAATTTTTTTGCCCCATTTCTCTCTACCATTCCTAAGAACTTTATGCTTCTACCACCCCATATTACCTGCCTTTACTGAAACAAGGTGTGCACTTTACACCTCTGGGCTTTTGTACACGTACTGATCGCTCTGCTAAGAACTTCTTTCTATCCTTCAAGACTTGGTTCAATATCCTTCTAGACCTGAGTCAAACATTCACTCTCTGTGAAGACTTTCCTTCCCTTAGAATGGTGTTAATCACTCCCTTCTCCACTTTCTCAACATGTTAAACAAATATTTACAATCATCACCTAATATGCTACACTGTAATTATTTCCCTATGTCTGTCTCCCCACCAGTCTCAGAGCTCCTCAAGGATAGAAATTATTCTCTCATTTATTTCAGTTTCCCCAGTGTCAATCTAGTCTTTGGCACACAGCAGAAAGGCAACACTTGTTTGTTGAACGAATGAATGGAAATAGTCCCTACCCAAAGGACCAGCACCTCCACTATCACCACCAGAAGAAAAGGATCCATCAGCTGCTGAAGCAGACTCATCAGATTTAATTCCCCAGATTTCCTTTAGCAACTAAACAAATTTAGAAAACATATTCATGCCTAGACTTCCAGGTAACTCAGAGGTCCTAGGAACTTTTCTCACCCTGTTTCAGGAGCTGACCCTTTCGTTTTTAACAGGCTGGAGTTCAGAGGTGCTTCTTACCAGGTGGGTCAGCTTGGACGGATTTCTGCAAGCTTCCTTCCCTTTGGCAGACACTCAGAATAGCTCCATTAGCGTTCATGGAAATTCTGCACATGCATCAAGGAGAAAACAGCCACAAATAACACAGCCTGCCCTCCAAATCTCCAAAGCACATCTCTGCAATCATTTTACTTTCCAACTATCACCACTGAAGCCTTTCAGCCACAGAGCAATTTGTTTTCAACTTACTCTGGGTTCCTAACTTAGAATTGTTTGGTTGCTTATCCATGAAGCTTCCTACTTCCAGTCTTTCTCCATGCGCCAGCTTCTCTTCCACAGTTTGTTGAAAAACTAACCAGTTCCTGCTTGGAATCAGTCCACATGCCTTCACCTGTGGCTTGAGACCCTTCAGCTTTGATCCTGGTCCTTGCCTCCCTCTCCTGCCTCTTCTCCAGCTTCTGCTCGCGCTACTCGCCTCTATTCGTCATACTGATCACCTCCCAGATTATTTCACACTTGAGTCTTTCCATACTCTACTTTCTCTGCCAGTCATACACCTCAACCACCCAATTAACTACTTTTGCCCTTTAAGACTGCACACAGGTACCACCTCCTCCAGTAAGTATTACCTGACTGGATTAGACGCCTTTCCTGAACACCCACAACGAGTCATTCAACTGTTCAATAGTTATGGAGACCTAGCTTATGCCAGGCTCTGGTCTAGGTGCTGGTGATACAGCGGGAGCCAAACAAAGACACTGCTTTTGTGAAGCTTACATCCTTTTTTCTTTTAATTTAAATTTATTGGGGCAACACTGGTAAATCCAGTGTACAGTTCTAGCATACATCATCTGTATGTTGCATTGTATGCTCACCACCCAAAGTCCAGTCTCCTTCCATCCTCATTTATTTGACCCCTTTCCCTCTGTATCCCCCCTCCCCCACTCCCCCTCTGCTAACCTCCATACTGTTGTGTCTATGAGTTTTTGTTAGAATCTAGTGGGGGGATAGAATCAAAAGCACAACCACAGAACATGTAGGTATGTCTAGAATACTACACAGGGCATTATGGTAGCAGCATGACAAGGAATTAGGTAGAGCAGCATTTCAGGGAGAGAAAATAGCACGTGAAAATGCCGGAGGGGGAGTGCCGTGGTGGCCCAGTTTCGATGTTACTTTGTTTCTAGCACAGAGAGGTAAATTTGGAGGGGTGACGACTGGACGCAGAAGGACCAGTTAGGAAGCCATGTAGTCAGTCAATCCAGGCCAGAGAGGATCAAGTCCTGAGGTGACACCAGAGATGGAGAAGAGACAAGAGATTCTAAATATATGTGAGAAGTAAACCACGAGGACGTGGCTGGCTGAGGGTAGGAGAGGAGGGGTCTAGGCTGACCCTCGGCTTCCTAGCGAGAGCGCCTGGTTTGCCAGTATTGCCGAGTGAGAGAAGACGTGTTACAGCTGAGATGCCATGGGCATCTATTATAGGAGATATCCTCGGAAACTCAGGGACCCGGTATGGAAGATACAAACTGGAGTGTCATCCGCATGTAAACGATGCTTGAAACCATGAGAGTGGATGAAATTTACCAGGGAGACTGTATCCAGTCAAACAGACTTGAGTTTTGAATCTCAGCTCTGCCACTTGTTCTCTATGTGAACTTGAGGAAGTTATAAACCATGTGAGCCTGGCTTTTCTCATCTCTAATTGGGCATTATTATTATTTAAATGTCTACCACAGTGCTGAGCACATGGTAGGTGTTAATTTGTTATTCTAGCTCCAGTACTTCCTAGCAGAGGGAAACTCCCTGCTTGGTGAGCCGCGGGGTCTCATCTGTAGCTCCTGCTAGGTTCCACGGTCCCCAGGGAATGGGTGCTCAGTAAATGGTTGCTGAATGAACGAAGAAATCCAAAAAAATTGAAACAAGACCTACTAACACAACAGGTGAGAGGATTAAACAGGATTTTAAAAAAACTACTAAAATCAATGTAAATGCTAATAAATTATCTTAGGAAAAGGATCTAGCGCCTGGAAGGTAGACAGTTTTAGTCCCTTCCCTGTCCTTGCTTTTTTTGACCCATCCCTTCTTTTTTTGTATTTTAAATCTTCCCTTTTTATTGGCTCCTTCTTTTAGATTACAGACAGGCTCCAGCTTCCCCTAACCTAAAAAAACCTTCCTTGGGTCTTGCTATCTCCCTCAAATTCTTTGTCACTTCATTCTTTATTTTCATCAGCTATCCCTTTTCTCAACTCAAAACAGTTTTCAATGAACAAGCTGTATCTTTTGTTTTAAGAGAAAAAAGTCCCAGTTTATTATTACTCTTAAAAAAGCAAATATCATTTACATAATTGTTTAAGAAGGTCTAGATAGAGGTATTTCATTTTAAAACATATGTATGTAATTTTTCTACTACAGTAATTCATTTCAAGAGGAATTTCATTATGTATCTTCTACAGAGCCCTAAACTGAGAGAGGCAACGTATTCAAATAAACCCCAAGGCGTGGGGATGCTTCAGGCCAGTTCCTCATTAGAAGCCTCAGCATGGGGGCTCCGGAGACCAACGCAGGTCTTCCAGGGAGAGCTGAAACGTTCAGATAAGTGAGTTCTGGAAAGAAGGGGTAGTTGGCTGGCTCCGCAGGCTCACCCCTGGGGTAGAGCAAAGAGAACAGACAGGGGAGTTCTGAGAGGCACCAGCGCTATCTAAACTCAGGGGGATGGCACCGAGTGAGCAGCAGCAGTAATTGAGTTTCAGTTACCTGCAGGGTGGCGAAATAAAGTAGTAACTTCATCTGCCTGACATGGGGGAAGTTTAGAGGTGTCCTTGGCATACTCGCAGTGCAATCCGTCACCTTTTTGCCGTGTTGGGTGATGGCAACCATACAGCAGCGCTTCCTAGTGACAGCCAGCGCATGTCCTGTTAGGCGCACTACAGCTAATGAAGCATTTCCTGCAGGCCTGTTTCTCAGGGCTCTCTGCATCCTCTGTCTGAAGGGATGGCACCATGGGAAAATTTAGCACAGCCAGCATCAGCTATCACCCACACTCAAAAGAGTCTTTGAATGGCAGAGAGGGGCACATTTTCCTTTCTGCCCAGCCCAGGGGTGGAACCATCTTCAGGTCACTTTTTGTAGGTCTGTACAAATGTGCCGACCGGCAGTGAGCCGCTCTTCACCTGAGCCCGGATTTCAGCTCGGTGCTTTAATGTGAAGACCAGGGCTCTCACCGTCCGCCGGTACGGCCGATTAATGAGGCGAGAGCAGAGATGAAACGTTTCCCGCTCGATATTTTCAACCAGTAGGTGATCCATCTAAAAAAAACAGCAAAATTATCAAATTAGGGCCTTGCGTTGCATAAGGATTAAAAGCAAGAGAGGCTGGAGCACTCTGCTCAGAGGCCTCCATTAATCAACTGAAATTCAAGGACATCTACTTCCTGTCACAAGAGAAACAGGAAGAGCAAATTAATTCCACCCTGGCAATTAAGGAACAAGGCCATGTGCTTTGTGACAGGGACCTCATTCACAACCCCTGCCGGGTGGTAATATTTGCCATTATAACAGGAAACTGGCCTGAACTAAGCAACGGGTACTGCGCCCTGTACTTTACCAACTCGGAAACGAAGACCAAGAATAATAAATCAGTATAACAATTTATACTTTTTTTTGGTTTGTTTTCAAAGTACCTTTTAACCCCTTACAGCGCTTTAGAAACATTGGATCTGGATCCTAATACGTGTGTAGAACAGTTTATAAATCACTTTTCACATTTAATTCTCATAATTCCTATTATCTCATTTTATAGCTGAGGAAATGGGTTAAAAGGTAAAGAAAGGTTCAAGGTCTTACAACTACTAAGAGGCAGAGCTGGAACTCTGACCCAGAGCCCCTGACTGCAAAGTTCATGTTTCTTCCCTTGCACCGTCCTAACTGCCCCCTCAACATTCTGAGACCAGCTGAGTGCAGAGAGACCCTTGCAGGGTAACCTGAGCAGAGGCCTATGGGATGGAACCTGCAGCAATTCTGGGGTGATCTGGCTCAGGCCCAAGCTCTCCTGAGGTCACAGACGTAATCAGAGCAGGACAGGTCTGGGACTGTGTCCACATGGTCTGGGTGCAGGCGAGGCTGAGCTGCTGGTCGGTCAGGAAGCCCTCTGCCCTACCTTCCTTTCCAGGCTCATCCCCGCCCCACTCCTCCGCTCCCCAGTCCTGACCACAGCCCAGCCTGAGCCCGCTAAACTGCTTTCACATACCTCCACGCCTCTGCACAAGTACACGTTCCCTCAGCAAGGCACTTTCCCCAAGAAACACATTTCTATTTGTATGTCAAAGCTTAGCTAAAAAGCAAAATGCAAAAACACAAATCCTAGCTCAGAGAACTGAGAGTTCTTACTTGGGCTGCCACCATATCCTGGGCTTCCCTCAGTCATTATCATAATATAATGATCGATTTCTCGTCTGTCTCCCCTAATAGTGAGTTTCGTGAACACAGGACGCAAATTTCTCTCTCACTTCCTTTATTCCCTTTCATTCCAATATTTATTTAGCACTTACTATGTGCGAGCCTCTGTGCTTGGGCAGAGGAAACAGCAGTGAACGAGGCTGCACCGTCTTTGACTCCAGGGAGAGCTCCGTCCAGGAAGAGACGGGCAGTGAACAGGGGTCGGGAGTATACTCAGCGCTAGGAAAGGGGACAGGAACACATGCTAGGGCGCGGAGCTACGCAAAGGGACCTAACACGGGAGGGCAGCGCCTGGCTTCGGGAGGAAATGGTGTGTACCCTGAGACGTGGAGAACGAGTAGGATCTGGCTAGGGAAAGTGGGCGTTTGCTTTGTGATAAAGTCACTGAGCTGTACATAAATCTTCTGTGTACTTTTTCGATATATGTACTATTCTTCTATTTAAAAAGAAAAGTTTAAGGAAAAAATGCACCAAATATATAAAAGGATCACCTGGCAGTTGATAAAATGTCCTAACATAAGAAACAGACACACTAAAACAAATAGTAAAAAGAAACTTGTGTGGGGACAGAGCCAGGAGTGCAGTTTCCAGGCTTTCAGTGTTACGTGGAAAGGTCCTGGCTCAGGTAGTAAATGGCCATCAACTGTGATTGGATGGCCATCAGCTGTGGCTAGTTGGCTGTCAGCTGTAACCAGTGAGCCACTGGCCACTAATATAACTGCTGTGGCTACGCTAGCAGAAAATGGGGGCTGGCAAGAAGATGGTGGCTAAGCTGGTGAGCACAGATTGCAGTTAGCAAGTGAGGTGGGTTGGCAGAAAAGCAGATGGCAGGTTACGGATCGTGTGGCTCCTGCTTCCTGTGTCTCCAAACCCAGCCGCCAGCGAGAGTATAGTGGTGTGACTCCCCTACCTATGGCTCCGTGGGTGTTCCTTTTTGGCCTCACCATGTCCTGCGTTCTTGTGCGGGGAGCGGGACCAGAGACCCTGCATGACAGCCTCTTATTAAATGAAGGCCAATCAGAATGAAGAAAAACATCAGTGATATTGAAATGTAAATTATAATGGAAAATGACTCATCCTGCACCCTGTGTACACCAACTTCAGTGCACAAAGTGAAGAGTGCCTATCTTGCGACTGCTGTTGGACAATCCAAGCCTACCTAAGCTGTGAGTCCTTTCCAACGGGTCCTAACCTGGTGATTTAGGTAAGCCGTTTTGGGTGAAAGGACCAGAGTCTCACCAAGACCTTGAGAAAAAGGGGCTTTGCTGTGAGATGCATCTGTAGGAATGGGACTAGGAATGTTCTAAGAAATCGAGGGATTTATTTAGGGACCATATATCCCTTCTGTGTCTCATGATCTGCCTGGTTTCTTCCTCATAGGTTTGTGCGCCTCCATCTGCCTTGCTCACTATTCTCTCCCCATATTCTATACATCTCTACCCACAGCTGCTGCTTCTTCATAACATGCCTTCTGTTTCAACACTCCCACTGTTGTTTTCTAGTATGTCCTAGCTCACATTTCTCAGAGACAGGAAATCTGACTTGCCTTCCTTATCTATTTGTACCTGTGAGTTATTCGGTGGTCCAATCCTGGACAAATTGGCCACACCTGAGAGAAGATATAAACCACGCTCACGTAAAGCTGTCTTTCATCAAGGATTCTAGCCTCCGTGGGACATGGTGCCATAATTAGTGATGTCTGCTACACCTGTAAGCCCTTTCAAAGCAAGGGAGCAAGGTCTTCTTCATGTGTTTACTGTTAAGTTCAGAACTTCCCACATTGTAGTGTGACTGTTTATATGCCTAGCTCCCTCGGAAGACTGTGAGCTCCTCTAGAGCTAATCCTGTGTTGGACCCATTTCTAAATTCCTCCTTCCTAGCATAGGTACTGGCATATGGTAAATATTCAGTAAATGTTTGTTAAACGAATGTCCTTACCACCCCCCCACGTAACCTCCCTCCTTTCCTACTCTTTCAATAACATCCTATACATAGCAAATATGAAATATAATTATTTCTATTTTATATGTATTTTCTAGTCAGCAAAATCCTACCCCTCTTACAAAGGCTAGTTCAATTGCCATCTCTTTAACGAAACCTCCCAGATTCCTCTATCCGATTTCACGTTCTGTCCTCTGTGTGTCTACACCACGTGCTAGCACCACTATTTCAGATAAATGTGATCCTGCTTCATATTTACAGGCTCTCAGCCAGGAGACAGTAAGCTTTAAGATAGGGAATGCAACTCACTTATATTGTGTTCTCCCCTGGCATTAGTAGTAGTGGTACTAAACATTGGTTGAATTGAATATCCACTGGAAACAAACTTTATGTGAGTTTTGGCACACATAGTATGATTGGTTTTGTACATATCCACCCATACTCCTTTTTGACCAGTTGAATACATTTATGAAAAGAGCTGGTCAAAGCCAGAGGTGCAGTCTGAAGCCATTAAACAAAGAAAAAACTAACAGTCCCATATGGGGACGTACCCCTGACCTGGATCTCATTAGCACCATCTGACAACCAACTGGGCCAACCAGCAGTGTTTCATAACTCTTAATGATACAGGCTCACTTTGAGAATCGGGTTCATTTTTTTAAATGACATAATAGGAAAATGATCATAGGCCATGAGGTAGGAAGGAGAGTGGATAATGAGGAAGGGGAAGTAAGAGAATGACACCACAGGGGACGTATATATGAGGAAAGATCTAAAAGACAGGGAAGAACAAAGAAGATCCAGAAGGGAGAAAGTAAAGGGGAATGGAGCCAGGGTCTCAACAATGGAGTTTTTATTCATCTATTCCATTTTGCCAAGAACAATGAAACAATCCATGAATCCTGAAAGCAAGATCTGTCAAGTAATAGAGATGCATTTGGCTGTGTGTGTGTGTGTGTTCTTCATCTGTGGGTTTCACTCTTGAAGAATATGACCAAAACAAATAATATGAAAACATTTTTTTCTACAACAATGTAATGAGTGGATCTGCAGAAACGCATGCTGGGATCAAACTGTAAAGGCTTATTAGTTATTGGGCCAATAACTTACCCAGTGGTTTACTACTACCTGATAAAGCACATTTATGGAGATCCGATGCCTGATTTGAATGCACTCAACTCAACATTGGTTACAGTCAAAGCCCAGATACTGGATTAGATGGGTCAGTGATTTACCCTAATATGGAAATGGTTAAGATGAGGATACGTGCTAAGAGTTAACTTTATACAGAAGTATTCATAATTCTCTGACATATCAAACTGATGAAATTCCTATCAAATACTGTTTATGCAAGGAAAATAGGTTGATTTTTTTTTTTTAGGCCAAGGAATAGTAAAATGTATACTTCTAATTTTTAAAATTTATTCTTTGAGAACAAAACCATTCAACTGTGCTTAATCTGATATTTTTTCCAATTACGTTTGATAGCACTAACGAATGTATCACTTTTTTAACTTTGCTTTGTAACACTTGAGTGCTTACCACTTGATGTGCCATTTAAAGGATAATTAATGGATAAACTAAAAGGATAATTATTATGGAGTTTAATATAGCACGCAAACTGCTCATTAATCCTTAGAAGCATAGCTTTGTTAATATCATTTACTTAAAAAGATACCATAGGGAACTGATATTTACCACCACATTAACTACACATTATATACCCACACTCCATGTTTCAGTAATAATTTTGGTTTATTTAAAAAATAAACTTTATTTAAAATACCAAATAGCAAGTCTTGGTGGCTAATCAATACTCTGGAAAATTAGCCTTACAACCTTCATATTTTTTTCTCTCTTCCAAGGGTTTAATATTCGTATTAAAGCTTCCTTTAGGAAAAGGTAAGCAAACTTAGCAGCATAACAATTCACTGAACTATCAAATAGACATTAAACATTTTTTTAATGAAAAAATAAAGATATATAGAAAAGGATATACAAAATGACACTGATATTGATCAAGAATAAAAAGATAATAAATGTAAATAATTATCAATTTTAAGCAATCATATTCAAATAATTAATAAAATGATAGTATGGAACATTTGGCACATAATTGGCTCTTAATAATCTGGGATAATCATAATTTGCCCAGTATTCATTTAAAAAGCTATAATAATTTACAAAACCGAAAATGCGCCAAATTATTAACAAGATTATATCTGGGCAGTAAGTTCAGTGGTGATCTTATTTTTACTTTTTATATTTTTCTCGTTTTCTATCAGAAGTTTGTATTAAAAAACCCAAAACTTTATTTTAAAGAAGTAAATAATATGCCGCCAGTCCATCTGCCTTTCTTTTGTGGATGCATAATTGAGATAAAAAGGTTAAAATATTTTTTCAGAGAATGCAGTAAAAGATCTAGGATTTAAATCAGACTTCTGAATTGCTTCTTTTGTTAATAATATTTAATTATTCTTTAAGGATACTTCAATGAAGGAATATCTTAAGAAGAAAAAATATGGATGTTGTACATCTGATTTTTCCCAGAGTATTAATTAACCTGTAAGATTTGTTCAATGATGATGGTGATTAATATTATTTAATGAGCAAAAATCCTTCTAGCATGTGTCCCTCAAATCACTAATATCATCTAAACTGTTGGCTATGAATCATAGGAATTATGTCTAGCCAATTGATTATATGCTTTGCGACGAAAGGTATGACTGTGGACAAAAATTGGGGGAGTAGAGTCTTTTAAAGAGACAGCTATTTATTTTTGCCATTGATATTCCATAACAGAGTCCATCCCAGAATTTTTGCTTCAGTGGGAAGGGAAAGAAGTTTAAATGGGAAAGAACCAACATTCATGAAGTGATTTCTAATCACCAGGCACTATACTATTCCTTTGTATAAATGGTTTGTTTAATCTTTCCAGTAACTTTAGGTAATAGGAATGTAATCCTTTTACAGATTAAAAAGTCAAGTCTCATAAATGTTGAGGGATTTGTGTAAGGTGCCGCAACTAGTATGTACTAGAGTCAGGGTTTAATACAGGTCTTGCTAGTTCCTTTCTACAACACTGTGTCCCAGAATGATTACAAATCCAGAACCCTTAAAGAAAAAGCAGTTAGAATACAGCTACAGCATTAAGACTACGAAAGTTCATTATGAAAATGTGAGGTTCATTTAACTAAGAGCTTTTAGCAATCACATTCCAACCAAAATTACCTCTAATTCCAAAGCTTCCGAGATTAATTCCTGGGCTTTTTTCCTAAATGTCTCGGTTTTGGGATCACTTCGCACTTCAATGGAAGGTCTATCCGAATATTTCTCAATGAAAGTTCTCCACTCAGTGTAAACTTCTCTGGCAAGACAAGCCACTTCTGAATCTGAGTGTTGACGCATCTTGTTTACAGTGTGACCTGGAACAAGAGAAGAGAAACCAAAGGAAAGGTTATTCTGTCTTCTGAAAAGTACAGGACTAGATGGACTGATGTGTGTGGCACTTAGTCATTCACGTATCTAAGGATGTAGAGGCTCTTGTGCAAATGAAGACCATTTCTCAAAAGCTGAGATAACAAGATAATCACTGGGGGAGAATCATTGGACAAGCCAATGCAATAAGTCATAGAATAGAAGCATGATCAATAGATACTTAGAACAGGTACCAACTCCTTCATCCAAAAATTGCAATAAAAGAAAATGAATTATGCATTTATCTTATCTTTTTGGTACATATTATATTTCAGGACAACCAAATAGCTCTAGTTATTGAGGGAATGTTCTTTATTCAGCTAATAAATGTGAAAAGATTGACAGAATTTTAAAAAATTTTGTAGCCCATGATGAAATAATTCACTCAGGTGATAATCATCAGTGGATGAAGTCATTCGATGAAAGGTGGATGGGGAAATGTGTAACGGAGGGATGAGCTGCATTACCTGAACCACTGAACACTCAGCATTCCTCAGAGCGGAACTACCAGAAAAACATAGCACTTCACAAACCTACCTACGAAGTAGTTTTGTACCCTCCTCCCAAATAAAGAGATGAACCAGAATCCAATGAGTCATTCAACGCTAACCTCCAGTTTATAGAAAATATGAGAAACAGAGGAATAAGCTATAGTATAAGGAAACAGACAAATCCAGAATGCGGCAACTTCTACAGGATAACAGACCTGGTTTCTATAATGGTCAATGGCCATTTTTTAAAAAAGAGAGTAAAGGTCAAAGACTAATATAGATTAAGTCTTTTGAGTCCAAACTGCCAAATGTGATATGTTTGGAACCCCTTAATGCCATCTTCTCAAGTAGCCAGAGTGGCCTTTATTTAACTTTATTATTTTCTCTTTTAGGGATATTTTTTCTAAAACATAAATCTGGCCATTTCACTGCTCCACTTAAATCTTTCAAGCCTATATCCAAACTTTTATCTTGTCTCACAAGTCCCTTCACAATCTGCCACTCTCCCACCTGCTTTCTAATTCCAAGGCTTCTAAGATTAATTTAGTAGCTTCAGTTCCAGCCGCTATCCCACGGTCATTCTATACTCTAGCTACTTGCAGCTCCTAAAATGCTTCAGTATTTTTTCTTGGCTCTACTTTTGAATATATACTCCTAGGAACACTGTCTGCTTGGAATACCCTCTCTTCCCACTTCATCTGGTTAACTTCCGTCTGTCTTTAAGACAGTACGGGAGTTCCCGCCTCTAGAATTCTTCCTTAACACCCCCAGTCTTGGTTGGTACCCCTCCTCTGGGCTTCCGTAGCACCTTGGGCTTCTGTTCATCACAATAATTAGTGGGTGTTCAATAAATGTTGGTGGAATGAGAGGCCCATATTAAGAATAACATTACTTTTAACTAAAATATGCAATACAAGATTTGAATAAAAGGGGAAAATTGCCATATTATATGATGGAAAGACTGGTAAAAGGATGCCAATATAGAAATTAATTTGTAGGTTTAATGTAATCTCAATAAAAAAAATCTCAACAGGCAGTTTTTATTAGAATACAACCAAATATTTCTACTTATTTTTGAAATATAAATGGGCAAAAGCGTAAAATATTTTGAAAAAGAGGAATTACGATGTATAAGTAGCCTTATAAGATATCAGATTGTATTATAAAGCAACAATAATTAAAATTATATGGACTAGCACCAAAAAAAGATAGACCTATTGAATAAAAAATGACGCTCAGGAATAGACCCTATTATATACAAGAATTTAATATATAATAAAAGAGTCATCATTGAACAAAGGAAGCAGAAAAAGGATTTACATGTGAGAAAATGGTAAAAAACACAAAGTTTCTCAGATTATGCCAACAACTGCATAGCTGCATACTTAATGATTCATTTACTCTCCACAATTTGCTGAAGGTCTACTCTTTGTTCTAGGTACTGTGCGAGGCACTAGTCATGCAGAACTGAACAAGAAAATGTTCCTGTGAAGCGCATCCTGCAGGTAAAAAAAAAAAAGTAACTTTGAAGGGACGATAAGAGTCTTTAACTTCCTTCATGCTAACCAATTATCTACCAGGAAATTTCATGTAGCCTTTCTACTGACCAGGGAAAGGAGTACATCAACACTCAACACAGGGAGAGCAAGAAGGAGGAATGCAGGGCACTCATTAGAAATGTTTCAAGGTGCCTCCCAGCTGGCAATGCTCAGTGAGTGCTTCTGAAACACACACATCACTTGAAAGCTGGTCACTACTTAATACTTTCCTTTTCTGAGTAGATTTCTCCATATCCTTCAGATTATTCATTCATCAAAAAAATTTTTGTGCTGTTGGTCACTGTTACAGATGCTAAAAATACAAAGATAAATGAGACACTGCAGAACCTCAAAGGCCTAAATTCAGGACATTTGAATATTTTTACTGAGCTCCTACTTTGTGGCTAGTGCTGAGGGTACAAAGATGAGAAAGACGCAGTCCCTGGAATTTAACCTACACTAATCCTGACACAGTGTGCAAAGAAGATATGTGCACAAGAATATTCATTCCAGTACTGTTTGCAGTAGTGAAAAGCTAGAAACAACTTACACGCTCATCATTAAGGGTCCATTTCGTTAAATAAATGAGTCGATTCAAACAATGAATACTTTGTAGCCATTAAAGACTAGAATACTGTTTCCCTGAAAATAAGACCTAGCTGGACAATCAGCTCTAATGTGTCTTCTGGAGCAAAAATTAATATAAGACCTGGTCTTATTTTACTATAATGAGACCTGGTCTTATATAATAGAATATAAGACCGGGTCTTATATCATATAATGTAATATAATATAATATAATACCGGGTCTTATATTATTTTTGCTCCAAAAGATGCATTAGAGCTGATTGTCGGGCTAGGTCTCATTTTCGGGGAAACACATGTAGTAACATGCAAAGATGATTGCTTTATTCAGTTAAGTGAAAAAAGCAAGTTCTCAGAAGAGCACACACAGTATGAGCCAATATTTATTTTTAAAATTACATTTGTGTACACATATCAACACTTATGTTTGTTTATGTGCAGAAGGAAAAGTCTAAAGGAATTTATAATGAAATTATTAGCAGGTCTCCTCTGAGTAGTGGGACGGCATGCATCTATGCAATCTTGTGGGTTGGCTCAACTTATAACCTATAAGCAATCCTAACAGTGCAGGCTGTGCTAACAGAGGTGTGTATTCAGGTTTCTCCAGAATAGAGACCTGTCTCTTTCTGTCTTCCCCACCTTATCCTTTTCTCTCTCCAAGAAAGGCACTGTGATCCAGCTTTATATGTGAGAAATGAAGACACAGAAGAAGTCTCTCAACAGATAGTCCTTCTGCTTGTCCAATCCAATGGCTCTTCTCCATCCTGATGTTCCTTGATCTCTGTGTGGCCGCTCACACTGCTGCCTTCTTCCTTCTGAAATACTCTCTTCCCTTGCTTTTTGAGACACCACCTCTTACTGGTTCTCCTCTTCCTTCTCTCTCTCTCCTGCTGGCTGCATGCCTTGCTCAACCTTTAGTTACCTGTGAACCCCACCTGCACTGTCCTTGGCTTCTTCTCCTTTTCCCACCTGCCTTCCCTGAGTAATCTTACCCGCTCCTGTGGTCCAACTACCACCTGCAAGCAGGTGACTACCAAACACACATCTCTAGCCCGAGGGCTCTCACTGGGCACAAGACCCAAGTATCCCTTCCCCTACAGACATCCCTGCCTGCTTGTTTTCCAAGCACCTCCAACTCGACATTCCTAAAATGGAAAATGGAATTCATTAATGTCCCCCTCAGTCCCTCCTGTATTTCTTGTGCACAGTGGCACCCCCATTCACCCACCACGTCAGGCTCCTTAACATTTCTTGTATCTTTTCCTTTCCTTCCTCTCCTCCCCCTTCATCCTCACTGCTGCCCTGGTTCAGCTCAGCACTCCGCCAAGGTCTACTGCAATGACTTACTTACCAATCTCTGTCCTCAGTTGGGCCCTCCCCAATTTAGCCTCCATACTGAAGTCAAAAATAACCTTTTTAAAACACAATTTGGTCACATCCTTTCCTCACCAAAAACCCTTCACTGCCCTCAAATTAATTTCTAAGCACAGCATTCAAGCTCTGGATGACCTGAGCCTCTATGGTCTTACCTTTCACCATGTCGTCCTCTTTTCTCCCTCTGCTCACCTCCAGCCCCCGTACCCTTCACCTCCTTGCACTAAGTTCTATCCATAGAGAGCAGCTGGCACACCATCGTTTACAGTCAGGACCTCTGGCCTTCTTACATTTCTGTGCCTCAACTCACTGTTCCCTCTGCCTAGAATGTTTCAATGCTCACTTTCCCCTCTAAACTGTAAACATCTTGAGGGCAGAACTCATACCTTACTCCACGCTATATTCCTAGCTCCTAGAATAGTGTCTAGCAGACAAAAATCAATGAATGTTTCCTAAACTGAATCAAACAGTTAAATAAAAAATTTACATTTGGCTTTCAAATTGGTTTTGTACTAGCATTTGAATATGTATGCAGTTGATTGGGAAAATCACACAATTGCAAACAAAATAATGAAACGATACTGTAAAGAATGGAATCCAACGGCATTGGGGAAATAAAAAATTTCTAATTCTTACCCATTGCTAAGAATTCTTCCTGCTTACTACTCCAGATTTTATATGAATTATCTCACTTAATTTTTATAACTAAACAACGAATTAAATACTATTTTTATGTCTCCTTTTACAAACGAGAAACTAAAGCTCAGGAAAGTAACATGCCCACGGTCTCACAGCTGGTAAGTGTGGAAGCCAGGATATGCCTACAAGCAGCCTGACTCCAGGGCCTGTTACTTAACCCCTAATGCCCTGTACTTCTCGGTTATTAGGGACTGGCACACTGGGAAGGTTGAGATAACGTAGTTCGCCTTGGTGGTATTCTCAAATCAGAAGAGCACAGGGCTCTAGAGGCCAAAGGGCCTAAGTTTGGACTCTCAAAGCAGGGCAGTGGAGTCAATGCTTCTGGTCTGCAGGGGGCAGTACACTCCCCAGAGAAGTTCTGCAGGAGCCCCACCCACGGGTCAGAAGGCCCTGACAACACCAAGGAAACATCCCAGGAGGGGCAAGGCTGGAAGGGAGGCCAGGGGATGTAAGATTTGTTAGCAAGAGGAAGGAATCTCCAAAGAAAGAGTGACAGCCAGAAAGGCAGTCCAGCCTGGGGCAGAAAAAGAGAGGAGGAGAGGGGGTCCAGGGAACCCTCTTCTAGAAAAATCAAGGCAAAAATCATAAATTTTAGATCACAAAAGGAATTTTGTGATAACAATAATGATGACAGCCGCTGTGCTAAATGCTTTATATACCTTAACTTGTTTCATCCTCAGGACAACTGTATTAGGTAGGTACCATTGTGATCCCCCACTTTATAGGTAAAGAATCTGAGGAACGAAGAGGTTAAGAAACTTGCGAAGGACATGGCAAGTAAGAAGTAGGGCCAGGTTTCAGACACAGGCAGTTTGGCTCCAGAGCTCATGCTCTAACCCTATACTATTACCCCTGTGATCACACAGTCCTGCCTCCTCCTGAGTCAGGTGAAAAAAACGAAGCTCCATGACCTATCCCCAAGGTCACAAGTTGGTCAGTAGCTACATCAAAGAAGTTAATGATCTGCAAAAAGTCATTCTTTGCTCCATGAAGTTTATGTTTTAAAGCAAGCAGTGCCACTGGCTGGTCTTATGATCTAGGTCAAGTCTCCTGGGTTTAAGGAAAAGGGGTTTCAGCATCCCAGCACACTGTTAAGACAAATTCCTTGCAGGCAGCAGTCCTTCCTTAACTTAACAAATATACCAAATACTAGGTATGTACCAGGCCCTGTGCTAGGCATTGGGAGAGAATGTTGACCAAGACAGCCCTGTACTCAAGGAGGTCCAGGTAGGTCTAAGCACAGAAGATACCTAAACAAAAACAAATGCATGAAAGTGTTACAGGTCGTAAGACAGCACTGAAGGGGGAACCCCAGGGAGGGCCAAAAGGATAGAGGAGTCAATTCAGCTGGCAAAGGGGCCAGGAAATACCATGAGAGAAGCAAATTCTTGTCCTGAGTCGCCACAATGATTCAAGGAGATAGGACTCACACAGGAAGTAGAGTGAACAAGATCACAGAACCTGAAATAGCATGGCATAACTTGAGGACTTATGGAAGGCAAAATAATGCTCCCCAAAGATAGCCATGCCCTGATCCTCAGAACCTATGAATATGTTACTTCAAATGGAAAAAGGGGCTTTGCAGATGTGATTAAGGT
The DNA here is from genome assembly GCF_036562045.2 of Rhinolophus sinicus. NCBI lineage: Eukaryota > Metazoa > Chordata > Mammalia > Chiroptera > Rhinolophidae > Rhinolophus > Rhinolophus sinicus. The sequence continues at coordinate 23,324,228 of NC_133756.1, read as the reverse complement.
TAAGAACCCTGAGATGGAGGACCCTGAGATTAGCCTGGATTACCTTGGTGGGTCCAATCTAATCACATGAGTCCTTGAAAGTAGAAGAGACAAAAGGGTGGGTCAGAGAGATGAGGTGTGAGAGAATTCAACCCACCATTGCCACCAACTCTGAAGATGGAAGAGGAAACTAAGAGCCAAGGAATATAGGTGGCTTCTAGAAACTGAACAAAGCAAGGAAACAGATTCTCCCCTAGCATCTCCAGAAAGGAATGTAGCCCTGCCAACACCTTGATCTTAGCCCACTGAGGCCGTACTGAACTTCTGACCTACTGTAAAATAATCTGTGTTGTTTTAAGCCATTAATTTATTATGGCATTATTGACAGAAAATGAATACAGGAGCCTGTAAGTAATTCAGGATTGCTGAAGCAATGGGAAACTATGGCACAACTTGAGAACAGTAGCCATTGGAAGGGTCCTTGCCACTAACTTATCTTGTGACCTTGGGCAAGTCAAATCACGTACCCGTTCATTCACTCACTCACTCACTCACTCATTTATTCATTCCACAAACATTTTCTGTTTCACATAGGTTATGTTTCTTCCGGTCTTGGAAAACACAGAAGAGCTTGCCATGGACAAAGGAACATCTGTAGGTTGTAGAAGGTGGCATGACACGGTATAAGAATATCTTAGCTTTGTCACTTATTATTTGGTTTTATCCCCTGGGTAAGTTACTTTAAACTCTCTGAGCCTCAGTTTTCCCATTTGCAAAATGGAGACAATAACAGCATTTACCTTCCAGAATTGTTATACAGATCAAGTAAGGTCATAGATGGGAAAGCACTTTGTAAGTACCGGGCTTTTGTTGTTGTTGGTAAATCAATCATAAATGAAAATAAGACAGCTCTGAAATCGGATCAGTATGACTGACATTAAACTTTCCCCAGAATATTCATCGATACAGCACTGCACAGTAGAGCATGCGTGCTCACCAGGTTGAGAATGTAAGGCCTAACTCCACCACCTCATCAGCCATCTACTTAATACCCCTTGCCCACTGGTGTCCTTTAAAGGCCCCAACAAGGGCCAGGTCCAGAGATGTTTGCCCAGCTGGCCCTCAGCTTCCCAGACCACTTCAGACCAGTGAGGCCCCTCATTTCCGCAGCCCCCTGAAACCCTCTCCTCCTCGGCCCGCATGTCACAGTACGGCTCTGGCTCTCTTCTAATATACTCCCTCCGCCTCCTAACGGGCTCTTCCTCCTCCCACTTCCCCATCATGGATCTTCTTCCAAGTTCAATCTTGCAGCCCTTTAATTGTTTCTTTTACTCAGAGAATTCATCCACTTAGGTGATTTTAAGCAAATGCTTCCAGGCAAATGACTTCCAAATATGTAGTTTTAGTCTGTGTCTCTCATCTGAGCTTTAATTCCACATCTCCAACTGCCTACTGGACATTTCTACCTCGAGAGTTTGCATGTCAGAGCAAAATGCTAGGGGCATTGACTAAAATGGGAATGCTAGGAGAAAACTTGCATTTGAGGTACACAAGAAAGGGCACTACATTCTGTTTAAAGGAGGGGAGTGTGAGCACATGGCAGAACCCATAGAGATGGTCCCATAAAACATACAGCTGGGGTCCAGGGCACAATGGCAGTCTGCTAAGCAAGACAGAACATTGTTGACCTGGCAGTCACTACGTCTCTGGTGCAAACTCACTATGTGGCCCTGGATAAGTCACTTCACCTCTCTAGATCCAAGTTTCCTTCTTTATAAATCGAGGTAGCTAAATGGATTCAAAAGTGTTATGACACTGATATCTACAAAGCTCAGAAACAGACAGCAAAAACCGTAAGATCCCAATAGTAAATGGACAAAGAACAATTCACAAAATAGGACAAAGTGCCAATAAACACATAGAAAACAATCGTACTATGCAGCAAATGAAAACAAGATGCTATTTTTACTTATTAAATTAGTAAGATTTTAAGAAAATGGTAAAAATGTAAACTGGAGCAACATTTATAAAAATCTAAGATTCAAAAATGGATCATGCGGGAGATGCATACCCCAGAGTTGTCTGAATAAAGGCCTCCGCTATACGGGCGAGAAGACAGATTCTCTGGGGAGGTGCTCTACAGCAGCAGCAAGACTGAGGTTGGAGCTTCATGGAAAAGCACCCCTTGGTAGGAAGGAGGGTACAAGGACCGAAGAAACCGAGAAAGGCAGAAACAGGAATGAATACAGAAACCTAGAAGGAGCCGTGGAAAAACTCTCATTTGACCTTGCCATTTTCATGCTCCTGATATATGCCACTTTAATGCTGAAAACGCATTAGTAGATAAAACTTGGTGCATGGTCCTGCTGGTGTAGGGTTACTGTTTAGTAAATAAAAAAATAAAGAAGTAAATAATTAAATAAGTAATTGCAAACTCAGATAAGGGCTATGAAGGATATAAACATTTAAAAAATAAAGAGTTGGCAACAAGTTCAGTGTCATTTATGTTGACAAAAAATATCAATGGTCTCAAATTCATAGTCTGGGAAGTTGAGAAACGAGACAAGACTAGTGGGTTTGGATAGAATGAAATCACTCAGGTCCTGAGAGAGCAGAATAGTGGTTGTGGAAGAAGCCAGCACGGAAAGGGTTGAATAAAGGAATGGGAGAGGCAGACATGGGCATTGTGATTATCAATCACTTTAAAAGGAATTTGGCTAGAAAAGGAAGAAGATAAACAAGGTGTCTGGAAGAGATGACAAAGACATTTAAAGGGGAAGACTGAGTGTGTCTGAAGGCAGGAAGGGCCAGTGGAGAGGGTACAAGTGGCAACAAAGAAAGAGGCCTCATGGCATCCTCATCTTCGCACTTCCTCCTTCTCCCTTCTCCCTGATAAGGTCTCTTCATAAACTTGTCACTCAACAGGTGAAAATCTACTATTTTAAAAATGACAACTTTCTGCAATCCCACATTCCCTTCCTGATATTGCCATCTCTCTCTTTTCTTTCAGTACCAAACTACTTGAGAGAACTGTCTATTTTCAGTTTCATTTCTTACCTCCTCCTCACTCTTCAACTGCCTTTGATCTTACCCAAATCATTTATGACCTCACTTTGCAAAATCTAATGGGTAATTTTTATCATATTTGGCCCTTTGAGAACAATGGACACTGCTGACCCATTGCTTCCCAGAAACACTCCTTCCCATTCCATGACAGCATCTGCCTGTTTCTCTGGTCACACTTGCTCAGTCTCCTCTAAGTCTCTTAAATATTGGTGTGCTTCAGGATTTTGGACTTAGCTCTGTGCTTTTCTTAAATAGTCTCCCTGGCCAAGCTTATCTATTTTTATTGCCTCAATTTCTAACTATATGCTGATGGTGACTCCCAAGTATATACTCACAGTCTCTCCTTAGCTTCAGCCTTGTGCATCAAACATCCTGCTAGACAATTCCCCTTGGATATTCCATAGTATATCAAACACAGTAAGTCTAAAACTGAATTTATTAATCTCCCCACCACCAAACCTGCTGTTCCCTATCTTAATGAGTGGTACTGCCATCTACCTACTTGCCCATAGCAGAAATCTAGGCTTCAGCTTTTACTCCTTTGTCTTCATTCCCAATTCTCAATCTCCAAGTCCTTCAGGATTTTATTCCATTTATGTCTTTTGATTCCAACCACATTTCTCCATTCCCATGACTACTGCCCCCTCCGGGCCACCCTCATTTCTCAACCAGATATTTTAGTAGCTTCCTCACTGAGCTTCCCGCCTCTAGGTTTGTTTCTCTCCAGTATTTTCCCCACATGGCAGCCAGACAGATTTTTTCTAAAATCCAAGTGTGAATATGTCATGCCTTCATCCAACACCCTTCAATAATAATCACTTTATTATGGATTAAAATTACCCTATCACTGCAGTAAAATTATATTCTGGATAATAACCATCTCTTGCCCTCTTACAAAAGTCAGCAGAGGCTAAAGGGGTAGCGGCACAGAGGGACGGGGCTAAACTAAGGGTTGATGTTAACAGCACTGCTGCTCAAATACTTAGCTTTGGGCCAGTGGCGAAATGGGAGAGCTAACCCCGCAACCCACACTGAGCTGGGATCATTGAGAGGTGTGCTAAGGTATGCCAGGTCAGAAGTGACGCTTCTTTATTGGCAGAAACAAAAAAAGAAAGGAAGCTAATCCTCTCTCGAGCGAAGCTTCTCCAATTTAGTCCCACAAAATTCCCATAGATTGAAATAAAATCATGCACTCACAGTTAAAAATCAACAAAGACACAGGAAGGCAAGCACCATGAGGGTCAGCAGAAACAGTAGACAACAGATTTAAACCCCCAAGGACTACAAATATTGTAACAGTAAGATGAAAAATACGGAACTATACATTACGTGTTTAAAGACATAAAAGGTACAATCATAAGAATGTACAAATAATATTTAAAAGAGACAGATTTAGGGGGGAAAAGGAAACTTGTAAAAATGAAAAACAGTTTTCAAGATAAATGAACTCAATGAATGGGTTAAATAGCAGAGCAGAGTCAGCTGAAAAGAGAATTAATGACTTGGAAGATACATATCTGAAGAAATTGCCCAGAATTCTACAAGAGACAAGGACATAAAAAATATGACAAACAAGCTAATGGGTATGGAAAATAAAAGGTCTAACATACTTCTTTTTTTTTCTTTTCTTTTCTTTTTTTTTTTAAAGAGGGCACAGCTCACAGTGGCCCATGTGGGGATCAAACCGGCAACCTTGGTGTTCCCAGCACCACGCTCTAACCAACTGAGCTAACCGGCCATCCCTAACATACTTCTAATTGTAGAATCCCAGAATGAAGGAATAGAAAGAACAAAAGAGAGGCACTTTTGAAGAGCTAATGGCTGTAACATTTCTACAAATGAACATAAATCTGCACGTCCAAGTAGTATAATACATCTAGTTCAATAAGAAAAATGCACGCTGTGGTAGCCCGTCTACAAGACAGCTCGCGATGATCTTCACCCTTGGTATTCGTAACCTGTGTGTAGCTGCCTCCTGCACTGTACCAGGGTTGGTCAGTGTGACCAACAGAATAGAAGTGACAGTATATGGCTTCTGAGATTAGGTTAGAAGGGACACTGTGGCTTCCACCTTGATGATTCTCTTTTGGATACTTGTTCTGGGGAAAGTCTGCTGCCGTGTCACGAGCAGCCCTAAGGAGAGGCCCACATGATGAACTGAGGCCTCCTACCAGCAATCCTATGAGTGAGCCATTTTGAGCAGATCCTTAAGCCCTAGTCAAACGTTCAGATGATTATAGCCCCAACCAACAGTTCGTAAGAGATTGTGAGCCAGAATCACTCAGATAAGCAGCTCCCAGATTCCTAACCCTCAGAAAAACTATGTGAGATAACAAATACCTAACCTGCTATGTTTTGCGGTAATTTTTACACAGGGATAGACGACTAATACATATGCTAAGACCAAACAGTTTTGAATGGCTTATAAAGAGCCTTCTTCAACTGGTCCAGACCGTCTCTCCAGCTTCACCTGAAACACACCGAAGTTCTTTCAGTTTCTGCAATGCATCCTGTTCTCTCTTATTTCCACCCCTCTAGACAGCTCACATGAGGACACATTCCCCCTGCCTGACACATTCTTCCACATCTTCTCCTCTACTCCCAACGCATATACTCCTTGGGCTAACCTCTCCCGATCATCAGAGCACTCGCCACATCGTCTAATAAACTCTTGTTAAATTGTCTCTCCTTCCATTAGACGGCAGGCTCCAAATAGGCGGAGACAATATCTGTCTCCATTATTATGCCAGCACAGTTCCTAGCACAAAGAAGGCACTCAGTAAATATTTGTCCCTCACAGCCCCCAGGAGAGGGACAGGCAGAAGGCTAAAGGTGGAAGAATGTAAACATTCTTAGGCAATGATCCAAACGAATCTTCAGCCTAGCAACTGAAATAACTGCAAAAGAATCAAGAAACCCCTATATGTACAACCTCAGATTTAGGGAAGGCTTGGGGTAGGGTTGAGACTCAAAAGTTGGATGGTTTCCAGCTCCTCCCAAGTCGAGACCCCCTTCTTGTGGTTTCATTATGATCCTTGAATGGAAATCTCTGATCAGACACACCCGTTCTTAAAAGCATACTCCCAATTTACTCAAAGAACAAACAGAAATGATTTGAAAATAATTACCATGTTCTTTGTTTGTAGGATAATTCCAGCCTATTATATTGATACTGAAGATCTGATCGTAAATGGTATTTGCAGTGTGTGCCTAAATATGAACATACACACACATATGTAAATATATACATGTCATAAAATATTAATCACTAGTACCCTCTACTGGTGGAAATTCCTTATCTGCTCTTATGAATGGTCTTATTGCCCTCTAGTGACCACAACCTATAAAGAGAAAATCCATCAGCAGATGGGAGAATCTCCTTGGCTATAATGATAGGGTTTTATGTTCTTTAAGCATCTAATTTTCTCAGATTCTGGTTTATATTACAGGGGTGCACCTCTCAAGACTCTTGGGGGGCCCTCTGGGGGATTTCACACAGCTCTTGCCAGCTGTTAGCGCCAGTCTGAAGCTGCTCTCTCTCCCGGTTCTCATGAACAAGAGGTCAAGGGGAGGCAGGGAAGGCAATGGCTGCACTAGTGAGGACAAGAAGAACAGCTGTGAGTGACTAGCCCGGACTCCCTGGGGAGCCGGGAGCAGCTTGAGGAACACATGGTGGCTCTCCTGGCATATTCTTCACAGTTGTGTACTGTACTAAAATGGCAATTCCACGTAGTCTCTGACTTACCTTTTAAGTATCTCCAATGCTATAGGAAATGATATAGCAGCAAACGATGCTATCATTTTGCTTTTACAAACCATGCTTTGCAAATTATTTCTACTCAAGACAGGAACGCCAAGTCTCTGAAGATTGAACTGAAATGATGCCACTTCTCTAGAACCTTTTCTGCATTCCCCAGATCTAAGTGACTACTGTCCTTTATGCCAGCACATACATATCTGGTACAGACCAGCACAGAACCCAGGATATTATTTATGTTTTTATTTATAATCCACAATACTTTACCCTTCCCATTTGTCTACAGGCTTGCTTCTCCATCAAATCCTAATTTTCTTGAGGTCACAAACCATGTCTTAATTTTTGCACACCCAGCATCAAGCACACTCAAAGTGTTAGTCTGCAGATAACTGCCAACTGCCAGTCCGTGGTAAGTACAGAAACTGAAGTAGCATTTTGCAACTTTTATAGCAATTTAACAGAATAATTCTCCCTCTGTTGCATCTAATAAAAAAGGGAAGATTGTATTTATATTTTAATTATTTTTCTAGTAATTTTTATTATATATTATGAAAGTACTGGTCTGCAACCAATGGAGAATTTTTTAAACAATGATCCCTGACCACGTGTAGTTTGAGAAGCACTGACAGATAACTTAATGTTTGCGTGAGGGAAGACAGGAAGAAGGAAGGAGACAAAATATAAGCACTTTTCATAACACTCAGAAGGAACCTACCTATCTTTGTTGATTTTAACACTTCCCTGGAGGGTATTTTCTTCTTTAATTCTCGTAAGGCTTCAACTAGATTCTCTTTGGTTTGATCAGGAAGCTCCAACATAGTTTTCCATCTTTTTATGTCTTCTACAACCACAACTCTCTGGGAAAAAGACAAGTCATTTGGAAAATGGAACATTTGCATCAGAAAGACATCTGCCTTCACCTGAGCTAATGGGGCTCCTATTGACATATGAATTATTGATGATGACCTGAGCCAAAGCACAGTGTGTGTGATGGCCCCAAATGATGGGTAATTGCTTAAAAGCAGGTCCTGCTTACTGCAAATCAGGAAGAGAGTTACATCTATTAGGAAAAGTGCAAGTTTTAATCTTACCATGTCAGACACCACCGGGCACTTAGCAGTGAGAGGCAATAGGATGAGAAGAAAAGAAAAATGATGCAGAGGTGAATTAACCCTATAGCTCACTTAAGTGTCTTAATTCACAGGCAAGGACTGAGAGCAGAAAAGTCATCAAGACATTTATTTCAACAATAAAAGCACACTTCAACAGCTCCCCACCTCCTAGATGATAAAACTCAAACTCTCTTGTTTGAAAAATTTTTTAAAACTTCAAATACAACGAAAGGTACGAAGTCACTATTTATAATGAAAAAAGTTAACATTTTGCCATTTCACATAAAGTAAATTTTAAGTCTCCTTACACCCTTCACCAAACTCATTCCCCTCCTTCCATTCCTGGAAGAAACTACCCCCTTTCCATTCAATGTAAACTATTAACAAGAGAAATATGAGTGAAGGGGGTGGGCAAGTTCTTTGTACTGTTGTCACTTTTCCGTAGTTTTGAAATTATTTCAACTAAAGAATTTTTAGGATTCTGGTAATGTTGTTTCTTGATCTGGATACTGGTGACACAGGTGTGTTCCCTTTGTGAAAATCTGTCAAGATGTACACTCACAATTTGTCCACTCTCCTACATGCAATAGTTCAATAAAAAGCAACCAAAAAAAGAAGAAAAAAAAAACACCATAAAATGTCTTAACTCCCTCCCCTGGCTGGGATCTGCTTCCAGCCTAGCAGGCTGTGGTGGGAGGAGGGGATGTCTGACTCTATTTCCCCATCTTTGCTTCTCCTCCTTCCTGATCTGCTTCTTTGCTTTGGGCTCTGTCTCTTTCAGGTTTGAAGCTGGGAAAAGGAGAGGTAATGGACAGGCAGAGTCTTCCTTTCTGTTGGGATACTATGCTAACCCGGTTTTAGTGCTCTCTAGACTCAGCAGATACATAAAGCTGACTCCTATTCTCTTCCGAGTGCTTTTGCGGTTCCTTGGAGAGCTCCCCTTGTTGAGATCTCACCTGCAGTTCCCGTAACACTGGCAATGCCTCTTCCAGCCAACTGCTTACATGTTTACCCGAAGTCCCCAGTTTTTGGCAGCTCACGTCATAGGAACGCTCTATGGAGGGGTCCCATTGCCCTTCCAAGGATCCTTGTGAACCCAGTTTCTTTAACTCAACCCCAGGCCAGCCAGCATTTTCTCCACTACTGCCTACATCCTTGCCCTGAAAATTTCTGAGGGTAACAGCCTATCCAGTGCATTCACTTCTCCTTCTGGCATCTGTCGGACACTCTTCGTTTTTCAGATGTTTCCAGGTACAGGCCTGGCCTCTGTGTCCAACACCTCCAAGATCTGAAGTCAAGTTCTCCAACTGAAAATACCACAGCCCTCTCACTTTAGCTAAAGGAATTCTCTCTTCTCTTCCTTCAACTTCAACTTTCACTATAGCCTATGGTGGCTGATGGGTTCAGGTCTTCATGTACTGCCTGCACCAGTTCTGCATAGATGGTCTAGGATCTCCTTTAGGAATACCATTTGATACCTATTGCTTTGTTCTCAGACTTTAGAGGCCTTAGCCAAAATTGAAACAAAGTCCTTTTTTAATAGTATTTAATAGTATTATTAGTATTACATGGTATGGGGATATTTTCAATAGGAAGAAGGTATAAATATCTTATTCTGCAACTTGCTTTTTTCACTCAACATATTTTCTTGATTCAGTCATTACACATACACAAACACACACACACACACACACACACACACACACACCCCATATACTTCAATAGTATTGGATAGTAGTCCATTATTTTTATATATAAATGTCTTAGAATTTTAAAATCTATAACCCCAATGGATACTCAGGGTCCCCCACCTCCACCCACCTACCGTTGTAAACATGTTTGATGAACTCCTGCCTGTGACATATTCACATTTGGTCTTCCATCCCTTTACGTTCAACTTTTCTGGGTCATTATGCTTTAAATATCCTATGGCTGCTTTATTTTGCTTCACCCTCCCTTCCACTATGAGAATCTCTATCTTTTAATAGGCATGTTTAACCTATTTGCAATTATTATGATTACCGCTATACACTGGACATACTTTCTGGTTTGTTCCTTTTTCCCCTCATTGTTATATTCTGCTTAACAGCCTGAGTTTTCTTTAATCTTGTTTTTACTTTATGGTTTCGAAGTCATACCTTCTGCTTGTATTATTTCTGGGTTCACTCTTACAATTTTTAAGATATACGCTCAATGACATCTACACCCGTATCCTCTCCCTTCCTGGCACCTGGGCATTTCTCTTTCTTGCTTTCAAACTCAGCTCTGTATTAGAGACTTTTCGTGCAGCATTTCTACATGTTCAGAATGAGGTTTGGGGTCCCCCCTCTCATCATTCCACCCTATGAAACTACAAACACCCAAACGCTGTAGCACGGCATCAAAGGCCTTATGGGACTCGGCTCCTGACAGCCTTTTCAGCCTCACATTTGCTCCAGATACACCAAACTTTTTCAAGTTGCTTAAATGAATCACAGTGTTTCACACACCCTGACTGGGGTGCTCTTTCTTTGTCTCAACCACGTGGTAAACGTGTATTTATGTTTTAAGACTCTCTTCAAGCATCAGCCCCTCTACGAAGCCATTCTTGCCTCGCTCCAACCGCATTTGACCACACTCCCTTTTGAGCTCCTTTGTAATCTGTACAGACTTCTATTACTGCAGCTCTGCTTTCTGCATGTACTTATCCACAAGGCTGTCTTCCCCACCGGACTATGAGCAACATGAAGGGTGGAACAATGTACTTCTCTCTCTATCCCCAGTGCACAGTAGGTATAACTGAACACAGCCATTTCTACCCTCGAGGACTAAGCACAGTACAGTTTTAAGATCTGAAATTTGAGGGCAGAAACAGAAAAATACAGCAGTCAGTTTCAAAATAGAAGAATTCCATAAACATCAAAGAATGTCTCCTTATTTCCATCCAAATATGGGCCCCAACAGAGGTATTTCAAGTTCTTATCAGAATTATTTAGACGAACAAGGGAGGTGAACATGAAATACCAATGGGGTAGCTACAATGAACGGTTATCGTCAGAAAGAAGAGGTGCTCTCCAAAATATCTTCTGGTCTAAAAGTTGTGGGTCGCTGAAATATCAAGTTTGACAAAACCAATCAGGGAAAATGTTTTGCTCATAAGCAATAAAATGGGCACCAATCCACTGGTGGGGGTAGGGGACAACATATTGGCTAGTGAATCCTACAAAGGGAGGAAAGATTTATAGAGCATTCCTGAGTGCTGAACCTAAAAAAATTAGCATATTCTAGAATCTTTTAATTAAAAAAAATCTATTGCAACCAACAGATGAAATCACTTTTCCTTAAGGGAGCAAGAAGAGATTAACCAAATTAACCTTTACCATTCAGATGTACACTACATGAGCTTTATTGAGTATCACTTTCATTGAGTATGATAAGGCTACGGCAAAATTACTTGTACTGTACTGATAACAGAAGTACAATGGTCCTAATATTCTAAGATTTTTATACCTCCTCTACATGGCATTCAGAAAGCTCCCCTTTTTTTTATAGTTCACCCTATAAGGGGCTGACTGAGGAATGAGACTGTCTAGTTCAAATCCCAGCTCTGCCACTTATAGCTGCATGACCTCGGGCAAGCTCCTTACTCTCTTCATGCCTTAGACGCTTCACCTGTAAAATATAAATGGTAAAAGCATCCATTTCACAGAGCTGTTGTTAGAATTTAAATAGTTAATATGTGGGAAGCACTTAGCACAATGCCTGGGCCACAGAAATGGGCTCAATAAATGTTCGTAATAATCATTATTACTACTATCATCACCATTATCATCATCATCATTCCCAGCTCTAGTTTTACTATACAAACCTCTTCTTTTCTGTACATGAAAAGAGGAAACTATCAGTTTTCACTCCATTCCAGGCACAGTGCTTAGTTAGCCCCCCTTTCAACATGCACTTATTTATTTAGCCCTCATAACAATCCTGCAGATTAAATATTGTTATTATTTCTGATATTACGGATGAGGAAATTGAGGCTTGAGCATTCAACAGATTCTTGGTATTAAAATGTGATGCTGGTGTGTGGGAATAAGTCATTTGGCAGAGAGTAGACCTAGTTAACTCTATAGAACTCACACTTACCCCAACTTGATTTTAATTTGTCATTGTGTACACATAGAAGCAAGCATGTGTGCGTGTATAAAGGAAAACAGCAAGTACCACTTATTGAATGGATATATGTCACTGTTTCCCTCTACCTCACCAAATCTTTCCATCCCTTCAGGGTGCTCTGTCCACTAAAAACAGACACTGAGCTCTCTCTTCTCTTAATTCTTAACCCTTATTGTCCAAACAATTTTGTAATGGATCACATATGATTTTGTACCATTACTTAATAATTCCTTATGCTATGATCCTCTAATAGGAAGTCCCATGAAGGCTCATACTTTGATCTTAAATTTCTCTTATGTACCCTAGAGTACCTAGCACAGTGCTGGGCATAATGTTATTTCACAATAATATTTATAGAATAGTTTAATATTCAGACCCTGCAAGGGCATCTCCAAATAAAGATGATTCTTATTTATTCAGTAAATTTTTACCTACAGTGTAGCAGGCACTGTGTTAGGTCTTGGAGCAGAATCAGAACACAGTAAGACACTGGTCCCAGTCCTCAGGAATTCAAAGCAGACTGGGGAAAACTACAAGTAATCAGATAATTACAATATAGTAAGGTAAGTGCCATGACAGATATTTGAGCCAAGTCCTATGAAAATATTGAAAAGGGAAGGATTAACTCCCTCAAAGGACCTAGAAAGCATTTCAGCATTCAGTTATTTAACAAATATTTATTAACCACTTAATATACACTGTGACGGGCCCAAGGATACAGAGGTAAATAAAATACCCAAGGTCCCCGTGAAATTTATAATGTAGGATTCACAGGGAAAGTCACATTTGAGTAGATTGACAAATGAGTAGGAATTCATTCTGTAAAAAGAGAAAGGCTTTCCAGGAAAAGGGACCAGCATTACTCAAAGCCCTGGAGACATGTAAGAGAATAGCTTATTCAGAGAAGAGCAAGAAATGGGGAGTGCCTGAAATGTATTCCTGTGAATAGGGAGCTACAAGGGAGGAGGTGACAAGGCTCACTAGGTCAGAACAGGAGAGGTCTCATATGTCACGCCAAGGCTTTTGGAGTTTTAGTTCATTTGGCCTTTCAGAAAAATGTACTGCAGCCTTCTATATGCCAAGCCTCGTGCCAGGCACTGGAGACACAAAATCATTAAGACATACTCTTTTAAGAAGCCTAGAGTGTAGCGGGGCGCAGGCATGTAAAGAAACACTTATAATATAGAACAAAAAGTACAATGATGGGGTATGTTTAAGATACAGGGATGGCTTAGAAAATGTGAAACTGAATAAAGGAAACCTCATTTAAAACAGAGTTGGGAGGCCAGAAGGAAGAGGTGTCACGCACTGCTACTGCCACTACCACTCCGAGTCAATTACAGGCTCCAAGAGGAAGAGACCATATCAAACATGCCCAACAAAAAGTGTCTCTACTTTACTACCTGAGCAGGAGGAAGGAAGATTTTCTACTTGCCCAGCAACAAGCCCAGCCAATGGAACCCTCAACACTCAGCCAGTGAGAAGCCATCATCACTCTGAAATTTCTCCTTCCTCCAATGGACTTATGTTCAAAGCAGCCCCTCCCAACTTCCTCTTTTTCTCTATAAAGTTTCCTCTCCTTTGTTTGCTGAACTTGCCTATAGTTTTTGATATAGCACGTTTGTCTTGAATTGCAATTCTCGGCCATTCCCAAATAAACCCATTTTTGCTGGTAAAAATAACTTTTATTTTTAAGGTCAACAAGAAGGCAGTAATTAGATTGGCTCTGGATATGGCAGACAGAGGGTGGTCAGGAAAGGGCTCATAAAAGAGAAGACTCTTGAACTAGGTCATGGGGAAGAAACAGGATTTCATAAAGTAGATGATTATAGCGAACGCTTGCATACATAGTACTTAGTATGTTCCAGGCTGTTCCAAGCACTTTACATATATTGACTCACTCAAACTTCATAACCACCTTATAAAATAGATATTATTATTAATCCCATTTACAGATGAGGAAAGACACAGAGAAGTTAAATAACTTGTCCAAGGTCACACCAGTAATAATGACAGAGCTGAGATTTTTAAACACAGGCAGTTTGACTCTAGAGTCTGTGTTCTTAATTACTACACTATATTGTCTCAAACAAGAGAGTAAAGCCAGTCTAGGCAAACAGGAAAGCATATGCAAAGGTACAGAGGTATGAAAGATCACATTTAGGAAATTATGAGTGGTTGACATTGGATGAAATGGAAATAAGAGCAGTGGGGAATGAGGCAGGCAGGTGCCCGGTTATGGAGGGCTTTGGGTGGTAGCATGTCTTTATCGATAGGTAATCAGAAAGCACTGAAGGATTAGACAGGGAAGTGACTTGAGTAGATTTTCATTTTTTAAGGACTTAATTCTCTGGCTTATGTGTGGAGGGGAGAATGACAGGGGATGCCAAGGGCAGGGAGACAAGTTAACAGACCATGGCACTGCTCTACATGAGAATATGATTTCTGAATTTAAAGTGGGAGATGTAAGGGCAAGGAAGATTTTTAGGAGGCAGAATTGAAAACTGGATATAAGAGCAAAAAGAGTTAAGTTTTTAGTCCCAGTTACTTCGCATATGGATATAAAAGTAAATCCATGAGAATACAAAACAAGCTTGAGAGACAAGCTATTGTACTTACTATAAATGTTATTTCACATGCCTATTGTTTGTTCTGATTCCATAATCTTCATACTCGTATGATTTATTTTCAACATCATACAGCGATTCTCACCCGGGGCACAAGTGGAGATGCAGAAGGGAGCAGTAAATTAGAATCTGGGTATCTGTAGTGAGAGTATGTGTAGTTCAGTTCCTACCGTCGTCTTTTCTTCCAGATAGTCTGATATCAAAATCCTGCCTACCACCATCCTTCATTCAGAATCACTGATGTACACAATTATCCATAAATACTCTGAAAAAACAGAGATAACTGAAAACTTTGAATGTGTTCCATAAAGCCACAGACTGCAAGACTAGGAGAGATTTTAAAGATCATCTGGAGTTCAGTAGCTCTCAACCAAGGGCTGCTTGGAATACGTGAGGGCATTTTTGTTTATCACAATGGGAAGTGCTACTGGCGTTTAGTGTCTGGGGGTCAGGGATGTTAAACTTCCTACAACTCAGAAGGGACAGTTCCAAATGATGAATTATCTTGCCCCAAATGACAAAAGTGCTCCTTTGAAGAAAGTGATTCAGTTCAACCCCCACATTTTATAGATGAGGACAAACTGAGATTCCAGGGAACGAAATGACTCGCTGAAGATCACCCAGTTGCACAAAAGGGACTAGACCCCAGGGCTCCTGCTTATACTCCCTTTTCTGATCTGGATCTGGTAAGCCTCTGAGTATGTAAGTCAAATGTGTAGAATGCCACCTTGCTATCGCAGTTCATGGCACCTTTTCTCTAGCCCCAGATTCCACTGTCACCCTCAGAGATCTAGGCTAGAGGGGTACGTATGACAGGCATCAGCATGGGAAGCCTTAAGATGCCTAAGATCACCCTGGCCAAATACATAAAAGGTGACAAAGCTCTGGGGAGCACAAACAGGAGTCTAGTGGAGGAAGAAGAACCAAAAAAGGAAAAGGAAAAAGTCAGAAATGTAGGAGAGGTTCAAGAAGACAAAGGGAACTAATTACAAGCAGTTTTTATTTGTTTTTAATGAAATAATAATTACTTCACCATTAATTGGGTACCTATGTTCACTGGATTCATTGTTGGTTGTCTATCCTGTATCTATTTCCTGCCTATTCCTTGTTAAAAGAAATCAGACTGAATTAGAGGTTGCAAAAGGTCCATTGAAACAGTCTCTTCCCTAGTCTCAGCTGTAGCTATGGAGTCCATACAGGTCCAGCCAGTAAGATATGAGAGAGTGTAGTATGCTCACTCAGCCTATTGAGTGTGTACAAGGTACATAGAATTGTATTTGATACTTTAACATTACTGATAAGGAAATTTTGCAGAAGAATAAATTAGAGGTCTTGCCCTACCACTAGCAAAACAAACAATAAAGCCAAAGTAATTAGAAGTGGACCAGAAGTGTGCGAATTGATAAATTAAGTCTATACAGGGTATGGATGAAACAAGTTAGGAGTAGTCAGGAATACTTTGGGCAGTCAACATAGCAAGAAATAAGGACCGCCTCCACACGGCCTTGCTATCAGTCCTTTGCATATTTTCTCTAGTCCCAGATCCCCTCTCACCTTCAGAGATTCAATCGTAGCCTGCTTGTAAATCTTTCCTCCAGGATCTTTCTTCTGAGGACTATTCTGGATTCTAGGTGTTCGGATGACGAATTTATCCATTTTTAGGGAACTCCAATTACCTTCAGCGTGTTCTGCGCAAGAAAGAGGGCAGGTTCTAAAACGTCATTAAAATTGCTAGGATGTATGTTCTCTAAAGTGACACAATTGGGTTCTACACACTCTGGAAGCATTCCTGAACTATGAGGACTATTGGGTGGAATTTACAGGAAGCTTTCCTCTTGAAAAAGAAGTATCTTCCTAAGAACGGAACTGTTATAACGACGGGTCTACTTCCTGAGTTAGGAAGTGCCTCGCTGTCAGAAGTGTACGCTGTGGAACCTAGTGACTTCTAAAGCCTGTTTCAAGTTAGGTTGGGTTGTGGCAGGGTTAGAGTTCCACTGGGTTCGATGAAGCTCTTTTAATTAACTACCCCACCACAGCCATAATCCCAAGGGTTCCCCTGGTAACCAGCAATCAACAGCCACCTCCAGATCTCAACAGGGTCCTCACAACAAGCGGCCATCTCCAAGAATTGCTTAGTAATCAGAGAACCCTAACGACTATCTCCTCTCGTTTTCCCGACCCTCGAGGGAAAGTAAACACCATCTTCCTCTGCCCCCAGCCGTCCTGAGCCCACAGGAAGGGGAACCTAACAACGACCTGACAGGAAGCCCACCAGGAAAAGCAGCTCTGGCAGCAGCTAAACCCCTCCAGAGAACACCCTCTGAGGACCCCTGGACCACCGATGACGAAACTAAACGGACGCTTCCTTCCAGGGAGGTAGTTTCTCGGAAGAGGACCCGTCCATCCGCCGAGCGCCCCAGGGACACAGCAAACCACATTCCCCAGAATGCACCGCGGCGGAAGCGGATGAGGCCGCGCCCAGGGTGGCTGTAGTTCTCCGAGACCAAATTTCCCAGCCGCACCGTGCACCTCCCGCCAGTGGAGAACTACATGCCCCAGCGTGCGGGGCAAAGGGAAGGAGTCAGGGAGAGTCGGTTCGCTCTAGTACTCACGATTGTTGCCTCTATCTCCTCTCGCCAACCTAGAAGTTCGTAGACTCCGGGGTGGGGCGGGAGGCGGCAGTTTCGAGCGGGTCTGGGCGGAGCTGAGACAGCGGAGGCGGAAGAGGTGGCCCGTGAGGCGGGGAAGGGGCTGGCCCCGGAAGGAGGAGGAAACCCTGGAAAGAAAACAGGAGCTAGTTAAGCTGCTGTGACAGGGAAGAAAATGGCGACGCCGAAGGGGAGCCTCTGGGTTGGGGCCCAGTTGGGGCTCCCGCCGCTGCTGCTGCTGACCATGGCCCTGGCCGGAGGCTCGGGAACCGTTTCCGCTGAAGCGTTTGATTCGGTCTTGGGTGATACGGCGTCTTGCCATCGGGCCTGTCAGCTGACCTACCCCTTGCACACCTACCCCAAGGTAGGGCCGGTCCGAACCGGGCTGCAACCCTTCTCTGACCGCCCATCCCTCCATTCTCCCGCACGTCTGTCCGCTGATTCCACCATTCAACCTCTGTTTCCCACCTATATAGCTCCAGTTTTCTTCCCTAATCCTACCCGCAACCCGCTCCTTCTGTGATTACCGGAAGTTTGTGCTGCACCTACCTCGTAATGGGTTGGGGAACACAAGGATGAGAAAGATACGACCCCTTTTCCCTGGGAGCTTGCGGGGCAGCAGGGGAGACGAGCATTCCCAGGGGCAGGAGGGTAGTGATGATGAATGCGGGGGTCCTCACCTTCATGGAGCATAAAGAGCGGCGGGGGCCAGGAGCAGATATGCAGGCCCACACACAAAAGGTTAGTTTGTAACAACCCATGTTCACTAAGCGCCTCTCTGGGCTGGGAGCGCACGGTCTGTTCGGGGAGTCAGACAAGTAGACAGGTCCGCTGTGGTATGAAATGTATTAAGTCAGCTCAAGGAGTTGTGAGACACACAGGAAGGGCTTTCTGCCTGTGTTGAATTACTGTGCACGGCGCTGCCTCTAGGGACTGGCATGGCTTAAGAGAAAAAGCAGTAAGGTTTCCTTCGGCATTCGAAGAATTTACCATTCACTGCACAAGGCAGGGAATTCGTGGAGTAGTGGGTAAAGAAATGAGACCACCCCTCAGGGGAGAAAGGGTCAGAGCTTAAGGAGAGGGGTGACCCTACTTTCGCTCACTGCTGTCGCCCCCTCCCCCCGCAGGTGCTGTCTTTTCAGCTTCTTGAGAACTCGGTTTATTCAACGTTCTAAATTGCGTGGTAACAACCCAGCACTTTCCCATATATAATTTGGGTATACGCCCCTTCCCCCCCCCCCCCGCCTTTATTTATAAAAGCTTTTGGTAATGTTGCTGGTCTTTTTCATCTCGTTTTTCCACCCTCCCCTCTATGCTGTTTGCTTAACCTTGTGGCTAGCCCTTTTTGCTCTCAAACTACAAAGGGACCAGAAGGACAGGCCCAGTGAAGTTAGGATGTTCCTTATTGGCAAGTGTTTCAGGTCGAAATGAAAAGTTTTTAATGCTGCCACTTTCCATATGTCAATGTACTGCTGGATTTTACGTTGCATGAGGTTTATCAGTTTCCCAGAAAAAGTGTAGGGTAGGGTATTATCCTAAATAATATCCTGTTGATATATATATATAGCAAGAGAGAGAAATGAGAAATTCTGACTTCCAGGCTTAAATCAATGTATACTGCCCCTAAATACATTATTCTCTTCTTGTAAGCCTCTCATCTAAGAAGATTGTATGAGGAAACTCATTAATATTGATTTGGCCTAGTTTGGGGCGGAGACTTAGTTTGTATCATTTGACTGGTTGGTTGCGGGTTTTGGGGTTTTGTTTTGTGTGGTTTTTTTTGAGATTTTCCTAGCAAGTTTGTAGTATGAATTAGAATGCTAAGAGAATAATTAAATAATTCAAAAGGATAATATCCACTACTTTCTAAAAATTGATGTGAAATCTGTAAGTCATTTTCGCTTATTCTTAAAAGCTATTCTCACCAGGAACTCTAAATCATCTGGTCCCTGTATGTCCTTGACTTAAAATTTATTAACTGTCTACCCTCTGTTAGCCAGTATGATGAGAGATTTACACCCATTATCCCTAATTCTCACAGCCACCCTGCAAAATAGGGTTTTACAATTGAAGAAATTGAGGCTCTGAAAGATTGAGTGACTTGCCCAAGGTCATAAAGCCAAGAAGTAGTGGAGTAGTTGGAATTTAGTCCCAAAACTGGCTACACTGTGCTATCTTCTGTTAATAACGTTGTATTAAATTTACTTATTTCACTGATTTCTGTTGGCCCTCCTCCAAATTATTGGGTTTTGCAGTTCAGGAAAAAGCAGTGTGTTGTATAAGAAGTGAATTTAGATGAATTTACAAGCTCACATAGCCTCTCTTGTTCTGGTATTTGTAGCTGGCAGATAGAACTCTCATCTTGATGACTCTTTTTTCTGAATTAATTATTTGTTGTAAGAAAGTAGACTATCTTACCTGTTCACAAATACTTATTTAAAAATTATTATATTTTACCCTTTAGCTTTCCTCAAAAGTGCAATTGCATAATTTGCCTGGGTCCAAATATAAGAGACATGTCATGTTAATAACAAAACTAACTAGAGCCAACTTGGTCATTTTTTAACAAAGTGTGGGCTCTGGAACCATACAAACCTGGGTTCCACTCGCAGCTTTTATAATCTGTGTGTCCTTGCTGATCACTTAACTTCTGACTTTGTTTTGCCAGCTGGAAAAAATAAAAACCTCACACCTTGCAGAACTAGTGTGAGGGTTACAGATAATATATGTGACATTCTCAGCACATGGCAGCAGATAGTTATGTCTTCTGCTACGTGTTATGAAACCAGTTTGGTGTGTATAGTATTAGTAGTGCTGAATAATGAGACAATAGTTAGCTTGACCTACCTCAGGATATGAAAATGCACATAAAATCTATAAATGGTATCGTTGAGATTCTTTGTAATTATTTAGCTGGTGTTCTGTTTGGTGGGGAGCACCATTTCCTTGTGCTCTAAATCAGAGGAGATTTATGTTATAAAATCTTGCCTGTCATTTGGGATACATAGGGCCTGAATTATTTACTTGGAGTAATATTATCTAAAACATGAAACATGTGCTTGGAATAAGGATATGATTCTTCATTGCTACCTACTGAGTGCCTCCTCTGTCCTGGGTGTTGTATGAGATGTGAAGTGTTAGTACGGTGCCTGGCACATATGGGTGCTCATTAAATATATTATGCATGTTATGTCTGTTTATGAGATGGTATAACATAATATTAATGATACTGTGAAAATATAAAATGTACAGTCATATTCATGATTGATGTAAGAGTATTGTCCCTGTTTTACAAATAAGGAAACTGAGGCTGAGAGAGATTAAGTGACTTGCTCGTACTTGTACAGAATAAGTGGTGCTGAGCTTCAAACCTAGGCTCTTTCCACTGTGCCGTACTCTCTTTTGAAAAGGGTACTGGGGGGCTTGTTGGGTTGGTTTAACAGAAGAAAACATACATATCTGAAAATGAAATGGCATGCAGTATAGCTCATACTAATGAGCTCATGCTTCCTCTGCGCAATATAAGGAAATGTGTGATGCGCCAAAGACATGAGAATTCTTCCATTGTTTTACAAAGTCTGCAAAAGCAACTCAGGTATGAAATTTATTTTAATTGTTAAAAGTCTTTCAATTTCACCTTAACAATAAATGCAACTAGAACCAAGGTCCAAAAATGCGCTACCTTCAAAGCTGTGTAGTAAAGCTTGTTTAATATTAGACTGCAGCCATGTCTTTGTAATGGATTTCTGCTGCTACATAAATTTTACTAATCCTTCTGCTGGAAAGAAATGAATACCGTTGTACTGGTTGCTAACTGGTATATGCACATCCTGTTTCCTTATTAGGTGCCTGCCAGTTTGTACACAGTGGATCACACAGTAAGTTAAGGGGCTTCCCCTACATGTACTGATTTGTTTCAAATATTATATGTATTTCATTGAAGAAAAGCCTGTTGAAGACATTGTCACTGGTCTTACTAAGCAGTTAACATTTTCCAGTAATGAAGAATCTATCCTATCTTGAGCTCCCACACATATACAATGATGTCTATGATTATTGTTTCCTATTTTAAAAGTCTATTATTATGATTAACACTACTACCATTTATTGAACACCTTCTATGTCCCAGGCACTGTGCTAGGAATAGCTGTCTTCCAGCATTATTGAGGGGTTTGGAGCTAATTTATAGCTATTACCTCCTTTTATGATGAGAAAACTAATATGATCTTTAGATAGGTAAAGTAACTTGGGCAGGGTCACTCACCTCTGTCTGATTCCTTCCATTGGCCTTTCTCGTATGTCACACTGTTGCTCTTGTTTGTGTTTTCATTTAAAATAAGCCTAGTTTTAAAAAATCATTTCATTTAAGCATTTTTATAGATGTACACCTCACTTTGTGGGGCCCTTTATAGCACTATTTGCCATGTGAAGCTAATCACAATACTTTTCCTGAATAGCCTGATGATTTGTACAAATATTTATGTGACAGAAATGTGCCATTGGTCCTAAGATACTTGCTTACTCATTTCTACCTCTGTTACAGTCCTGATTATGTCACTGTTATTTTATTTTCAGTTTTTCCTCACAAAATATGGGGAAAGAGTGATTTTTACCCACTAGGCTTCTTTTCTTGGGTATCACTTTAAAAATAAGAAACTAAAACCTTTTTACATGGCAAAGGTCTTGGGTATTACCTGGTTCCTATCATTTTCTTTCTGTAATAGAACTTTTATTGGTCACTTTATAACAAACCCTACTAACTTTGCTTTATTTTTGTCCTTTTTTGGCCAACTAGTATTTTTTGGAAAATACTATTTTTTGGTAATCCTCCCTGTTCTTGAATTCCCTAGGAAGAGGAGTTATACGCATGTCAGAGAGGTTGCAGGCTGTTTTCGATTTGTCAGTTTGTGGATGATGGAATTGATTTAAATCGGACCAAATTGGAATGTGAATCTGGTAAGATGCTGTGCTAATGACATCAGCAGTATATAACACTGATGTTTTCTTTGAGTTGTTATACTTTTAATGTATTTTCCTCAGAAAATGACAAGCATAATGTTTAAACTAGTCACCCAGCATATTTTAATTATTATGAAGGTAAGAGTTTTAGTAGCTGCTTGTAGAAATTTCATGGGCTTTAAATTTCATCTGTTTGTTGAGACAATGTTTATTTTGTACTATGGATAGGACATCTTTGTTTAACCAAGTATTTGGTTTAGACAAATGCAGTAGTAATTACCCTTCTCATAATTCATTCCTACCTTTTCAATGGATAGTATAATTTTCCTAAGCCTTTCAATCATAGGCTAGTTGACTTCACTCCAAGTTTTTTACTGAATCAAGCCTTTGACTCAGTATTTAATAGTGTATTCTTTGTGGGTCATGCCAATAAAAGAAGTAGCCAGAGTCTTTGTCATCTCTTAAACCACTATTCTTACTTTTTGCTGAAAGAGAGGTGTTTAATAAAAGAAACCTGTAATCAGGACAAAACTAACATTTAACTTTTTAAAGAACTATAATGGAATTTTTTCCGTTCACTACATTGCACTATTTATTCAGTGTAGCAGAAGGTGCCTTTCTCTCAATCACTGTGCTGTGACTCACATCCAGCCTCTGTGATATCATAACCTGATTTTTGATGGCTCAGTCTCCTAACTAGCCATCTTTATATGTGCATAATGCTATTCATTTTATTATCTAGCATCTTTGAGAAGTATATTACAAGACTGGGTTGAAAAGAAAAATAAGATCGTCATAGTGGTGAAGTGTTCTATCACAAGAAAGAAATGGCTGTGGTGAACCTAATGAAGAGAGTATATCTGGTAGAGACCCAGAATCCTGATGTAGAACATTTTCTAAGTTCCCATTTTCTCAGAATTTAAGGTGTTTGATTGCTTTGTTTTTCTTTTTCTTTGCCATGCGAATATGCTTGCTTCTCAACTAAATAATCAGTTCTGAACAGTAATATTATATATTTGTGTAAATCATAATAATGTATACTATTTTGTTCAACCCCATGAAGTAGATGATTGTGTTTCATTTTACACATGTGGAAATCAATAGTCAGAGAAATTAAACAGCTCAGCCCAGGTCACATACACAGCCAACAAATGATGGAGTCAAAACTTCATTCAGGATACCTATCCAATGAATGCAAACCTAGCTACGAGGTTCCCCTCATGAATGTCATCATATAGCCAGAACCTGAGTGTGAAATTAATAGATTTATACCTGAAACATTTGACTTGTGGGAGGTAAAAGATAGTTTTGTGGGGTTTTTTTAATATTACATTTGCTTCTATTACCAAATTTGAAAATCCATACTGATGAAATGCTTTTTAAGTATAAGAAATTTCTTCATAAAATCCCAAATCCCTTTTCTATCCTCCTCCCTTCTCTCTCTCTCTCTCTCTCTCTCTCTCTCTCTCTGCCTCTCTTTCTTGTAATTTGACTGTTTTTCTCTTACAGCATGTACAGAAGCATATTCCCAATCTGATGAGCAATATGCTTGCCATCTTGGTTGCCAGAATCAACTGCCATTTGCTGAACTGAGACAAGAACAAGTACGAAACAATACTGCCTTTCAAAATTGCCTGCTTAGATTGCACTTACTTGTACTGAAATGTTTACCACCCTTTTGATCCCATTTTAGTGTTATATTTTATAATTAGTTTTTAGCAAGCAAATTATATATTAGCAGATAGGAAAATCAATTATACTTTTGTATAACACTTTACTGTTAAAAGTTATGTTCACATTTATAATCTCATTTTGTTTTTTCTCATGATCCAATGACGATATTATCCCTATTTTGCATATGAAAAAAACTGGGGCTCAGGGAATTTGATAGTTCAGAGTCCTTTTTTTTTCATCCCACCTGCAATTGCCTTAACTCACACCATCATCATTTCTCATCTATTTTACTAAATTAACTTCCAAACTATATTCCCACTAAAACCCCCTGTAGTTTACCTTTTAGTCTGTGTCCAGGTATTTATTTTCTAAGTAGAAATCTTATCATGTCATCTTATGTACTTATATACATCTTATAATACTCCAATCTTACATACTTCAGTAGCTCCCCATTGCATACGGGTTTAAGTTCAAACCACTTATCACAACCTGGCTCCTGATTACTTCTCCCATGTCATGTTATAATTCTCCAACCCCCATATTCTGTACTGCAAACATACTGGGAAAAGTTTCTTAATTTTATTAACTTTACATAAAAAATACATGGTAGAAAACTCAAAAGGTAAAAAGACTATATAGTGAAAAGTGTTCTAGTCCTGTATCTCTCAGCCACTCACTTTTTCTCCATTAAAGTAGACAGGGTTACTATGCAGATAATATTTTATGCATATACGAGGATACGTGTATTTTTTTAAAATATAAGTATACATAAAGATTACTCAGTTTTTTCACTATATAATATTCCGTTGTATGGATATATCAATGTATTTAAGCATTCCCTTATTTGTGGACATGTAGATTATTTCTAATCTTTTTCATTTAAAAATTATATGCATATTTCACACATTTATGTTAGAATCGGAGGAAAGATGATACCAATTAATGTTAAAATTTTATCAGTAGCTTACTATACACACACACACGTATATTCAGCCCGTAAATACGTTTTTCACCCTACCCTGTTATCACATTTCACATTTTATACATACTGTGTTTCCCCGAAAATAAGACCTAGCCGGACAATCAGCTCTAATGCGTCTTTTGGAGCAAAAATTAATATAAAACCCAGTCTTATATAAGACGTGGTCTTATAGTAAAATAAGACTGGGTCTTGTACTGATTTTTGTTCCAAAAGACGCATTAGAGCTGACTGTCCAGCTAGGTCTTATTTTCGAGGAAATACGCTATATTCTTTTGATTGATTTTTTTTTGCCTTCCTCTTTTCCATCATAATGTTCATTATGGCATGATTTATTTTACATGAAAGCATTAAAGATGAAAATGTATGTTATCCCTTTCCCTCCTACCTCTTGAGGTCTTGCTAGTCTTTTTTTTTTTTTTTTAACTTTTAATTATTTTAAGTTTGCGTTTCCAGGACCCTCAGCTCCAAGTCAAGTAGTTGTTTCAATCTAGTTGTGGAGGGCGCAGCTCATAGTGGCCCCTGTGGGGATCGAACTGGCAACCTTGTTGTTAAGAGCACAGCGCTCTAACCAACTGAGCTAATAGGCCACCCCTTGCTAGTCTTTATTTAATCAAATCTTAAGCTTCGCCCCATTTTTGTACCTGATTCAAAAGCTTTTCATTCTGATAGAGGTGACAAGTAGCTTGTAAATATGTTTGGTGGCAAATTTAAGGGATTTTTAAGCTTTACAATAGTTAATTTACATAGATAAGAGTTTAATGCTAATGATGATAGTAGATTCATTTAATTATTTACACTCTGTCCCAATAAGGATTTGGAGAATCTTGATTATGTTGCTGTTTTGAATACACATATATAAAAAATAATATATTTATCATGATTTAATTTTTATGCTTTTTTTTTTTTTAAGCTTATGTCCCTGATGCCCAGAATGCATCTACTCTTCCCTCTAACTCTGGTAAGGTCATTCTGGAGTGACATGATGGACTCTGCACAGAGCTTCATAACATCTTCATGGACTTTTTATCTTCAAGCTGATGATGGAAAAATAGTTATATTCCAGGTGATAACTATGCTTCATAGATGCATCTAAAATAAATGTCAACAACAGTAAATGTGTATGTCTTAAATGAATGTCTTGGCATAGTGCTATGTATTCAATCACTAATATTTATCAAATAATAATTACTTATTTCGCATAATGTAAACATTGGGCATCACGACACGGTGTGACTTACGCTTCCCTCTGCCCTTTGAAAGTCTAACGCCCATTGGTCCTTATCTAACAAGAACTCTGAGTCTTCTAAATTTTACAGTGGTTAAATTGATAAAATAAAACCTCTAGATATGGGAGATAAGAATAATTGATATATTTTGAATGTAAATAGTGGCATATGTATATATATCACATATGGATATTAGAGAACAGCAATATGACATAGTTTTTAGTTGTTTTTAGTGCTTTTCCTCATAACTCTTGTAAGAGAGCTTGTTGAAAAAGCATGTTGACTCCTAGAAAAGTAACTTTTCTCCTACCTCATTGTTTACCATGCAATGTGATGATAATATTAGCTATCTCTTGAAGGTTCTTATGTACAAGGGATTTATATATTTTATATCTTCAACTGAATGAATTTGTATTATCCCTCTTTTATTGATGAGGAAACTGAGTCTATCTAAATTGTTTAAGGTCATCCTGCCAGTAAGTAACAGAAATAGGCTTCAAACTCAGGTCACTTTAGCTCCAAGGCTCATATACCACCCTGCCATGCTGACTTCCTCGTAATTCCATAGTTGAATTCCTCAGATTTACCAGCCCACAAATGATTTTATGGCACTGTCTTTCTCCTCTGGTAATAATTAAAGTAAACCTTTTAATTATTATTGTTAATTGAGTAGCTTACTATGAGGCTAGTATGTGATTTTTAGCACTGTGTCCTGAGCTTTGGGCCTGTAATAAGTAAAACACAGAAGGGATTTTTCTCTCTTTAAATTCATGAGTAAGTTTAGTGTCCTAAAGCTACTTAAGTTAAAGCTTAAATTGACTCTTAGAGTGGAGCCCTCATTCATTCCTGATTAGATGTGAAATTAGCTATTTCTCTCTTTGTGTCAACTTGAGTGTAACTAGGATGGAGAAGCCCCCATTTCAGAGGATCAGCGTTACATGTAAAGTGTGGAGTGTTTAGCTATAATTTATGAATTGCTCATAGTTAAAGACGAATAGGAAAAAAAATAGAGATAATAAGTGTTTAACCAAAAATGTTGGCATTCTGCTAAATTATTCCTGATCAACTACAATTAGAACTCATTTTTTCAGGATATGATATTTAATGCAGTATGTTGTAATTTGTCCCTCATATTTTTTTCTTTTTTTTAAAAATGTTGTCTGGAAGTTACACTAAGTACTTGATGATGCCAGAAATCTGTCTGTTTCTTTGCAAGGCACTGGATGTGATGTTTAGGAAGTGCAATTAAAATACATTGTGGTTAATGTGTCTTCTTTTTTATATCATATTTCTGTTACTTTTTCTCAGTTTGAATGTTTATAGAGATGATTTGTTATAGAACTTGCTATTGAGAAAGGCTTTAAGAAGTACAAATGACTTAATTGCTTTCATTATCATTTTAGTCTAAGCCAGAAATCCAGTATGCACCACAGTTGGAACAGGAGCCTACAAATTTGAAAGACTCATCGCTAAGCAAAATGTCCTGTAAGTTTTATTTTAAGCAGCTTGGGATAAAAACCTCAGCAGTCAAATCTGGTTGTGGTAGACTCGGCTGAGTGATTGTTTTTACACTAATGGAAGGTGAACACATAATTTGTAAGACAGTGTTTCAAACTTGAATGTGCACTTGGATCTGGAGAGCTTGTTAAAACATATTTCTGAGCCCCCCTGCAAAGTTTCCAATTTACTAAATCTGGGAAAGGGCCTGAATTTGCATTTCTAGCAAGTTCCCAGATTTTGTGGATGCTGCAGGTCTGGGGACCGTACTTTGAGAACTACTATTCTAAAACCATTTGGTTTGCTTTGAAGGATGTTTTGAGTATAAACTAATGAAATATTCTGATATTTCCTTGATTTCTACACTAGAAGTGAATTTCAATTCATGGGAATATAAAACATCAAGCTAAAACTGAGCTTACTTTTTCCTTATTTTCGATACTGATTTAATTAACTTTCCTATTATTTTAGTGGGTGGACAATGACAGCGCATGAGGCCATCTTTAACATTAGAACAAACCAAATTCTGTTATTCATGTCCACATGTAATTAAATCAAAGCATCAATGCCAATGAGAATTTGAAAATAAAATAGGAAATCCTTAATGTAGTAGAATATCCATTTAGTGTTTAATGTGCCATAGGAACTTGGATTCATTATAAAAGTTATCAGATTACACTTATGAGAACAACTGGATATCAGTGTCGTGTATAGATCTAGAAGTAGTCATTTGAGACTGTCTTGGAGTATAGGATATCATAAACATGAACCTTATTATTTCAGCAGATCTTCAAATGAGAAGTTCACAAGCACACAGGAACTATCTTGAAGATGGAGACAGTGATGGCTTTTTAAGATGCCTCTCTCTGTATGTATTCCTCTATGGGTATTAGGAGATAAAATCTGATTTGTATCTGAGAGATACATTCAGTTTTATTATTTTAAAATTATTATTACCTGCTCAAAAGTAAAAAGCTTTTTTACCTTTTTCCTACCAAACTTGTACTTTGGGGTGTTTTAGTTTGTTTAAAAGATAATATGGATACTATTTTAATAAGACCCAAGCAGGTATTTCACAGTACAAAGGCTTTCTTGTTGGGATTCCTTGATTTATGTTAAGAAACGTACTTCTCTAGCCATTTAAGATAAGCTTTAATTTAAAAGTAAATGTTAATGGTTTGGGGGTTGCATTTTTGTTTTTAGCTGCAGGGCCACACACGAGGCTGGAGGAGGTAGTAAGGGCTACAGGTTAAAGGAGGGCTCCGTGTTCTGTACTAAGGAGTGTCAACTCTATGCTAAAGACTCTTACGGGTGTCAGGGAAAAGTGGACAGGCAGGAGTAATGGATACCGTATGCCCTCCTTGGTATTCAGAAGGAGTATCCAGCCGTCTGAGGGTGAGGAGGGTTTTAGCAAAGAATTCCTGCTTCTCCTCCTCAATGAGTTCTTCCCCTGCACCCCACCACAAGAAAAAAAGAAAAGAAAAAGAGAAAGAAAGTGGGCCGTAACATTTACTGATAATCATTTACTCTGTTTCAGACACCAGGCAGCGTGTAGGTTGTGCAGCGAAGTGCTTGCCCTCACAGTGTGTACGCTCCAGTGGGCTGTTCTAGCTCAACTGTAACACGGCAGTAGTCCAAACTGCATGCTTCCTGTAGTTTCTTGAGATCGAAATAGTTTCTTGATAGGTTTTATCATATCAGTGGGGTTATGTTGGAACCTAGAAATTAATGCCTTTTACTGAACAAAGTCTTTAAACTGGGTAAGAAAATGAGTATTTAACTTTAAATTTTCTCTTCCTTTCATTTCTAAACCTGCTTTTGACCTTGTGCAAAAAAAAGGGAGGGGCAATTTTTCTCTCTCCAGTATTTAGGATTTTTGTTGCAATTTGATAGTTTTATGAAAGCTAAGTAATCACCAATTATAAGTTACAATTTAGTCTCAATAGTACACTACCTGGCATCTTATTGGTGACTTACTGCCCTTTAACATTTTGTCCTTTTATGTTGTTCTTTTAAATCCAGCATTTTAGAAGTAATTTTGTAAATGTTTAACTTGCGAAATAACTAACTTTAGAGATTTAATCCTACCCTATGAGTTTCTGTGCACAGATATGAATTATTAAAATAGTATCCTACATTTTAATAAAGAGTATTCTTTTTTAAAGGCTTTTTCCCCCTTAATGATCTCACTTGACTCTTAGAACAGTATACCCTGTGATAAGCAGGTAGATAGAGAGGTGAATCAACTACCCCCAAGATTATACATCTACTATGTTAAAGCAAACCAAGGTTTTCTAATTTTACGTCTTCTACTCATCCTGTTCTTCCATAGCTGTCTGCTTTCTAAAGGGTCATGATTTTTTCATGGTTGCATACAAGGTCACCTAGCCAGTCAGTGCAATCTGGTCTTCTGACTCTTACTGCAGTGCTTCTTTTTGTTATATCACATCGCTGTTAGGAAGGTACCCTTGGCATCCAGAATGGAAATTGAGGTCACTCATTTTTTCACTTGTCATTTCTTTTTGCAGAGTGTGTTATGTCCAGGCACTGTTTAGGGACTTGAGACCTAAGAAAAGATGTTCAGTCTCTGCCTCTATGGAGTCCTCAGGTTTAGTATGATAGACACAGACACACAAACAATGAACGACACAATATGATTGCTATATCGGGCAGACGGATGGCTCAGTTGGTTAGAGCGTGAGCTCTGGGCAACAGGTTGCCGGTTTGAGTCCCACATGGGCCAGCTGCGGAGCTGCGCCCTCTGCCACTAGAATGAAGAAAATGAGCTGCCACTGAGCTCCCGGATGGCTCAGTTGGTTGGAGCGCATGCTCTCAACCACAAGGTTGCCAGTTCGACTCCTGCAAGGGATGATGGGCTGTGCCCCTGCAACTAAGGTTGAACAACGGCAACTGGACTTGGAGCAGAGCTGCGCCCTCCACAACTAAGATTGAAAGGACAACTTGACTTGGAGCTGATGGGTCCTGGGAAAAACACACTGTTCCCCAATAAAGTCCTGGAAATACACACTGTTCCCCAATAAAGTCCTGTTCCCCTTCCCCTTAAAAAAAACAAAAAACAAAGCAAAAAAAAAAGCCCAGTGTGATTGCTATATGTCATACATACACATATCTCTCATGTACAGAGTACAAGGAGTATGCCTAAGTCTATCAGAGGCTTCAAAGGGAGGATTTACAGAGGAGATAGAAATAAGTCTTAAATGATGAGTAGAGGTTTTTGCTAGTTGTAGCACATTTGCTTAATTTTTTTCAGCTATGCTGGCTTCCTAAAGAATGTATAGAATACGTTAATATGTATAGAGAGTCAGGAGAATCAGAGATTTGACCAAACCAGGTAGACAGGAACTAGATAGGAGCAGGAAAGTAATCATTTAGTATTAGGAAGAGGCCTAGACCGGGTTGGAGAACTTTAGTAAGTCAAGATATTATGAGGCCTGAACTAGGATGGTGGATAAGGAGAACAGGAGATAGTGGAGATGGTTGAGAATCTGTAGGATTGTTTTTTTGTAGAGATTGCAGAAGTGACCTGACTATAAAATGAGCCCCAGTTTTTTGGTTTAACTAGTTGTTACTGGAACCCAGATATCAAATGTATCCTTTTCATTTCATGGAAGGGTATTCCTTAGTACCCAGATTAGGGCTGGAATATGAAAATTAGACATTTTTCATTAAAAAATTTTTTACTCTGTTATCTTTCTAAAATGGAATACTTAAAACATATAGGATTCCCTGCTTTTAGATGCAATGCATTTTACAAAGTCAGTCTCTTTTGCAAGGAGACAAACAATGACTGCATACTTTTTCCTTAGCATGTTCAAGCGTTGGCAAACCATCAAGTAAATGGGTTATGGTGGTCAGTCCAGATCTTTTGTTAGATAGTGTTGGATGAGCACAGATGTGAAAATCGGACTACCAGTATTTACATAGTTGTTCAGAATTAGACTCTTAAATATTTAAAAATTGCTTGACTTTTTCCTGTTCTTGGAATTTTAATCTATAGTTTGGCAAACATAGGTCAATCGTGGGAAAAGCTTTAGTTGCTGATTCTTGTAACTGGCTTTCTACCTTAAGATATTTTAATCATAAGAAACCCATAACTGTATCTTTACTAAGATATGCTGTAATGGGTACAGAATGCCTCATACTAGATGTGCTCTTGTAAATTGAAATAAAAGTAAATTGTAGCAAATTAAATATTTGAAATGTTCTAGAGAAGCTAACTTCCGGAAGCCTGTTGTGAATCCTTTTGTAAAACAAATGACCATTTCATAATTTATTCTGTGATTGAGATTTGGGTTTTTTTAAACGGGTATCATTGTAATACCTTGCAAAATAATATATATGACATTTTTATAGCAGCATACAACTTATAGGACAGTTTCATTTGTCTTATCTCATTTAGTAATTTAAAAATACCCTTGACAATAATTTGCTTTAATTTTACACATTTAGCAGAAAGGCAGTATATCTGATTTTTTTACTTATAAAAAGTGATACAGCCATGTTACAGAAACTTGAGAAATGGAGGAGAGGATATCATACCACCTTAATATAGTACCTATTATAATACTTCCTTCTATAAGTATGTTTTTAAAATAGTTTTAAAGATAGTACATATAAAGTTTTAATTGTATTCGTAAACTAAGGGTGTATAGGTGATTGCCTTTAATTATTAAGAATCTCCTATTGTGAAATTTTTGACATAACTAATTGTTGATTTTTTTTTCAGTAACTCTGGATGGATTTTAACTACAACTCTTGTCCTCTCGGTGATGGTATTGCTCTGGATTTGTTGTGCAACTGTTGCTACAGCGGTGGAGCAGTATGTTCCCTCTGAGGTAAATTTAACGCTAACACCTCAGCCATTTGAAGACTGAGCCATATGATTTACCATTTGAAATGCTTGATTTGTTTAGAAAAACAAGGCCTCTATTAATAGACTAAGAAAAGATTTGGTAGTTTTAATTACACATATGGGGTTGGAACACGTACAATTACAGGTTTGCAGCACAAGAATCACTATTCCCAGTTTTCTGTAGTGTACTGTACTGAAATGTATGTACTGTAGTTACATATATATTGACTGGTTTGAGTACAACCAAACCAGTTCTGGTTCTTGAGACTGAAAAAACCTGTTGATACCAGTTTCAAAGGTGATATTTCAGAAAGAAGACTTTTAGAAATCACTAAATTTTAAATTAATTGCCGCAAATGTTCAAGAGTAATTGCTGCTTTAGAAGCAGCAAAACTAGAGTGTTTGATTTTGAGTTAACATGTTCTGGTATATAACTCAGAGAGAGAAAACTATCATGACATCCTTGGTAATTAAAATATAATTGTCCCAAGACACATAACTGTTAAGTAAAGGAGTTTTGTTTTGGGGGAAAGTCTATAATTTGATGATCCAATTTAGCTTTCAAGGAAAGCTAAATTTATATAACTAAATATAGGATGATAATGTCTGTTGACATCAAATCCAACTGAAATAAACTTTAGCTCTCTTGTGCCACCAAAGTGCGATTGAAAAAGAGAGAAAAGAAGAAAGGGAAATTAAAATAGACTCTGTTAATAAGTAGTTGGCATGGCTCTTGAACCAATCTTATCTTAATAGACTATAAAGATATGTTTTAATATAAGATTTACACATGAATAATTAAGATCATATTTCTTTTTTTTTTTTTTTAATTAAGATGATATATAATCTAGGCAGCTAGAAACTGGGGCAGGATAGTGTTGACAACTAACATTTACATAGTTCTTTAAAATTTACGAAGTATTTTCTTATATCTTACAAGTCCAACAGTACTCTGCAGCAGGTTTTATTATCCATTTTATAGATGAGTAAACAGGTTTACAAAGTCTGGTTAAAGTTGCTGAGATTGCACAGCAATGCAAGTATTGAGACTACAATTAAGCTCTTTTGACTTACAGCTCCTGTGTATCATCTTTCCTATGGCTGATCAGGTGTTTAAGTGGCACAAATAATAAATGTGTAAAGTGTTAAGGAAAGCAGAGACTGTGTACTGGGATTGTCAGTGAAGGCTTTTTAACCTGAATTTTGAGGAATGGGTGGTAAGGTTTGGATTAGCAGAGAGGGGAGAGTGGACAATTTTCCCAGGTACAGACAAGAATAAGCTAGCTATTAGGGAAGTACTGTACGGAACTGACTTGATTAAAAGAACTTAAATTAGGAAATTAAACCAAATCGATAAAGTTGGACAGGATTGGGAATTGTAGAAGTGTTAGAGATTGCATAAATTTCTGTAAAAAAAGTACATTTGATATGAATGTACTGATGACATCCTCTTGCTGCATTACCTACTTGTGTTCTTGTTTAGTTCTGATGTCGATGAAATGACCCACCTGACATAGGATTGCCTTTACCTCTGACTTCCTTTTGAGTTACCCCTTGCCTTCTAAATCCTGTGGCAAGAAAGCCAGAACCCTCGAAGTCTTTGTTGACCTCCCCACCCTGTGGCACTTTATTCTTTACATTGTATTTCATTAGCTCAATTCCTTCTCCATACCCTTAGGATGCATATTCTAAAAGAATAAAAAATACACATAGAGAATGATCTGTTTATTACCAGGAAAGACTGAATGGCTGGCCTCAGGTGCAGTTTACCTTCATAAATCTACCACAACGCGCATGCTGGTTCCCAGACCTACTGACTAATGTTGAGCACTTTCTACTAGGCACTGATATGAATTAGCTCCCACTAATTCCGAGAGATTTCTTTCTCCCACTAATTCTGTGAAATGGCTGCCAAAATTATCCCCATTTTCCAGATACAATAACTGCAAGAGAGACTATATAATTGCCACAGTGTCACATACCAGTAAGTGTAGAACCAGAACTTGAACCCAGATAGTGTGATTCCAGAGCCAGTACTTTTAAGTTTCTTTAGTTATCCTGGAATCAGAATAGGAGAGTTGATTATGTGATTCATATCAGGAGCTGATGTCCTGTGTGCCCTGTGACACTAGGAAGATAAATACCACTGAGACCACCTGGTTCATGTTGTTGTTCCAGGAGGCTCCAACTCTCTTATCCAAACAGTTCTTAGATGAATATTTCATAGTTTTTCCTCTCTTAACCTTATTTGACTTATGAAAGTAACCTCCTCTTCTGATACTGTTTAGGTATGTTAATGCCAAGCTACCATTGTAGTTTGGTCACATCTTCTAGATCTGGGGATCTTTCCCTCCTTTCCAGGTGACTCTTGATCTTTCTTTTCCTTTTCGATGTTGTCTCTGTTGTAATAAATTTTGATTGTATAGCTTTAATTCTGTGAGAAAGTCTCTCCCACTTTTCCCACTTCTGCCTCCTAGATTCTAGTGACCATAAAGCCTAAGGCATTTAGACCCATGTGGAGACCTGGTGATGGCTGTTACATTCTCTCCAACTATCTGCCTTCTGAATGTTACTTTCTTGCCCCTCTTTGAACTCTTCTTCCTAGCTTTAACAATTAAATTATGGCTGCACCCTCAAAGAGTCTAGACTTTTCTGAGGAGACATATTTTCTAGAAAAGTGTGTGGAAATAGCTATTTAGATTCATTGCTTTTAGGCTTTACTTTGTATGTGAAACCACATTTTCGCTAGGTATTAAGTTTGTTTCAACTATATTTTTATTATAAAAATACTGTATACTTAGTGTGGAAATTTGTTAAGTACATATAAAGAAGCGGGAAAAAAAAATCATCCTTTCATCCAGAAATATTGTCGTGTTGCCATTTTAGTGGATTTCTTTCAGTATAAACAATTTTTTTGTTTTTGTTTAAAAATACTGCAGTGTAAATATTTCCCCCCTCTGTTTACTATAAAAATCATTGAGAACTTAGCATTAGAAATGTTATTCAATTTTTTTTTTTTTTTTGCCAAAAGCCACCTATTTTAAACTTTACTTTCAGAAAGTCTTTTCATTGATTTTATTGGAGCATAGGTTATTGCTGACCCCTCTCCATTTTAAGAAACTCCATTTTAAGTCCTACGAGAATAATCCATCTATGACCAATGTTATTTATATTGTGTTTGTTACTTACATATATGTTTCTGTATGTTTGTAGGAAATCATAAGCCTGTTGAGAGAATATGTGTCTCTTCAGTACAGCCTTGGTTCTTGGAGGTTAAACATGAAATATAAAAAGTTTCCTTTTCAGTCACTAAAACAAAGCTTAAAATGGTGGAGATGAAGGTCAGGAATGTGGTCTTAGAAATGTATAAGCAGCTTCATTTTTCTTATTTAGGAAAGCTCTGAAATAATTTATCTTTAGTCTGCTTTGCATGTAGTATTTAGGTATTTATCATATATCATTTATTTGTAATGGGCAGTAAGAGTTAGCAAAGAATTTCATTTTCTTGGTTGATCTTAAAGCAGTGTCATTTGATTGACTTGATGTATAAAGATTCTGCTCCTCTTCACTTTTTGCCTCTGTTCTGTCACATTTGTGATGTCATTTTTGAAAATTAATGGGATGGCGGTTTTTCTTGTTGAGCTATCTATTTAAGATAATAAAGAGTTGTCTGTCATTCATAGTGGTCCTCGACAGGCAGGCCAAACTTGGCATACCAGAACGGGGTTTGGCAGTATTGGGTGTTTCTTCCTAGAGATCAGGCAGCCTCAGAAATTCGCTGTAGCAACAGATGTTGATATAGATGCTGCCTTATTGTTATTTCTTTATATGTGTGCTTCCTTTTCTCTATTTGTCAAGACCATGATCATCTGATTTTGTGTGGTCAGTTACAAAGAGCTTTAAAGACTCCTAATAACATTCGTGTTAGTAAATCACACACATTTATGGATAACTTACTATGTGCCAGGCCCTGTTCAAGGGATTAAAGGTACAATGAAGAAGAAGATCAAGACAGAAGAAAGTTAAATGTTAAAGGTTTCGGTGACTCAGGAAGTAGGGTGAAATATGTCTTAAACTATAATAAAGAGTATTTTCTTTGTCAAAAAACACCACCAAGAACCTTGTTTTTCTACAAGATCCTTGTAGAAGCTTTAAGTCTTATAAAAAAAGTCAATTAGAAAACAATGTAAGTGCTACAGCTTTTTAATCCAAATTCTGTTAACACGTTGCGTACGGATCACAAGAATCTTCACGAGGGATTTACACCCCGCTGTACGCAACGTGTTAAGAAACTGAGTTTTAGAAAAGATTTAAGTAACTTATTCAAGATTGTGTAATGGTTATTGACAGAGCCCAGGCCTAAAGCCCAAATGTGTATTTACTAATTGAATTTATTTTTCTAACTTTTAGAAGTAATACATGTAACATAAGTTAAATTTTTCTCTTCAGATAAATCAGTCAGTAGTTTTTTAAAAACTTCCAAGTAGTTACCATTTTTAAATTTTATCTTCTATTTTTTTTTTTTGTCAACTTTAAATATTATCTAATGTCTTCCTCCTACTGAAGGATGAGGAATTTAGTTCCTTACATTATCTCCTACCTCACCTCCCATCTCTTCACTTTCTTCCACGTTGATGTTTGAAATCATTCAGACAGTTACTGGTTGCTGTGTCAAGGTCTTTAAATGTTACTAGGTAGAGTTGTGAAAGATTTTCTTTCACAATGACTCAGAGCAAATTGTCACATGTTAATTCTGGGTTTTAAGGAGGCCACGTATATCAGCTCCATGTCCAATCCATCAACTGCTGAATTTTGTCTGGAAGTTACTCTCTTACTGCAAAAGTATAAGGTACTTGGGCCGTCTTATTATAGGGTAGCCATTGCCTTGAAAGTGTAGGCAGCAGACCGTATCTGAAACATGTTTAAGTAAGCAACCATCACAACAGTCACTTTTAGAACATTTTTATCACCCCCAAAAGAAAACTCACACTTGTTAGTGTCACTCCTCATTTCCTCCCGAGCATCACCACCACCACCACCATCACCATCATCACCACTCCTAGCCATAGACAACCACTATGTGGTCCCTTGTGACTGGCTTCTTTCACTTAGCATAATGTTTTCAAGGTTCATCTATGTTGTAGCATGTATCAATGTTGATAAGTACTTAAACTCTTTATTCAACGTCTTTTAAATGCACCTTTCCAACATTAAGTACTTCTGTGTGGTTCTTGCTGTATAATCTAGTCACTTGCCCTATCAGTAACATCAGAACTTCAATTTTTAACTCATGATTCAGAGCTTTGTTGCCAAGGGAGTGAGTTAACGAAATCTATCCCATTTCTTAGTAAAATCTTTTCACTTCACTTGTTTACCTTTAGGAGACAGACCTACATCTAAATAAAATACTTTCCAAAGATATTAGACGTGACCATTGTACTCCAGTGAATTTTATGACATTTGCAATGACTGTTTTATTCTTTCATTGATTTGTTTTACTATCTTCTTGGATATAATGGTAATAATTTGAGGAGCTTTTATATGTTTATGAAGATCTTTCTATCAGTGTTAAAATGTTTCACGTATATTCTTTGTTCTACTCATAGCCTTTTAATATAGCACGTATTTTCCAAATGTATTAAGTTAAAACATTTAGAAGGAGAGAAACTTAAATCATTTAACAACTTGTTTGGAGAGTTAAGAGTTAAAGGAATTAATCACTTAGGGTATCAAACATCTAGAATCAGAGCTTTTGGTGTGGCCACACTAACTTCATTTAAATCTGAGCAATTCTTTTCTTGATACTCAGTTGTTATACTTCTAAATATTTTAAGTTGGGACATGTAGAAAAAACTTTTTTGGCCATCCCTGGCAGCTGAATCTCATATTTGTAACACTTTGACCAAAGCATTCTTCATTCTTGAGGATGTCTATAGCAATCTTTTTTTTTTACCAAAAAAAAAAAAAAGAAATTGCTTGAAATCTTAGAGAGGTTAATTATCCAAATTGCTAATGTGTGTTGATTTTATTTTGCAGAAGCTGAGTATCTATGGTGACTTGGAATTTGTGAACGAACAAAAGCTAAACAGATACCCAGCTTCTTCTCTTGTGGTTGTTAGATCTAAAGCTGAAGATCATGAAGAAGCAGGGCCTCTACCTACAAAAGTGAATCTTGCCCATTCAGAAATTTAAGTGTTTTTTTTGTTTGTTTGTTTTTTAAGAAAAGTGTAATAGACATCTAAATTTCCATTCCTCATAGAGCTTTTAAAAGTGGTTTCATTGGATATAGGGCTTAACAATCACAAAGGCAAATAAAGTTACCCAAATCTATAAAGACTGTATTTGCTGTAACTTTCCCTGTAACTTTTTCCTAGTAATTTAAGAGGTGAATATTTGGAGTTGTATTTTTATTTTAATATCTGTAGCTACTTTAATTATTATTTGCATTGTTTTTGTTTATTTTCTTTCTTAGCCAAATTCTATGAGCTGATCATTGTTCTTCCCCACCTCTCGCCACGATGCCATCAATCACCTTAGTTTATAAGCTGAATGCTCAGTAGACTATGATGCTTCTGCTCAGAAATAGCCCACAGCCTGTAACTTGAAATTTAGCAGGAAATGCCCTTTGATGACACTACATTTTCAGTTGTATTGAACTGAAGTTATTAAAATTTTATTTGAATAATTACGTGCTGAAATTGAGTTTAATAGACTCCTGATTTTCCAATCTTTCCTCTCACCCCTAGCCAACCCAGACAAAAATTGTGAAATGTTCTATCTATTGCTATATAATATGATCAGGGAACAAATTGAAGCAAAAATGATCTTCTCAGAAGTGCATTTTATGTTATTTGCACAGCCTGTATACTTTTGTTGGATGAGTCTTTCCAAAGAACCTTTTCTGTTAGAAAGTATATCAAGTATAAGTTTAAAGATATTTTCAGAGAAAACTTCATTTTGACAGTAAGAATTAGACTCTTGTGATGCAGAATTAAGTATAGATTTCACTTGGCAAAAGCTATTATTATCATTCTTTTATAATAATACAGATTTAAAACCAAGAGTGATATCAGGTAACACAGTATACCAGAATCTTAACATGATTCGGTGTCATTATACCATGAAATGTTAAATAACTTTGCAAGCCAATACTTTCCTTACCAACGGGCATTGCTGACAACTGCAGTAGTACTTTCTTACTAAAGAGTGAGTCACACACTTATCTTACAGCCTAGTCACCAGCTTTCTCTGAGTCAAAAAAATACAATTAACAAGACCTTGTTCACAAAACATAGGTTTCAGGTTTTAAAATAGTTTGCCTAGATTCGGAAGCTAAAGGGTTAGAGAGTATGTGACCACATCCAGATGCAGAAGAGATGAGGAATTACTAAGCAGACATCAAGCAGTTATTGTCTTATTTTTTGTGAGAAAACAGTTACAAAACATGAGGAATGGATTGGAGTTCACCTTTAAAATAAAGCCCAATTGTCTTATTCCCTCCCCATGGGACATACTTAGGTTCCTTAATATCAGGCACAGGTTTAACTGAAGCAAACCAAGGGGGAAATAAAAAATGTGCAGATTTATAGGAGTCAGCCCACTGTTAGGAAGGGCCTCCCTTATAAAAGCTAAAGGAATATCTAGATAAGGAGCAACTGTATGATTGTCCTGCAGTCTCTCACCTTCCCTTGGTTTTGTTTCTCTTTGCTTGCCAAATAAAGTTCCCTCTGACAATATTGATTCAAGTGCAGATAAACTTACCGCTCATGTTTATGAGACAATTCTTGTATGTTGAAATACCCCATCATTCCTTGTATTTAATAGGCACTCAGATACTCGTGTCCTGCCTTCATTTTATTTCACCACGATTAAAAGAGACTGACATTTAAAAAAAAAAAGTTCTACTTTTAAAAAAGAAAAAAATTATATCCCCCCCAAAATATATGCGTGTGTACACACACACACACACACACACCATAAAAAGTGTTTGACTTGAAAATTCTAACCAAGGCAACCAAACTGAGCCTCTAGGCCCCTTCTCCTAAAGGAACAGTTTAGCCCTTCTTTGATGGGCCCAGCTTCATTTGTTTCCATGAAACAGGTGCCACCTTCTTTCCTCCTACACAAAAAGCATCTTCTCGAGAAGCTTGTCTTGGTCCTAGAGAAGTTCTGAAGCCCCTTCAGTCTCTGGTTCAAACCTCACAGATTCCTAAGGTCCTTGGTTCAGGTCCCTAGTCTAAGAGACATACTGATTCAGGCAATTACAAAAATAGTCACCATAATGATCTAGGCCCAGGATTCCGTCTTTCACAACACTTCATGGATACCTTTTATTTATGATAGATTGTTTTTTGGTAAATCAAAAATTGCTAAATCGTCTGGTCCATCACTCTTGTCTCAGAAATTCCTATGGTGTATCATCAGCCCAGCTGATCAGCATGTGAAGGCTAGTGTTTTGACTCAGCTGATATTCTAGCCAAGAGCAAACAACTTTATCCCTGTTATTCATATGGCTTTATCATAGATAAATGTGCCATTTCTATTATAATTTTTGTGGGCGCTTAAGTATCTTAGGGCCACACATTGGGAATCATTGATCTAGAGGTTCATTCTCAACTGAGTCCCCACCACCGCCACCCCATGGCAGTGATTTTGCCCAGATGTCCTATTAAAGATCTATAGTTCAACCATTCAACAACCACTTGAGAGCCTGAGTGCCAGGCCCTATGCTAGATGACAGGACTGCAACAACAAACAAGACCCAGGGCCTGACTCGAGTTGCTCAAAGTCTAAAAGAAGGAAACATTATTAATGTGGTAATTATTGTGACCAGATAAGCAGAGTACTATGGAAGTACATAGGAGGGCCCTAACTTCTAGGAGGAAAAGGAAAATCCAAACAAAATACAGGGAGTAGTATTTCAGGCGTGGGCAGTATGCTCAAAGACCTAGAGACAAGAGGGTGGGAAACTACAAATTATTTAGCAGGCTAAGATACAGCATGCAAAAGCATAGCAATAGATGGGACCAGATAATAAAAGACTTTATTAAACTTGGATTCGATCCTGAGCATGATGGAAAGCCACAGAAAGGCCTTAAGCAAGAGAGTTACAGAGTTTTAGAACAACTCTCAACAACAATATGGAGATAGACCAGAGGGGCAAGTCCAGAGGCCATCAGTATCTTAGCTCTGTGGTAACCGCTGGGATCTGTTAAGTTACGTACCTACCCAGCCACACTGAAATGGGAAATTCCATTCCCTTCCCAGACTTCTCTTTTTTAAAATGCCCAATATTCCTATTTTCTTTCATTTTACCTCATGTATATTTTTGAACTCTTGTCTATAAGGCTCTCTGTACCCTATATTTTGTTTGGATGGTAAACCTAGGACCGGCCTCTGAGACCTGGTCACAGTTTGACTTGCCAAGCAAACTGGGAAGGCTTTTCCATGGATCCCAAGCTTCTTACCAGACTTCATGTTGGGCAAAATTTTTAAACTCTAATGCTATGTCAACTTACCGTCCTAAAGCTCTAAGTTTGCCAACCCAACCTCTCCAACTCGGTGTGCTCTTGAGCCCCTCCCACCAGGTTTCCAGTGGCTAAACATTTCATGTTTGCATTTGAGCATCGTCAGGATGAGGTACCTTATTCGTCTTTCCTTGACCACTTATTCTGGACTGGAGTCTGCGGATGGAGGTATGTACCGTGATAGAGAGCAAAAAACAAACTGAGATAGTGGAAAATGGCAGTCTTCTGTGGGAAGCTAGACCATACAGTTAGTATGGATTTTTCAGCTCCTTCAAGTAATTAAATTCTGAAGCACAGTTTATATACCTTTTCTGAACTTCGTAATTGTTGAAGTTGGCTTCATATATTTCACTATGAAGTATTCTCTTCCTGTGATGTTAATGACTTATTTGCTTAAAGCAGATGTTCTTAACCTTTTTTATGCCATGGACTTTTTTGGGCATATTGGTGAAGCCTATGGACCGGACTCCTTCTCAGAATAATGTTCTCAAATGTGTAAAACTACATGTGAAGTATTGTAAAGGAAATAAATATACTAAAATACAGTTACTAAAATATTTTCAAATGTTTGTGGTCTAGTTATATATGTACTTCTTTATTAACATCTAAAATAACAAGATCTAGTTCTGGTTCTAAAACTGTAATTTCAAATTATTTTGAAATATATGCAACAACCGTAATATATTTAAATATGATTTCTATTGGTGATAAAGTCACAGATACCCCTAATACAATTGACAATTGTTGCCTATGTTCATAATTGAAGGAAATGCTATATTTCAGTTAGACATTAGCAAAAATAAAGATTTAATTTTTTTCCCATCCAAGTTTACTCAACCCTTGATTTAGAGGTTGTCTGATTTTACTTTGTCATTTTAAGAGTAAAATATTTTTGTTCAGTTCTAAATTATTTGGGCTTATTTTGCTGCCTCTTATGTGTTTGTTCTTTAAACTTGAATTGTTCCACATCATTGAAAACAGCCTTAATTGAAGGCTTTGATTAGAAAGACGCAGCAAATGATTAGAAATGAAAAGTTTTAACAAAAACTTTTGATAATGTTACCTCAAGATATATCATCATGCAGTAATTATTTGAGCCCACAATGCTTAAGTATGTAAACGTCATACAATTCAGATCATCGGCATTAAACAATATTGTAGTGCTATCTTGTAAAAAGTGTTTACTTTGATATTTCACCAGGGAGTTTGTTGATTCCCTATGACTTTTGCAAAGCCTGTTATAGCACCGTCCTTTCACTTTAAATGGGTCCTTGTAACATTCCTCTAGGAGAGCAGGATGGGGTTTAACATCATTTTAATTTAATTTAATTGTATTTACCTAATTTTTTAATTCAAGTTTATTGGAGTTGAGGAAGCAGAGAGAAGAGGCAGCCAGCCAGGGCTCCCAGAGTTGTGGAAGGCATGGAGGAGGGGTGATAAATGCTGAGGTAGGTACTGTGCCTGACGCCCAGGCAGGTCTGGAAGCAGCTCTGGCCGATCCCTGGTCAATCTAATTGTGGTGCCCACTTAGCATTCTCCAACCCAGAGACGGGCCCTGGGCTAGCAGCAGCCCCAGTCCTCAAGCAGAGCCCTCTGTAGTTGCAAACAGACCAAAGCATCCCACCCTCAAAGGGTACAGAACACGTTCACATATGTGTGCTCACTTCATCCTTACCACAGCTCTCTGAGGCAAATATTCTTCTCCCCATTCTTCAGATGAGGAAACTGAGACTTAGGCTGCAACTGGCCACCTTAAATTAGATAGGTGTTGATTTGGCAGTCGGGATGAAACCCACGTCTGTCTGACTCAAGCTGGGGTTTGCTGATCTCGTGTCCTAAGGGTCCCCTCTAGCCACAGCCAGGATAAGATGGAGCCCCAGACCATGTGAAATATAGAAAAAGGTAAATGGAGGGGAGCAAGGAGTGAGACTTTTACCTGGTTCTGGACAAGAAAGATGGGTTTAGAAACGCAGAGGGAGCCAGTAGAAGGCACTCTAAGCAAATTACTCTAAGCTATAGACTGGGAGAGAGATGTATAATCCACGTAACAAATGATTCAAATTCAGCATAAAGAAATCCGTAAATCAGTAAGAAAAAAACAAACCTACAGAAACATAGGAAAGATAGGAAAAAGCAATTCACCAGGGAGGAAAGCCATCTATTTAAAAAGGGCAGCCTAACAGCACGGGGAAAGGCAGGGCTTTTCAAATTGTGCTTTCATGTCTCCTGGGGATCTTAAGATGCAGGTTCTGGTTTGCTAGGTCTGGGGTGAGACACACGTCTAGCCAGGTCCCAGGTGATGTGGACACTAGTGCTCTGAGGACCACATTTTTGAGGCGAGAGGGCGGAGGTAGCGGTAAGGGTGTGAACCTTTCAGCCAGGCAGGCGTGTGTCCTGACTGCCACTTTTCAACTGTGAACCTTGGGCAAGTCACTTAATGTCTCTGTGCCTCCGTTTCCTCATCTGTAAAATGGACACGATAATAGTCTCCATCTCCTGGGGCTGGGAGGACTAAATGAGTTAATACAATGTAAAGCATGTAGTACAGCATGTGGCACAGATAGTGATTGGGGTAGCAGTAGAAATTACTAGACGAATGCAAATTAGCCACACTAGGATACC
Organism: Rhinolophus sinicus; assembly: GCF_036562045.2. NCBI lineage: Eukaryota > Metazoa > Chordata > Mammalia > Chiroptera > Rhinolophidae > Rhinolophus > Rhinolophus sinicus. The sequence continues at coordinate 23,279,527 of NC_133756.1, read as the reverse complement.
ATTTCATACCTACCAGACGGGCAGATGTCAGAAAGTCTGACAAGTTCAAGGCTGGGGAGACAGACCCTCTCACACACTGCTAATGCGAGTGCAAATTGATACAGTCACCTGGAAGAGCAGTTTGGCAATATCTGGTAAAGTTGAGGTGCCCCTACAGTGTGATTCTAGGTGTGTGTGTGTGTGTGTGTGTGTGTGTGTCTAGAGAGAGATCAGCAGTGTGTAAAAACCAGTCCTTGGAAGCATACACAGCATATTCAGCAAACTGGTTGATCCTGGGGAGGCAGGAAAGGGAATACAATTGGGGGTAAAAAAAAAAAAAGATGCCTTCAATTTTGCTGTAATCGGAAAAAAGTTTGAAACAAGAAAACTAAATTTCAACATTTGTTAACTTTGGATGGTGGGTACATGATTATTTGTTAAATTATTCTTCCTACTTCCCTATATTTTTGTTTAGTTTTTGAAACTTATTTTCCAGGGGAGGGAAGAGGGGAAGATGGGAAAGGTTGAAGCCAGTTGTGGAGGTGGTAGTGGAGGGTGGTGGTGCAGGCGTGGTGTTGGGTGGGAAGGACAGAGAGGTCCATCTACTGGAACACTGCCTTTCTTCAGGAATGAGTGGAAAAGAAATTGAGAGAGGTAGATGGGAAAGCTGAAGCTCAGAGAAGTTAAATGACCTATCGGAGGTTACACAGCTAGTGGTGGGACCACTGGGACCGTCAGCTCCCAAGTTCCTGCTCTTGCTCGAAGGTGACCCAGGTGTGGGTTAAGCAGGCCCAAGCCAAGGCCCAGGGAGCCCCGCAGAGTGGAGGTGGAGGTTGTACAAGGCAGCCGAAGTATTTTCTTCTCTGAGGGCTGACCTGGCTGTGACATCGGGAAGTGCAGGCATTGAGGCACCAGGACCTCTCTCTATCCTGCCAGGATCCCCTGCTGCCTTTCACTCAAGGGTTCTCAGTGTTAGCCTGAACCCCGCGGAGAGGTGCCATGCTTCCGGCACGGTTGGATGTGGCTGTACCTGGACTGGACCAGGAGTCCAGAGAAAGGTACATTTCACATCCCTGAGGAGTCTTTTCATAAAAGAAACACTTAAGAATCACAGAGCAAGGAAGGCCAGAGATTGAAGGGCACGAGTTGGTCCAGAAATGGCAAATGGTCATCCTGTATGATACCACTCTCCACTCTTACATCCATGGCCAGACATCCCTAGTCAATTAAAAACCCTGAGTCTTGACCTCAGAATTCTGAATCCCCTGTTCCAGGTATCCTCCACGATCAATTGCAGTTGGCATGCAAGATGAAATCTACTTAGCATCTTTAGCTGATCCCCTGGATGCCCTGTGCATACCCCTCATCCCTTTCCATTTCAGGGCACATCAGTCTGGCTTGCAACTGCCAACACTGGCATCTCTGCCTAATACAGACCAGTGGTACCAGGAATTAACACCCGCTGGCAGTTCTCAGCCAGTGACTGGCAAGAGCTGGCAAATAAATACCCTGGTTGCCTCACCTTCGGGAACTGATTATGGGAATCCCCAAACTAAGACACCCCCTTCATCCAATCTAATCCTTCCATTTTCTGGAGGAGGGAGCTGAGACGCAGAGGAAGGGACTGACATGTCCAAGCAGAGCCAGCGGCAGGCCCTCATGTAGACCGGGTTCTCCTGACCGAGGGCTTGGCCCTGCCCAGTGCCGGCTGCCCCTGAGCGCTGCTCCTGCCTATCCACCCCTCCCTGCCCCCAACTCAGCAGTTTATATCCCAGCGAAAAAGAAAAGGCCTGTCACAGGCTACACAACCCAGTGACATCAGAGGCAGGCTGCAAAGAGACCATCCCTGGAGCCCCCAAGCTCATTTCTGGAGGTGGCTACCTCTCCTCCCTTGGTCTGGGGCCTCCACACAGTCCCCTAAGCTCCCAGGCCTTGGTCTTCTCAGCAGAGGAACCTCTAGGAGTGGACACAAGGGGTTAGTTAGGTCAACAACCGGCCCCTGCTCCTCCCCCATCACGGGGACCCTCTCCGGAAAAATGTAAATGCATCTGGCCCCTTTTATAAAGAAAATAGTTTAAAATTATATCTCCTTTATAATCTTAGTGGAAAATACATATTCTTTCAACCTGAATGTTAATTCTGGGTATGTCTGCCTGGGTCTTCATGCACATGGGAAGCCTGAGATCCTCAGGTCTCATCATTGTTGTGGAAGAAAAAGCAGGTCCTGGAAAGCTGCTAACTTCCTCCTCCCCCCTACTGTGTGACTTGGCCGGTTCTCACTCTGAACCTCAGGCTCTTTGTCTGTCAAAGGGCATGAGAAGTTCACCTTGGAGTATTGCCCTCAGACTGCAGAGCGGGAAGCGCTAGGCAGGAGAAGGGGCCTCCTGCTCTTGCCTCCACCTGGGAGGCAGCCTGGAGGGGACTGCCCCCAGGAAGGGTGCGGTCAGACAGCGCCTCCTGCCCGCCTCCTCCAGGCTGCCTCCCTGGTGACAAGGCAGGGAACCTGAGCCGCCCTAGCCCCAGTGCCTGGAGACGAGCTGGGTGCCCGAGACATGAACAAGATCTTCCCCCAGGTAAAAGCTGCCCTGACCTGGGGGGAGCCAACCCTGGGGTAAGGAGTGGGGAGTGAAAAGGGAAGACTCTGAGATGGCTCAGCTCCCCCCTGCCTTGGAGGCTCCCTCTCAGCTTGTAGGGGGCTCCAAGGGTGAACCAGTGAACCAGTTCTGGTGTGAGTGCTGGGAGGAAAATAGGGGGCCCGGGGAGGGGGCCATTGACATGATGGGAGGGGGCGTCGGGGAAAGCCTCTCCGTTTGAAGGATGGCTGTGTGCCAAGTGGACAGTGGAAGCAAAGGCATTCCAGGCAGAAGGCAGCGTTCAGACAAAGGTGTGGAAATGTGAACCGGGTTTGGTGAATTTGGGGCATCAGCATGCTGGAGCGTGAGGGCCCACGTGAAGCTGTTGGTGCCTCTTGTGAAAAACTCCGGTGTGGCTCCCTGAGGTTGGACCTCACTGCACCTAAGCCCACCCCTCACTCTGTTCTCTTGGGCAGGGGGATGTCAATGGCATTGCTGCTGCTGGAACCAAAGCCCTCCCTGGAGAGGAAGGTAAAGGACAGAGGGCCTGGGGACAGTGACCCGTGGGCTGCCTCCCAGGGGGGCTTCCCTGAGGCTGGGCCTTTGCCACAGAGGCAGAGAGCGCTCCCTAAGGCTCCCACTGTTTCTCAGACCTCTCCCCTTATGTGACGTCATTTACTCCCAGATTCCTGGCCAACCATGCCCACATCCACCTGACTAATAGGGTTGTTCCTTCTCTCCAAGCATAAGGAGATGTGCTGCCTGCCTCAGAGGCATTATACCACATGCTGTCCACATGTAACCTATAGAAGAAAGCTCTGGAGTCAAATACCTGCCTTATAGGTGACCTGGGCGATTTTCTTTGCCTGTAAAGGATAAAGTAGGTGAGATCATATACTTATTTAGCACCTACTATGTGCCACTTACCATGTGACCAGGACAGTTCGAAGGAACACACATTTATTGAGTATCTACTATGTGCCCTGTCTTGGTCCACATTTGATCTATGAGGAAACAGGCCCAGAGAGGTAGATACCAATAATAGCCATAAAAGTTCAAGGCCCTAGTATGTGCCTGGCACTGTGCGGTCTCTTTTAATCCTCAGGACAGCTCTGACAGGGGCAATGACAGACGAGGCAGCTGAGGCTAAAAGAGGTTTAGTAGCTCAGCCAAGCTGGGATCCCACACAGCTGGGCAGTGGGAAAGACAAGATTCAAATTCGAAGTAAAGTCCTACGGGTTGCAAAGCCCTGCTAGCTTGGTTGCTCCACACTGGTATTTATTTCTTAGTAGGCATGACTGTGGAACAAATGGCCTCCTTCTCCCCACCCGTCCACGGTGTGAATTGGCACCTAAGGGCTTTCTGGCTTTGAAATACAGCATCTTCACCGGGTATGGGTCTCTGTTCTGCCAGTTCCGCCTCGAGTCTGTCCCGTGACCCCATCTTGCCCAGCCTGTGTTACACAAATATTTGAGGAGTCGAGCTTGGCTGACCAGGATGCATTCCTTGCCCAGCCTCACGCCCTCTGCCTGGTTACCAGGGATTACACTGTGTTCAGTGAACAACAAGGGAGCCACTGACTGGGTTGTAGGGATCATCGGTTTTAGATTTATGTCCCATCTCCTATTATCATCTCCTTTCCCAGTGTACCCCCATCCCGGGCTCCAGCGACACCAGGACACTTGCTGCCCCCCCCCGCACCCCCCCCCCTCCATCCACAGGCCTTTATTCTTGCTATGCTGTCTACCTGGAATGCCCTCACCTTGCACCCTCCGCTCACCTGCCTGTAGAAAGTCCTTCAAGCACCCATGGCACCTTGCTCACGCTTCCTTAACCACACTTACTACCTGGCTCTGGGAGCTGCTCAGGGACAGGTCTGACTGGTAGACAAGCAGAGTAGGTAGCTCCACAAATGTGAGTAGATTCACTGAAAATGACCTGAACTGACTTGAATTGGGGCCCTTCCCTTATCTCCTGTATCTCTGGGTCAGAGTATTCACAAAGCACCTACTATGTGCCTGCCCCTCACATGGTGTCCCAGGGATGGACCTTGGGCACACTGATACATCAGACCTGCTCCTACGTCTTTTTCTGTGATAACTGGGGCCCACAGGGCAGCAGGTGTCCCCATATTCTCCTTTTAACCTGTCCATGTCTTGTCTTCTAAGTGCAACTACAAACTTTCAGAGGGCAACTTGAGCTGTGTCTGCTTTTGTGTCCTCTACAGAGCAGGACACCTAGTAGGTCCTCAATAATGCTTTCTTTCATTATTTTACAAGCAAGCAAAATTAGAGGAGCAAAGTACGTTTAAGGAGCAAGATGTCTCCAATTATTTCCCCAGTGCTTAGGTGACAGCTTGACACAGAGTAAGTACTCAATAAACACTAACAGTAGCTAAAAACTTTATAGCATTTACTATGTGCCAAGCTCTATTCTAATACATTAACTAGCTTAATCCCCTCGACAACCCTAAGGTAGGTAATATAATCCCTATTTTTCACATGAGGAAATAAGCACAGAGAAGTAAAGTGACCTCTCAGTGGGGCCCAGCTGGGAAGTGGTGGAGCTGGCAGGCTGCAGAATGCGTAATCCGTTGACATCATGGAAAGAGCACTGGTTTTGGCAGCAAATAGGGACTCACATCCCAGCTCCGCACAAAGCGACTTGGACCTTGTCTTCTCTGAGCCTCAGTTTCCTCAACTATAAAGTTTGTTTAGAAAAATAAAAATAATGGCTATGAAGGGCCTGCTATAGTTTCTGCCCCGTGGAAGGGGCTTGATAAGCAGGTGTCCGTTGCTCCCTGCCTCCTGAGGAGACAGCCTCCTGGAAGGACAGGAAGGTGAGGGCGGTGGAGCAGAGACCTGGCTCCCTCATCCTGACTGCCACTCACCGGCTACTGGACCAGGGCCCGACCCTTGGTGGGGGCAGCCCACAGGCAGAACAGAGAGCACCATGGTGGGCTTAGGGCTCCCCTCCTCCAGGGATGCCCTTCCTGCCCCAGACTCCTAGGTGGGGAGGGGCTACTTATAGGAGGGGCCAGAGGCGCAGCTCCCTGGGCCCGGGGCTGGCTGCTCCATCACTGGTTTCCTGCTCCACACCGCAGGCCGCAGTGCCCTCTGCTGCTCCCGCCGAGGGGCCTGCCTCTCTGCCTTCGTGCTGCTCCTGCTGGCAACTCTTGTGGCCCTGATCGCCCTGGTCACCATCCTGGGATACCCACCACGTGTGCCAGGTCAGGTGGTCGGGCTTGCTGGGAGGGGGTGCGGGGCACAGAGGGATGGGGGACACCTAATCTTGACTGGCTTCTCTAGGAAGTGGCTTTTGGACAATTCTTTGGGGGTGCATACATAGACATGGACACACCCTGAAATATACATGGCTCTGAGCCTCCACTTGCACATCTGTAATATGAGCCATTGAGAGGACCCAGCTCTGATGAGCCACCTCCTCCAGGAAGCCTTGCCTGACCCCCAGGCTGGTTAGAAATGGCCCCCACAGCGCCCGCACTTCCTCTTCTCCTGGACTGGCTGTCCTGGGTGGGGCCATCCAGCTGTGTGTCTGCCTCGGGCAGGCATATCTGATACATCCCTTCGCCCTGGCTTCAGTGGTGAACCCCAACACAGCCCCTGCCCTTGCAGAGGTAACATGTTGGAGAGCAACATGAACATTAGTGAAGCAAATAAGCACATTAAGGCAGGGTTCATGGGGCTCCGAAATCTGGACTATAAGCTGAATGAATGATGGAATGAGTGAATAAATGAATGAGCCGAGTGGGAACCTTGAGAAGAGAAAGGGAGCTGAGGCATGAAGGGAATGTGGGAATTGGCTAGTGGAGGGAGTGGCAAAAGCATCCCAGGCACAGGAACACTATGTGAGGGGTCCCCGGAGTGGGAGAAAACATGAGAGGAGAAAGAGAAACTGCAAGGCCAGTGGACACGGAGGGCTAGAGCAGTGGACGGGGCCAGGGGCTGCATGGGGAGGGAGGCACCATCCAGAGAGCCATGGGAAGGGGTTGAGCTGGGGGTGCGGTGTCACCAGATCTACAATCCTGACAGATGGCTCTGTAGCCAGGTGGTTGGGGGTGAGGGTTGTGAGGGGAGGAGGCAAAACCCACAGTTCTCTACATGCCTGGGCAGGAAGGCGGGCACTGAGGGCAGATGTACACAGGTGAGGAGTTGCATTCATGTGCCTGTGTTTATGTGTCTGTGCATATGCATGTGTCTGTGTGCACATGTACATGTCTGTATGCTTGTGTGTGCACACCTGTGCATGTGCATTGCTGTGTTTATATGTAGGTGTGTGACAATGTGAGTGTCTCTGAGAGGCAGTCCCCTTCACACGAGCCAAGGCAGTCCCAGGAGCTGAGAAATGGCTCCCAGGTGCCCCAACATACAAGCACAAACCCGCTCCCATCTCCAACCTGCGTGCATGTGTATACACTGCACGGCCTGTGGAGCCGGGGGGACCTCCCAGCTCATCTTCCAGTTTCTCTCCTTGAATTCTTTAGGGCAGCCCTGGGGTGCGTGTTCGCCCTCAGTGGGCTAGAAAGAAAGATTCTCAGAAGGACGTATATGTTTAGATGTCCTGGGCACTGGGGCGGCAGCCCTGGCCATGGGAAAGAATCAAGTAGCTGTGTGACTGCACCTGTCGCATCTCTCTGCGCCTTCCTTTACTCATCTGTAAAATGGGGCTAGTGATGATACTTCACAGAGGTTTGGGGAAACAATAGAATAAGATTGTGAAAGTGCTTTGCAGACCATAAAGTTGTGCTCAGATGTGAGGAATTATGGCGTAATGGTCCCCAGCCAGCCCCATTATATTGCTCTGGCAACTAACCTGGCACCAGGAGCTCCACCATTAAAACCACTTCCTTGACTGAGCCCTGTCCTCAGGAGCCTCCCATGAGACTGTCAATAAGCTATCAGTAAAAGAAGGAACTATGACTTACTCTGCACTTTTTATGTTCTGGGGTTATGTAAATTTCCCCAATGGTCCTATGGGGTATGTGCTATAATCCCCATTTTTCAGACAAGAAAACCTGAGGCTCAGAGAGGTTGAGTCATCTGTCCAAGGTCACTCAGGTGGCACATGATAGAGCTGAGACTTTGGTCCCCAATGCCGAGCCCAGTATCCTCCCCACTGCCCCAGCCCCTCTGTCCAGCTAAGGGTGGGGCTCAGGTGTGGGAACCTGGTGATGCCCTTGTGAGTACCACCCTTGACTCTCTGGGGTCTCCCCTTGCCCACTCAGGGGCCCAGGCCTGTGTAACACTGACAAACAGGACAGGCTTCCTGTGCCAGGACGGGAGCAGCTGCATCTCAGCCAGCGGGGTCTGTGACGGCATCCGCACCTGTTCACACGGCGAGGACGAAGCTGAGGCCTTATGCCGTGAGTATCTGCTCAGTTCTGCCCCTCTTCCAGATGCATCCTCAGGGGTCCCTTGGAGGTTGCCCCTCAATTCCAACTATCCCAGTGGCCAAACTGAAGCTCAACCATGCCCGAAATTACCAGGCCTTTGCTTATATGGTGCCCTCTGCCAGGAACACCTGCCTCCACCCGTACACACATATACGTGCCCACACTAGGGAATGCCTTTGCTGTTGTGTGCATCTCCATGTCCAGAGAACCTGCACTCAAACTGCATGGCAGAGTTTAAGTGTTACGTCCAGCAGGAAGCCTTCCCCGACTTCCAAACTAGGTTAAGGTCCCTGCTTTGGGGTCCCACGTCCCCTGTGCTTCCCTGTGTTCCAGCCCTAGTCACCGTGGCACGTTTGCCACAGCCATCAGCTGTGATCTCCTCTGGGGCAGGCCTGGTCTGCTTGATCTTGGGGTCTCACTCCCTGTCACAGGGCATGACACACAGGGGTATCCAGAATGATTCTCTGAATGAATGATGGAATGATTGACAGAATGAATCAATGAATGGGAAGATCTGGTCCCAGACTTTAAAGATCTGACAGTTCTCAGGAGAGAGGAGCCGGGCCACTTTCCATGTAGGAGGGAGAGAGCCTGCTGAGTTGGAATGGGTGGGGTGGGGAAGCTAGTGGGAGGGGGGCATTACGTCACAGACCCTCAAGACTAGAAGAGATCTTAGAAGTCATCCGGTTCGTGTCCCAGCTCATGCCCCAATCCCCTCTATAACGAATCCAGCAGAGGCCACCCAGCTTCTACCTGCACTGCAGCTTGAGGCCGCTGCACCCATCATTGCGGGCTTTTCCCGTGGGAATGTCTCCGTTGTCCTGACTTGAACGCTGCCTCCCACCAGCATCCTTGATTAGTTCTCATCAACCCCTGGGCCCCACAGACCACAGTTTAATCTATCTCCCTCGATGGTCTACTGCGTGGATTTGGAGATTGCTTTCTTACCCTCCATGAATGTCCCCTACCCCAGGCCACACTCTGAATCCCACAGTCATCCCCCCTCCAGCCAGGACTCCACAGAACACTACCAACTGCCCGTGTCCTTCTCCCTGGACAGGCTCCAAAAGCATTTAGGACATTTCTGACTGGCTCTGGCTAGTCCAAGGAGCAAAGGCTTTTCGCCTCCCGGGGTTGAGTTATACCTGTAGTGATGTGGCCTGAATTCATGTTAATTTTTGGTCGTCCTGTCACACTGCTGCCTAACACAGAACCCACTTTCAAGAAAGGTGGTCTGACTCTGTCTCACATGGTACGTGAATACACATCCTCTGAGTTCGGAGTTCAGGGGCCCAATTGCAAGACGTCACATCTATTCTTGTTATGTTCCAGTTGGAGGAAGCTTCCTGGAGGTAAAGGAATTTGAACTTGAAATGGAATGGTTTTGGATAGGTGTCAAAGAGGACATTTCTGGAGGAAGGAATAGTGCCGGCAATGGTGTGGGGTGGGGGTACACAAGAGCTGAAGAGGGAATGGAGGAGGGCGAGGCAACTTTCTGGGTATCTTTTTGGGTATCCAGGGAAATAACACTCCTCTCCTCTTGACTCAGTCTCCTCCCCAGGAAACTTCTGTGCCCTTCCTAGGGTGGGTGCATGGTGACCCCGAGTTTGGCAACTGCCAGGGTGGCTGTGACAATCCACCTCAAGATACCCTGAGACAACTGTGGCCAGGTGTGGACTTCCTCCTGCCTCATCTGTCCCTCTGCAGGAGATGTGCCCCAGAGCCTCCCCAGCTTCCTTGTGGCCCGCTGTGGAGACCCAGCCTCCTGGATCTACTCAGACCAAAAGTGTGATGGGACCAACAACTGCGGGGATTGCTCAGATGAACTAAGCCCAGGTGGGGGTCTGGGCACAGAAGGGGCTGGAGCAGGTGCCCAGGCAATTCACAGTGGGCAGAGGTTGACCACGGCATCTCTGAAGTCCCCCCCATCTCCTCCTTGCATCCTAGGAAGTTTTCCACCCCTGCTTGGATGCCTCCAGTGGTGGGGTGCTCACTACCACACCAAGTGGCTCCTTCTGGAGGTTTATTCTTTAGTGGGGAACTTACTCTTAAGGACACAGATGAAGAAACGGGGTCTCAGGGTGATCATGCAAGGAGTATATACGTGGCCCAGCTGGGATTTGAACTTGAGTTTCCCTCATTTCCTCTGCAGCTCTCCACAACGCTGTGAGGAAAGCAGGGCAGGAACCACTGGCCCCAATTTATATGTAGGTAAACTGAGGCCAGAGAGGAGAAGGGACTTACTACAATGAGTGACAGGAAGGGAGCTTAGATTTAAACCCAGATCTCCTGACTGCAAGTCCGGCATCGTTTCACTGCCTTGGTTTCCTTTCAATCTCTTCTTCAGTGTTCAATCAATACACATGGTCTGAGCACCATTGGGAGCTGAGCCTGTGCCAAATTCTGCAGGGGGACAATCAGGAGTCAAACATGTGTCCTACCCGAGGACTCACATCATACTGATGAAACAAGGAAGTGCTGACGCCCTGGGGAGGGTGTTTGGTATGGGGTGGGGGTCGTGTAAGAATCAAGCAAGGCTTTTGTCCGTTTGCAAGCAGGCCTCAGAGAATAGACAGGGTTTCAACAGGCAGAGGCTGTGTGTACAGGGAAGGATGCTGGAGGCCCAGGGTACAGGGCCAAGGAGGGAGGTCCGTGAGGCCCCCTCAGGGAACCCTAAGGTGGCTGGTGAGACTGAGTCGGGGTGAGGGAGGGAGGATGGGCTGGGGAGACAATGGGCTGGGCACCCCCTTAATGTTTGAAGATTGAGCATGTGCCTGGCACTCTTCCTTAACAACAACTTTGAGTAGATGAAGAAACTCAGGCTCAAACCGGATGAGAGACTTGCTTGAGGTCACGTAGCCTATGAGTTTTGGTCTCGATTCTCTCTTGTGCAGAGAAATAAGGATACATTCCACCTATGTCAGGTGAGGTGCAGCTTTTGGGAGCTATGGCAGGTGCCAGAGCTAGGGAGTATCCTGGTGCACTGGGCATTCCAAGATACACCAGCTTCTCTTCTGTCGGCTCTTGTCTCCCCAGTGACGGCATGCCCACCCTGTGGCCCTGGGTGGTGGCGTTGCCCCTCGACTTTCTTCAGGTATTGTGGCTGTATCCCAAGAAGCCTCTGCCGGGACCACGTGCAGCACTGCTCCGACTGGTCTGATGAGTACGCCTGTCCTGGACCCTGAGTGGGCACCCAGGCCAGAGCGAGAGGCTGGTTGAAATGGCACTGATAACCCTTCATATGAGAATCAAATCCAAGACCATGAGGGCAGGAAGGAGCCTTCAAGATCATCTGGTGAGATCTATGCACTGTCATCTCTGAATAAGAATTGTCTCTCCTGCTTTAAAGATATTCAGCTTCTCCTTGAATGCATCCAATGACAGGGACCTCACTACCATGCTATGCAGCTCCTAACAAAGATGAGGAGTTCTGCTTCCATGATTTTAGGCCTGTCTCTGGGGCCTCACAGAGGAAATCTGCTCCTCTACTTCTGACCTTATCACCCCGTAGAGCAAAGATAAGTCTGGGGCTCAAACACCAAGTTGAGGGGTATAGCCCTTAGGGATGGTACATATGTGAAGTGTATGCCACTTCCTGTCCATTTGGTCCCTAAGACAGCACTTGCTGGGCTTGGCTACAGTCTTGGCATTTTTCTCATCTCAGTAATCCTAGCAGATCCTACTGACGGATCACATGAGATTGCACCTGAGACGGGCATTTGTCATCCTGCCAATGGGAAGCCAGTCATCCAGGAGGCTCTGAGCTGTAGAGTAGAAGGTCTGGAGAAAGAGCAGCCCTTCGGCTTGTCCCATTCTCTACCCTACCCCGTGACCAGGGTCCAGCCAAGCAGCCCAGGTTTCTTGTAGTATGGATTGCATTTCGGTTCCAGAGTCTGAGTGAATGAGCTATTTCTCTGCATACTTTTCCATCTTCACAACACCCAGAAAGGCAAGGATGGATATCCCCATTAAACAGATGAGAAAACTGAGGCTCAAAGGGAGAAATCACTTGCCCGGGATCATACAGCAAAGTCAGTACTGGAACTGGGACTCAAACACAGTCTGTGGTGTCCCAACCCTGAATCCTTTCCTGCTACAAATGTGATTATATTTTGGCCGGGGGGAGGGGAGGTGTGTAGAGTCACTATGGGGTATTTTTAAAAGTAGCTTGAGGGTTAGAAAGTGTCACACTCTTATTCTGAAAGAGAGACTTGGAATTGGGCCAGAGGATTGCTGTTGAAAGAGAGACATATCTGCATTGGAAATTAATAAAAATCAGTTTCATATATCAGTCTCGTGTGAGTTTTGAACTGAAAATGGGCAACTAAGAGATAGGTGAGCTCTGGTTCATTCATCACTCACTAAACAGTCTCTTTGCACCTGCTCTGAGCCAAGCCAGGTGCTGGGCACCCAGGAGTGAAGAGACCTGGATCCTAGCATACGAGGAACGCAGGGTCTCATGAAGGAGGCACCTCACACGGTGGAGATGGGTGGGACAGCAGGAGGGCACCAAGGAGGGGCCTCTGGAAGCCAGTGCACAGTTGTGTTTCTGACCCTGATGACCTGGAACAGGGCGCCTCAGGGATCCTGCCTGAGGGCCAGGCAGCCCTGGACGCTGGTACCTTTGGCTGAGTTTCTGCCCAATGGCAGCACAAGCAGGGAGCTGTGGGCACGCTCAGGGTGTCTCCTGGGTTCTGATGACCGATCCAGGGGAGCCTCCTTCCCAGAGGACGGGCGTTTGGGCTGGGTCTGGAGAACGTCCATTGGGACAGGCAGGAGAGAAGGGCGTTCCTGGCCAAGAGGCCCTTGGAACGAAGGCATGGGGGCGTGACAGGGTACAGCTCAGCCAGGGAATGCCAGTGTGGCTCAGGCCAGTGTGGCCGAAGCTTTGATGGGAAGAGATGGTAGTTGGTGAGCAGCGACACAATCCTGGAGGACATAGTGTGTCACACTTCATCCTAAGGATACTGGGTGTCATCAAGGCATGAGAAGCAAGGACATGGTCTGGAGCCACAATGGACTTGAATGAAAGAGTCTAAGCAAAAGAATCCAGAGCTTGGACCAGGTGGGCAGAGAAGAGGGGATGGCCCAGGGCTACTCACTGGTGGGACAGGGGTGGGGGGAGAAGAGGAAGACAGGGGAGTCTGGAGGCCTGAAAAGGAGCGCCTGGCCTCCTGCCCTGGGCCGTGCCTTCTCCCCCAGAGATATATCTGCATTGCAGTCTCCAGGGGAAGAGAGGGTTGAGCTGGTTCCTGAGGAACAAGAAAAAGCCCAGAAGCTCGTTCCGGGGCTCAAATGCCAACATGTTCCTGACGTCCTGAGCATCCGGTGTTGAAAACAAGGTTGCTGGGGAGAGGCCGTGGGAACGCGAGCCTGTGTTTGCTCGTACCAATCAGTCTCGGTGGTTCAGGAGCAGGAGAGAGGCAGGCAGACCTTGGTGGTCATCTCGGCCTGGTCTTCTTCAGTGGTCTGTGGCTCTTCTCAGATAAAACACCCAGAGGCACCGGCACCACGGGTTGCATATCGTTTTACCCTCCCCTCCCAACCAAACCCATCCACAGGCCGTTGGGGGTCCAGAGGCTTCATTTTACAGGATGTTGATAAACCAAGGTTGAGACCAACGTGTCCAAGTCCACTCAGCATGTCAGTAGCAGGTTGAGGATTAAAAGCTAGGTTTTTTTTTTCTTTTTTAAATTGAAATTTATTAGGGTGTGGGGACAGAGTCCCAGAGAGCAGTTTCCAGGCTCTCAGCCTCACATGGAAAGGTGCTGGCTCAGTTATTAGATGGCCATCAGCTGTAATCAGATGGCCATCCGCTGTGGCTGGGTGGCCATCAGCTGTTACTGGTTAGCCATTGGTCACTGATATAACTGCCGTGGCTGAGCTAGCAAGCGCGGATTGCAGTTAGCAAGGGGTTGGTTGGTTGGCAGAGAAGCAGCTGGTGGATTGCGGCTAGCAAGTGGAGTTAGTAAGCACGGATGGCAGATGGCAGATAGTGGATCGTGTGGATCCTACTTCCTGTGTCTCAACCGGGCGCCAGCAAGACTGAGGTGCAGGTAAGACCCCTCGTTGGGGTACTGGCGGATGTTTACTTTTGTGTCTCCACCAGCCGCCAATGAGAATATAGTGATATGACTCCCCTGTCTATGGCTCTGTGGGTGTTCCTTTTTGGCCTCACGATGTCCTGTGTTCTTGTGTGGGGAGCAGGACCAGAGACCCTGCATGACATAGGGTAATATTGGTTAATAACATTATGTAAGTTTCAGGTGTACAATTCTATTACACATCTGTAGATCGCATTGTGTGCTCATTACCCAGTCTAATCTTCTGTCACCATATATTTGACCCCCTTTTCCCTCTTCATCCTTCCCCTAATTCCCTTTCCCTCTGGTAACCACCATACTGTTGTCTGTATTTGTGTTTGTTTGGTTGGTTTGTTCGTTGCTTTCTGTTTTATATCCCACATGAATGAAATCATATGGTTCTTGTCCGTTTCTGTCTCACTTATTTCATTAGCATGATACTCTCAAGATCCATCCATGTTGTCACAGATGTAAAAACCAGGTTTCTAGGTGCACACAGTAGCACTTGGCGAGCACTTCCTGTGAACCAGGCACTGTGCTGAGAGCTTTGTAGGGAGGGAGTCCCAGAGAGCAGTTTCCAGGCTCTTGCCCTCACATGGAAAGGTGCTGGCTCAGGTAGTAGATGGCCATCAACTGTGACTCATTGGCCATCAGCTGTAACCAGTTAGCCATTGGCCACTAATAGAACTGCCGCGGCTACGCTAGCAAGCGCAGATTGCAGCTAGCAAGTGGTTTGTGGATTGTGTTGATCCTGCTTCCTGTGCCTCAACCGGCCGCCTGCGAGACTGGGGTGCAGGAAGACCCCTCGTTGGTGTCCTGGCGGATATTTGCTTTTGCGTCCCGACCAGCCGCCATTGAGAATATAGTGGTATGACTCCCCTATCTATGGCTCCGTTGGTGTTCCTGTTTGGCCTCACCATGTTCTGTGTCCACCCGCCGGGAATGAGACCAGAGACCCTGCATTACAAGCTTTCTCTCTCATTCTCTCTACAGCGCTCTGAGGGAGGTGCCGCTCTTACAGGAGGCTTAGGGCAAGCAGGGCGCATGACTGGAGGGGCACTGAGCCAGGTGTCTGGGCACTTAGCCAAGGTAGTTTGCTATTTTATGCTATGCCTCATGAGGTCTGGAAGCTTCCAGTGGCGATGGTGCCTGAGCAGGGAATAGGGCAGTCCCAGCTGAGGAGCATGAAACAGTTCCCTGTGACTGGAGAGTGAAGAAGAGCCTCAGACTCTGGGCTGCAGCAAGTGAACTTGACACCAGGCTGCAGGGTGCTGGTAGGGGATTTCAGCAGAAGGAACACACTGGTTTCCTCCTTCTGCAGAGGGGCTGCAAAGAAGGCTCCCCTCCACTGTACATCAGGAGTAAGGATGTCATGGTCAGACTAGATTGCAGGCTTATGGAGAGGAAAAAGTGAGATCTGGAATGCGAACGCCACTTGGAAACAGTAAAGCTTCTAGTTGAAGAAAGGGAAGTGCCAAGCGCTGTGCTAGGGGCTTGGGTGAGAGCTAACAGCCAATATTCAGTGAGCATTTAGTACATTGCAAACTTTGGTGTGTCTTGTCTCTTATATCTCATTTTCTCTAATCCTCACAGCCTTCCAGGAATCTGCTTTGGTTATGCACACTTTACAGAGGCGTAAAATTGCTTACTTAAGATCACACAGCTTTTAAAAGGTGGAGCCAGGACCAAACCTTGACAGGCCCAAATCCAGAGCCCACCATACCCCTCCTTAACAGCCCACTCTTTCTCAGCAGGGGCTCCTGGAGACCAGGCCAGGGGGCAACGGCCTGTGAGCAGGAGGTGGCTGGTGCTGGAAGAACAGCATTTGTTTTTTTCTTACTTATTGGTTCTTCCTCTTCAGAAGGCAGATGCGGTAGCAAACTCCCCAACAGCATTCCATAAGCTGGGTCCAGAAAGATGCAGAGCCCAGAGCGGCCAGCCAGGGCAGTCGGTCCCCTGGTTCACATCAGCAGAGCGGGGGATTTAATGCCACAGCCTGCAGTGAGAACCCGGCAGCCTGAGTCAATATTTGCCATCTCCCAGCCTCCCCGCCTGGCTCCAAGATCCAATATTGGTACTTTAAGTACAACGGGTTCTTTGCTGTGCAAATATGAAGGGATAGATGGATGGAATTTAAAGTGGCTCAGCCTTCGCCCCAGGGTTTGGACTAGAAATTTGGTTTGGTTTAACCCTCTGGCATCAGTGTTTGCCTGGGACTCTCTGTTCATCCTTAGACTCACTGAACCGCAGACATCAGAGCTGGTGAGGAGCTCAGAACCCAGCCAGACTTTTGACAAGAGGACACAGCTTTCCAGAGAGGGAAGGGACCAACCCAAAGTGGCACTGCCTGGTGGCTGCCGCTGGGATTCTGAGGGCCACCCAGCAACTGCAGGTCAAGGGAGAAGTGGTTTCTCTGAGACCTCTAAAAAAATTTTTTTGAGATATAATTTACATACAATGAAATACACAGATCTTAAGTATACAGTTCAATGAGGTTTTATTTTTATTTTTTTAAGTGTGTTTTTCCAGGACCCATCAGCTCCAAGTCAAGTAGTTGTTTCAATCTAATTGTGGAGGACGCAGCTCACTGGCCCATGCGGGGATTGAGCTGGCAACCTTGTTAAAGAGCACCGCGCTCTAACCAACTGAGCTAACCGGCCGCCCCTTCAATGAGTTTTTAAAAACAGCTTTATTGAAGTATAATTGACATACAGTAAGTTATATATATTTAAAATGTACACTTTCATAAGTTTTGCTATATGTATATACCCATGAAACTATCACAATTAAGGTAATGAATATGTCCATCATTCTCAAGTGTCCTTGTGCCCCATTGTAATCCTCTGCTCTCACCCCTCCCCATCCTCATTCCGTACCCAGGCAACCACAGATTTCTTCTCTCTCTTTTTTTTTTTTTTTTAAAGATTTTATTGGGGAAGGGGAACAGGACTTTATTGGGGAACAGTGTGAACTTCCAGGACTTTTTTCCAAGTCAAGTTGTTGTCCTTTCAATCTTAGTTGCGGAGGGTGCCGTTCAGCTTCAAGTTGTCCTTTCAGTTTTAGTTGTGGAGGGCGCAGCTCAGCTCCAGGTCCAGCTGCCGTTGCCGTTGCTAGTTGCAGGGGGCGCAGCCCACCATCCCTTGTGGGACCGAGGAATCAAACTGGCAACCTTGTGGTTGAGAGCCTGTGCTGCAACCAACTGAGCCATCCGGGAGGCAGATCAGCTCAAGGTGCCGTGTTCAATCTTAGTTGCAGGGGGCAGAGCCCACCATCCCTTGCGGGACTTGAGGAGTTGAACCGGCAACCTTGTGGGTGAGAGCCCACTGGCCCATGTGGGAATCGAACCGGCAGCCTTCGGAGTTAGGAGCATGGAGCTCCAACCACCTGAACCACCGGCCCGGCCCCACAGATTTATTTTCCATCAGTATCGATTAATTTGTACTTTTCTAGAATGTTATATACATGAAATCATACAGTATGTACTCTTTTTTGTGTGTGTCTGTCTGTCTGGCTTCTTTTACTCAGAATAACTATAATGAGATTTATTGTAGCATGCCCAATAGTCATTCTTGTTGGTGAGTAGTATTCTGTTGTATGGATATACCATAATTTGTGCATTTCAGGCTGAAGAGATGCACTCTTCACTTACCCATTCATTTGTTAATAGATGTTGGGTTATCCCAGTTTTGGCTATTACACATAAAGCTGTTGTAAACATTTATGTACAATTTAACGGATGTATGCTTTCATTTATCTTGGGGGAGTGGAATGGCTGACTGTGGTAGACGTATGTTTAACTTTTTATGAAAACGCCTGTTTTCCAAAGTGGTTGTATCATTTCACATTCCCGCCATTAGAATATGAGAGTTCCAGTTGCTCTGTATGCTTGTCAGCACTTGGTCAGCCTTTCAATTTTAGCTATTCTAACAGGTGTGTCGTAGCTTATCATTGCGGTTTTACTTTGCATTTTCCTAATGATTAATGATGTTGAGCATCTTTTCATGTGCTTTTTTACTATCCATATATTTTCCTTGGTGAAGGGTTTGTTTAAATATTTTTTTATTTTATTAAATCACTTGTTTTTCATTATTGAGTTTTAAGAGCTCTTTATATGTTATGAATACACATCCTTCATCAGATACATGACTTGCAAATATTTCTCCCGGTTTGTAGCTTGTCTTTTCATTCTTTTAACAGGGTCTTTCAAAGAGAAGAAGTTTTTTATTTTGATGAAGTCCAATTTATCAAATTTCTTCTTTTATGGATCTTATTTTTTGTATTTAAGAAATCATTGCCTAACCCAAGGTCACAAGAATTTTATCCTATGTGTTCTTCTAGAAGGTTTATAGTTTCAGGTTTTATAATTAGGTCTATGATTCATTTTGAGTTAATTTTTGTAGATGGTAAAAGGAATGAATCAAACTTTTGTTGTTGTTTTTGCACATGGAATTCAATTGTTTCAGCACCATTTGTTGAAAAGACATTCCTTCCTCCATTGAATTGCCCTTGCATCTTTGTAAAAAACAAAATCAGTTATGCGTTTATTTGTGGTCTATTTTCTCCATTGATCTATTTGTCTGTCTTGATATCAATACCACACTGTCATGATTCCTGTCACTTTATAATAAGTCTTGAAATTACATAGTGTTAGTCTTCCTACTTTGTTCTTTTTCAAAGCTGTTTTGGCTATTCAAGTCCTTTGCATTTCCATATGAATTTTATACCCAGTTTGCTAATTTCGGTAGAAAAGTTCTGTTGAAATTATCATTGGGATTGCATTGAAACTACAAATCAAATTTGGGGAGAACTGCTATCTTCACATTGTTGAGTCGTCTCACCCATAATTACATTATATATGTTCCTTTATTTTGTTCTCAGTAATGTTTTATAGTTTTTAGTGTACAGGTCTGTATCTCCTTTGTCTGATTTATCCCTAAGTATTTCATATTTTTTGATGGTAGGGAGTATTTTTGAATTTTAATTTCTAGTATATGAAAATACATGTAATTTTTGTGTATTGGGCATGTATCATACAACCTTGCTAAACTCATTAATTCTAGAATTTTTTTGTAGATGCCATCAGATTTTCTATGTAGATAATCATATAATCTATGAATAAAGACAGTTTTGTTTCTTTGTTTCCAATCTGCATGTCTTTTATGTCTTCTCTTAGTTTAGTGGCTGTTGACAATGTCGAGTAGGATTGGTGAGAGCAGACACATGCCTTACTGGCCTCATGGATTCCTGACCTAGAGGGGAAAGCATTCAGTCTTTCACCATGAGTAAGATGTTAGCTGTGGGTTTTTTGTAGATGCCTTTCCTCAGATTGAGGAAGTTTCCTTCTATTCCTAGTTTGCTGAAAGTTTATGTTGGGAATGGATGTTGAATTTTGTCAAATGTTTTTTCTGCATCTATTAAGATGATCTGTTTTGTTAATGTGGTGACTTACATGAATTGCTTTCCAAATGTTAAACTAATCTTGCTTCCTGAGATAAATTCCACTTGGTCATAATGTATTATCATATATCTATATATGTCTCTATCTCTATCTATATCTATGTAGTTGGATTTGATTTGCTAAAATTTTGTGGAGAATTTTTTCATCTGTGTTCATGAGGGATGTTGGCCTGCACTTTCCTTTTCTTGATAAAATAATGTCTTTGTCAAGTTGTGGTATCAGAGTAATGTGGGCCTCATAGATGGATTGGGAATTGTTCCCTCCTCTTCAGTTTTCTGTAATAGTTCGTATGGAATTGGTATTATTTCTTCTTTAAATATTTGATGAAATTCATGAGTGGAGCCACCTGTTCTTGGAATTTTCTTTGAAGGAAGGTTTTAAACTAAAATGTCAACTTCTACCATAGATACAGGTGTATTCAAATTATCTATTTCATTTTGAGTGAACTTTGGTAATATCTTTTAAGGAATTTATCCATTTCTTCAAAGTTGTTGAATTGATTGGCATAAAGTTATTTGTAATATTCCCTTATTATCCTTTTAGTGTCTATAGAATCAGTGATAATGCCACCTCTCTTTTTCCTGATATTCATAATGTGTGTCGCCACTTTTTTTTCTCCTGATCAGTTTAGCTAGAGGTTTGTCAATTTCACTGATATCCTCTTTTTTTCTTTGTCGGTCTTGCTTGAAATACACCATTTTGTGTGCACTTGAGAAAAATGTACATTCTGCTGCTTTGGGAGTCTGTAAATCGGGTCTTGTCGGTTCATAGCGTACTATATCCTGCTGATTTTCTACTTCTTCTATGAACTATCGAGAGGGGGGTATTTAAATCTCCAGCTAGAATTGTGGATTTGTCTATTTTTCCTTGCAAGTTTACCAGATTTTGATTCATATATTTTGAAGTTGTTATTAGGTACATACATATTTAAAATTGTTGTGTCTTCTTTATGAATTGACCCATTTATCATTAGGAACTGATCTTCTTTATCTCTGGTAATAGTCTCTGTTCTGAAATCTTTGTCTGATGTTAATTAGCCAGTCCAGCGTTTCCCAGCCCTGTGTGGCCATCAGTGGGGTGGTTCTTTCCCTGGCCTGGGGTGGTTTCCTCACACACATGTGCTGTCCTGAGTACTTGAGGGGCCCTCTCTGCATCTCTCTGCATCTCTCTGCGTCTACAGCTTTGTCCGGCGACCTCTAGCTGCCTTGCTTTCCCTGAACTCTACATTCCGTCTCCTCAATCCATTCTGTTAGACTCTGTCTGCCTGGATTCCTTTCTCTGTGCTGCAGCCTGGAAACGCTCTCTTGGCAGTAAGCTGAAGCAATTGCAGGGCTCACCTTATTTGTTTCCTGTCTCTCAGGGATCACTGTCTTCCCTACCTGATGTCCAGTGTTTTAAAACTGGTGCTTCAGATATTCTCCTGAATATCTGAAGCACGAGTTTTTGTTGTTCCAGGCGGTGAAGCTGGTCCCATTACTCCATCTTGGCTGCTTTCTGAGTCCTCTGAGCAAGGTAGAGGGAGAGGCTTTCTGAGAAGGCCTAGAGGGTTTATACTTGGAGATTTGTTCTATGAAGTTGGTGCAAAAGTAATTACAGTTTAAAAGGTCAAAAATAACTGCAAAAAACACAATTACTTTTGCACCAACCTAATGCCTCCTTCACGGAGAAAGCAGGGCCCAACCGTCATTATTTCATTTTACAGGCTGATGATTGCAGCCTCCTATTTGCCCCAGATGGGAGTGGTGCAAGTGAGGGAGATTAAGGCCTGCAAAATTCTCCATTTACCCTGCTCAATGCCATGGGGAAATACGGGACCTGAGAGTCAGTCTGAGAGTTACACCCTGACTTTCCCAGCAAGCCCCACAGCCCAACATTGCTAAGCCTAGTTTCCTGTCTGCAAAGCACCCTGAGATTTACAGAGTACTTCACTTGGAAGATCCGTGTCACCCTCATTCCAGCATCTCGGTCTAGTTTCTCAGAGAGGAGTCCTGGGATCTGTCCCGTGAGATGCTTGGTGGTGGGGGTGAGGTGGGGTAGAGGGGTGTCACTTGATTAAAATGCAGGTTCCTGGGGCCACCCAGCTCTCCAGAATCAGAATAAAGGGTTATCTGCCCTTTTATTACAGGCTTCCTGAGTAACCATTGGGAACTTCTCAGAACCATTGATCCAAACCCTAAGCCAATGATTTCCTTCCAAGAGCTACCGCACTTGCTAGGTATGCTGTTTTGTTAAGCTATACTATCCCTTTTTAATCCCAATCTCATAAGAAATATGTGGCATACTTTTTCAAATAAAATGCATCAAAATAGCTTTTTTGACCATTTCACAAAATGCTCTGAGATAACCAGTGAGGCCTGGTATGTTAGAGATTCCCAAGCCCAAAAGGGCTTTTAAAGGGCCTCTAATCCAACCCCCACCTGATGTTTGCATTGTCTGCGTACCAGCCTTGCCAAACAATGGCCCAGCTTCTGTGTGTACACTTCTGAAGACAAGGAGCTTACTACCTCTCCTAGCAGCTATGAGTTTAGAAATTTCCTTCTGCCATCAAATCAAATGTGTTTAATTAGTTCTGGATCCAGAAAATGTTCCCTCTGCCTTGGGAAAACCCTTCCTCTGAAAACAGTTAACCATGTCCCCGTGAGGCCTCTCAAGCTGCACAAGGTCACTGGCTGTTCCTCCTGGGACCACGCTGTCAGTCTCCTGAACTAGCCTCCATGCAGGCTGCCCAGGGCGGCCTTCACTCCCTTGTCACTCGGCTTCCTTCTGTTCCGTGTGAGCCACTGTTGCACTGGCATGGCCACTGCTTTTCTGAAGGGTAAGGACTGATGCAGCCGGGAGCCCTGATGACCAGACTCCTCCCCTTCTCTACTGGTTTGTTCCTTGTCGCATATAAACATGTGCTGTGTCGCTGTCTTTCTGAGGTTAAAATAGACTTCTATATCGGGTTCTCCCCTGGCTACTTCCTCAACTCCGAATGAAACGGCTGGTGTCTGTGTCTCCCCTGCCCTCTGCACCAGGGGGTGTGGCTGAGCACCTCCACCGTCTTGGAACACACCCCTCTCTTGGCTTCCGAAACGGTGCACTGTCCTGGTTTCCTCCTTCTACAACCATTTCTTCTCAGTTGCCTCTTCTTCTGCTGCCTTTTAGATGTTGCCATTCCCTAGGGCTCCATCGTTAGCCACCTGCTCACCCCATTTTATCTCAGTGGTTCATAACTGGGGGGTATACAAGGTCTGACAATTAAGTTCGCGAATTTGTTGCAATGATGTTGCTAATCTTTTTTAATATCAGAGAGATTATTCATTACGAATTTGTACCAACTGGACAAACAGTTAACCAAGTTTACTATTTGGAAGTGCTGAAAAGACTGCGTGAAAAAGTTAGGTGAGCTGAACTTTTTGCCAGCCATTCATGGCTCTTGCATCACAACAGTGTACCAGCTCACACGGCACCATCTGTGAGGGAGTTTTTAGCCACTAAACAAATCACTGTATTGGAACACCCTCCCTACTCACCTGATCTGGCCCCCACTGACTTCTTTCTTTACCCAAAGATAAAGGAAATATTAAAAGGAGGACATTTTGCTGACATTCAGGACATTAAGGGTCATACAATGACAGCTCAGAAGGCCATTCCAGAAAAAAAGTTCCAAAATTGCTTTGAAGGGTGGACTAGGCGCTGGCGTCGGTGCATAGCTTCCCAAGGGGAGTACTTCGAAGGTGACTGTAGTGATATTCAGCAATGAGGTATGGAGCACTTTTTCTAGGATGAGTTCGTGAACTTAATTGTCTGGCCTCATATTTTCTTGACACTTTGAGAATGTGATGATGGCGGTAAATCCACTCCACAGGGTTGGGGGGGGGTAGAAAACCCCACATTTCTCAAAACACACATTTTGCATACTATTCCAGGTTCTTACCCTGAAGCCTGTTTTTCCTGATTTCATTCTAACCACTGGCTTCTTCCCAGTCTTTCTTCTGGGCCCATAGCTCTCTTGCCCGCCAGACTACCACATCAAGAATCTTCTGGACAGTGTCTGCTGGTTGTCCCTCAGGCACCACAAGCTCTCCAAACTCCAAAGTGAACTCATCGGACACCCGAACTTGTTCCTTCTCTGCTGTTCCCATCTCAGTGGTTACTTCCTTCAGGCTAAAACCAGGAAGTCACCTTTGACCACTCCCTCTCCTGCAGGTCAACTCCAGCTCCTTTCAGTTCCACAGCCAAGCTCCCAACCAGAGCAGCAGTGTCTGTGTTGTTCGTTATGGATCCCATCACTGAGCAGAGAGCCTGGCTCAGAACAGATGCTCCGCAAATAGGTGTGGAGTGAATGATGCCATCTCACTGCTATCCCCTCTGCTCCGCCCCATGCCTTGTCTCGGGTTTTTCTTGGCCCCTCACCAGACTTCCCCTCCCAGCTGGCTTCCACCTAATAGCCAAGGCATCTTTCTAACACACAGGTCTCTCACCTCTGCTTTAACCCCTTGCATAGCTCCCTGATTTTCAGGGTAAGGGTCTTCCCCTGAAGTGGACCCTGCTCGCTGCTCTAGCTTCAGTGCTCAACTCTCTCCAACTCCCATCGGCTCCAGCCACCCAGAACTCCTGAGAGCAACACATGTGGAAATGCTGCCACTCGTTTCCACACTCCAGGGAGTTTGAAATGCCTGGTCTCTCGCTTTGATGTCATAATTCATATTCATCCTTCAAAACTCACTTAAGCATCATTACCTTTTATGAAGCATCTCCTGCCTCACAGCTCTTGGTTACCCATTTAGCATTCCCCCACTGAGGACCTAAAGCCCCTAAAACATACCCACGTCACAGTAACTGTACTTGGGAAGTCATTTGTCTGTTCCGCAGGGAATCTGTCTTATTTGCTCTAACAGAGCCCACAATCGGTGCACAATAATTGTTTCACATTGAGTGAAAGGATGAATGTATTACGAAAGATTCTCCAGAGAAACAGAACAGGGAGGGAGGGAGAGAGAGAGAGAGACAGAGACAAAATCTACTGGTTTAAATGTCAGTCACATCTATAAAATACTTTCACAGCAACACCTAGGCTGGTATTTCACCAAACAACTGGGTACATTGCCTAGCCAACTGGACACAAAATTAACCATCATAATGACTAAACTTCTTCCCTCTGAGCCTCAGCATCCCCATCTATAAAGTGAAGAGCGGTGAAAACGTTCTAGGATTCTATACAGAACTTAGCCTCTCAGTTACATTAACACTACTCCCTTCTTGTCAAAACCTTTTCACTTCTAGGCTTATACATTCTTTTGGTTTTATCTTCAATATCCATTCCCATTCTGCTTGATCTTAAGTGTGGAAAGCCCCAAGCCCAGTCTAAAGCCCTCTTCTCTTTTCTACCTACACCCTCTCTAGGTGATCTCATGCAGTATGGGCACCAAATATCACCCTTACTGTTGAAGTCCAACTTTATGTCTTTAGTCCTGACCGCTCCCGAGCTCCAGACTTACATGTCCAATTGCCTGCTTGTGCATCCCATCAGGCATCTCGAATTTGTCTAGAACTGAGCTCTTGATTTCCCCACCCACCCACCCACCCCAAACCAGGTCTCTGCCTGCATTTTCCCACCTTAGTAAAGGGCTCCTTATCCACTCAGTTGCTCAGGTAAAACCTTAGGAAGCAGTCATCTTTGATTTTATTCCATTCCTTAACTCCCTGACACCAAATGCATCAGCTCTACCTCCAAAACAGCTCCCGAACAAAACCGCTTCTCGTCATCACCGCCACCTCTCCAGTCCTCGCTGCCATTATCTCACCTGGTCTTGAATGGTCCCTGCTCCACTGATGCCCCACTATGCTCCATGTTCCACACACTGGGCCCATTAACAGCAAGGGTTCATTCTTCAAAGCACTGCATGCACAACAGAGCTTGAGAAGCTCTGGTCCAAGGTAAGTCATTAGCCTCAGGATCCTCACCTGTCAAACAGGTAATAATCCTTACTTTATAGGACTGTTATGAAGATTCCTGGTGCTTTACTTCATAGCTGTAATAGTTGGTAACTATTATTTAAAAGGCAATGTAACAGAGTGGACTTTAGAGTTCGACAAAAGGAGTATAAATTCTGGTTCTGTCACTTAGAAGCTCTGTGACCTTAAACAACTCACTTAACTTGAGGCTGAGTTTTCTTAACTCTAAATTGGGGCTAATACCTGTCTTCCATGGTTATCGTGAGCACAGGGCACAGCAAATAGGAGGCATTCAATAATGGTAGCCATGTGTACATATAGCACATTGGTTGGGCCAAACTGGGATAGCAGCAAGTTCTGCCAAGCTGCCTTGTCAGCGGCTGACACGGCCTTCCATCCCAAACCAAAGTGTTATTTCCTGTGGCTCCAGTCCACGTTTCACAAGCAGAACTCAAGGACAGCAAAAACGTTTATTTGAAAAAATTACTATGTATTGAAAATATACATTAGAAATTATCACATACTTCCATAGCATTCCCCTCCCCCACCACAAAAGTAGAAATATGTTTGCTATGCTAATACCATAGGTAAATTCAAACAAAATGGAAAACATCATTAGCCCCCTTTCCCCATACATTAGAGTTGGAGGGAAAAAGGTCAACTTCTATCTGCCCGTCAATAGGAATTTAACAAGTCCCAGTCTTCCACAGAAAGACACACATATTTCTGCTTTGAAGACTGTGAAGAGTTACTCTGTTCCTTTTCTGGCTCCTCAAAAGCTCTCTTCTTGCTCTTCTTTGACTCCTGGCTTGAGACAGCTTCGCGTTTCAACAATGGCCCATGGCAGTCTGGGGCTTTCTCTTTATAGAACTGGAGTTTCTCCGAAGAGTTCATGTGGGTGTCTGCCAGGGGACACTTCGCTGGGGTTTCTGTTCGCTCCCGCTTCCCATCTAAAAGAGCGACAGAAGGGAAGAGTGATGAGTTGACTACGCTGGCATGCTAATGCCTGCCTAAGTCTAGAAAGATGATCCAAGAGAAACGACAAAGGCCCAAAGAAGATGCTTGGATTAATTTTATTCCCTTCTTAGTCCCCTGGAAAGTCACAGTGGCATATGCACTAACACAGGTTGAAGGCATGTACTCTGCCACTTCCTGGATAAGTGGCCTTGAGCAAGTGACTTGTCTTGAGATGCAGGTTTCTTATCTTTTATAGAGATATAAAACCTATTTCATAAGGGTGAAGATAAATGAAATAATGTATTCGTACATAAATTGCTTAGCACAATCCATGGCACATAGTAAATGTTCCAAAAAACGTTAGCTATTACTATTAAAAATCTGGACCTGTTTCTAAGAGCCAAATTTATGGCACACTGTAGCAAAGGACACAACCTTATTATGTAAATTTTTGGTATGCCCTGGCTTGTTATTTTATTACCTTTATTTTTCCTTCACTTTGATTTCATCATTTAACTCCTTTGTAAAAGTTATGGTAAAATATACATAAATTTACCATTTTTAAGTGTATAGTTCTGTGGCATGAAGCACATTCCCATTGTTGTGCAAACATCACCACCATCCATCTCCAGAACATTTTCATCTGGCAAAACTGAAACTCTGTACATATTAAATAATAATTCCATATTACACCTTCCCCCAACCCCTGGCAACCACCATTCTACTCTGTCTCTGTGAACTTGACTATTCTAGGAATCTCATATAAGAAGAATCATGCAATTTTTTTTTTTTTGACTGGCTTATTTCACTTAGCATAACGTCTTAAAGTTTTATCCGTGTGATAGCATGTGTCAAAATTTCCTTCCTTTTTACAGCCGAATAATATTCCACTGTATGTAAATACTACATTTTGTTTACCTATGCATCTGTAGATGGACATTTGGGTTGCTTCTACCTTTTGGCTACACTTAATTCCTTTTTCATCTTCTGTACTCCACTTTTGTGCCACTGCAAATCTTTTTTGGAACAGGTGTGACGGATACAAATACATACCTACCTACAGACATTTAATAAGCTATTTTCCCGGTGCCAGTGCTTGGAGCTAGTGTGGACTTACACTGTGAGCAACGTTGAAAGAACACAAGTCTTGGTGATCTAATTAAGTCAATAGTATCACAATTCATGTTCAAACTGAGTGAAGACAGCATTACTGCTTTAAGGGTGCAAACAACCTAAGGGCAAAAACTCCAAAGGAAAGGGAATTTCTCACAGAAGTGCTGAGCTGCCTTTCGAGGTTCCGAGGTTTCCCGTAGCTTCACAGCTTCCAAAGTCACACGTTCCCACTGCAGAACAATCTAAAATGTATTTGGAAAGATTTGAATCTGGACCAAATCTTAAGCTTTTAATCTCAAACCTTCCTTGTTCCCCCTGTCCCCTTTCTATAAACACAAACCCCTGTGGAAATCTTACTTCAGATGATTGCTGATAAGAATAAGAACTGAGGCAAGTCTGGATTTTCTGTTTTAATGCAGGAGTTGATGAGAATACAAACATGTTCGATATATGCATTTGTATGACTCAGGAAAAATTCTATAAAGCTGACTCCGTTTTCATCTCTATTTCAAGCTAGAAATAAACTGCATATCCATAAACTAAATACTAAAATTTAAAACCTTAATCATAATACTTTTCACACATTCCCATGTCTTAAAATATACCAACCATAACTCAAACTTTTTTTTTCAAACTCTTATATGTGTGTAAAATGCCCACATTTCTATATTCTCAAGACACTTCATGATCAACTTTCATTTTTTTAAACCGTTACAAATGTATTTTTATTATAAGCTACTACAAATTCTTTTAGAAATGTGGTTGAGTATAAACTATACATAAATAAAATAAATGGTTATTTGACATACACCATGAGTAACAAGAACTAAATTTAACATTTCTCATTATGATATGCAATGAAACGACTGTAAAGAAAAACAGTATCAGGACAGAGGCAGTACAAGACAGAGTTTAAGAATACAATTCCAGAGTTAGCTCTACCACTTACTAGCCAGGGGACCCTTGGCAAGTGATTTAATTTCTGAGTTGCAATTTCTTCATCTGTTAAGTTAGGTAACAGACATGAAGTGTTTGGTACCCACAAAGCACTCAATAAGTATCAGTTGTCATCCCTTCTATGATACTTTCCTGATTTTGGAAAATGGGAACACATCTAAGAGTTGCCAACATGGTTTAGCTGAATCGGGTGACTCAGTGGGCAATAGGAGAAATGATGATTCCACTAAGAAGTAAGAATGTCCATAGGAAGAGCTGTTTGGGGATGGGGAAGAAGAAAATGAGTTAGGTCCTGGACAAGCTGGATTTGAGGTGCCAGGCAGATGATATTTAGGAGCGGGCCTAATGTGTGAGACAAGCCCTGAGGGACAGTTAAGGCTCTGAGAACAGTTAAGATCACCAGGAGAGTGAGTGGAGGTATCAGAGGAGAGGAGGAAGTGAGGACTCAGCAAGAGCTAGAGGGAGAAGGGAGAAAGTGAGGGGAGAGCCAGGAGAAAGGCTGAGAGAGAAAAAGCATAAGGCCTGCATGTTTAAACCAATGCTGCAGAAAAACCAAGGCAGGTGAAGAATGAGATCACGTGCCACTTTGAAGAGAGCACCTACAGTAGAGCAGTAATGGCCCAAACTAGATTACAAGGGATTAAGAACCGAGTAGGCAGTGAGGAGGTGGGAAGAGGTAAGACTAGAAAACAATTCAGTTGTTGGGGGATGAGGAACATGTTAGAATAAGAGGAGCTCGAGTCTGTTTATACACAGAAAGAAAACAGCCAACAGAGGGTAAGACTGAAGATGCAGTGGGTGGGGGGCAGTAGAGAGAAATACCTATTAATTATCACTGAGGAAGCTGGTGGTTTTAGGGAACAGAACTGAAAAAAACCAAACCAACCAACCCCAAAACTTAAAGGGCTAATCACTGGAGTAAAGTGGCATACTTGCTCCACTTGGATAGGAGGGAAGTAGAATACATAATAGTTGAAGAAATGGAGAAGTTTTGAAACCGAGATAGGGAAGTAAGGGGACTCCTGTTAGATGGCCTCGATTTTCTGTGCCATCTGCTGAGAATGAGGAGCATGGAGTCAGCCTGAAACAGTTTCAATAAGGGATCAATAAGAGAGATAAAGCTCGGTGGCCAAGCACCAGGAGCCAGGCTGAGAAGCAGGGCATGAAGCTACACAGAGCCCAATCTGCTTACTTTCCGGCTAGGCGGCTAGGTACTTTACCCTTACCAAGCTCTGCAAGACATATCCTGGTTTCTGCATTTTACAGATAAAGAAACGGAGAGTCAAAGTCACCTTAAGTCATACAGCTACTGGGTTGTCAAGTCGGAATCCCAAACCCAGGTCTCTCTGACTCTATAGCCTATGCTCTTCCCACCATGACACTTGCTGTCAAACTACATCAAGCCTTTGTATGACCATCCCACACCTGCCTCAAGTGTGCTGGCTATGTCTAGGATTCATCCAGTGCTACAAACTGTCTAGCAATGCACTATGATAATTATTTTAGCATGTGTTTTCTGGGCCAACTTCAAAATGCTCCTGAAACACTGACTCACCAGCACCCCCTTCCTGTTTATCTATAGGGAGGTGATGCTACAATAGGCAGTTTGATAGGTCCACCATCAAGCATTACAGCTTGAGCCAAGGAGGGATCCATAACAATACAGTTTGGGGACTCCTCCACACCTCCACCAAGAAACATTCGTTTAAAGTGTCTGAAGAAAACCCTTTTCACAAAGATGGTGCCAAAAGCAAAGGAAGCCCCAGCCTCTCCCAGAGCTGAAGCCAAAGCAGAGGCCTTGAAGGGCGTCCACAGCCACAAAAAGATCCGCACATCACCCACCTTTCAATGGCCCAAGACACTGCGGCTCCAAGGGCAGCCCACATACCCTCGGAAGAGCGCCCCCAGGAGAAACAAACCTGACCACTGTGCCATCACCAAGTCCCCCTGACTACCGAGTCGGCCATGAAGAAGAGAGAAGACAGCAATACACTTGTGTTCACTGTGGATGGATGTCAAGACCAACAGGCCCCAGATCAAACTGTGAAGAAGCTCTATGACATTGGCGTGGCCAAGGTCAACACCCTGCTCAGGCCTGATGGAGAGAAGCAGGCATATGTTCCACTGGCTCCTGACTATGATGCTTTGGATGCTGCAACAACCTGGGATCATCTACACTGAGTCCAGCTGGCTAGTTCTAAATATAAAAATTTTTCACTGTTAAAAAAATAATGAAAAAGTGAAGCATCTCAGGGAGAAAGGGACCAGACACTGGCATCTACTAGTGCTGTATAACTGGTTACTTTCTGACTTCCTATCTAAGTCTGTACCAACTTGAGGGAGATCATCAAGATGAAAGAGTCAAAATAAAGTTCAGCCAAGAACTTGAAAATGGGAAGGCTCAGTGAGAGAAGGGCAAGAACCACATTTCCTTACTAAGACTCTGTGAGGTAAGAAATTTGCCCCCCAAAAGGGGAAGTCAGATTTGAATCTCATCAGTGTGACTTACTCTCTTTCTAGTATATTCACACTGCTAAGAGAATCTGTCCTTCTGAAATTGGGTCATACTGTTTTTTTCATAGCAAGCCAGAATTCATTTTTTTCTGAATAATTTATAGGATGGTATTTTCTCCTAGGTCCAATAAGGATGAGGCCTGATCTAGTGATCAGAGCATGAGATTTAAGGACCAGCATCTAACACCTTTTCTTAAGTAGTTGGGTCAGTTATAGGCCATCGGTATCTCTGATTTGACATGAAGATGACAATTCAGCCAAGGAATACCAAGAGAATGAACTTTTTGTTCAAAGTATTGAATAAGGCACTTGGAATTACAATGAAAAGCCGTATTAAGTGTAGGGAGAAAAATCTGCAGTACCTGGTCAGCCCAGCCCTCTGTCTTGCAGTTACTGTGATCAAATTCCTTCAAAGGCACTTTGGAGTGGACGAGGCCTATGTGGGTCTGGAGCTTGTGTTTGATGGCTTTGATGTCCTAGTGAGGGAACGACAGAACAGAAACGCCCACACATCTGGTTAATTTGTACTTGCTTTCAGTAGGAAATAAACACCATCATAAATACCAGCCCTTCCTAAACATCAATTAGCAGAAGCAAAATATCAAATTGTGACTGTGGAAAAATAAGAGAAGAGAGCAAAAGTCTTACCTTGAGCCCCGTCCCAGAAATATCTAAGCAGTTTAATTTTCTAAAAGAAAAGAGGTATCCGATTCCTGCATCTGTGATCTCAGGATTACCTAGATGTCAAAAACATAGGTAGTGTTTTGTTACACAACTATCGCTAAAATGTCAACAGTAAGGTCAGAAAAAAGGTCAAGCAATGATAAAACATAAAATACTGAGTGAGCAAACTTTCCAGAGTAAATTAAATCTAGGAGTTGGAGGTTAGCAGAAAAATAAATGAACCAGGTTGTTATCCCAAAGGGCTTAATTTGCAACCATATGAAAACAGCATATATAAGCATGTATTAAAATGGTTCATCAGAGTTTGTTCATGGCCATTTCCCCTCCAAAGTTAAAAGACTTAAAAAACTTTCAAAGGTATTTAGACACAGAAACTATTACTACTCTTACTAACTTGCATTATTTTCAGACTCTTTTCTTATATATCGCCTTCTCACTTCAAATGGAGAGGATGACATTAGCACTGAGTCCTCAAGGCCATGAGTACAAAGTGCCTGGCACAGTGTAGATGCTCAAAATAATATCTGTTGAATGAATACACTTCTATGGGCGTAAGGTAGGACATTCATTATTATATTCATTTTACAGAAGCCAAACCAAGGCTTCGAGAGGTGAAATAACTTGCCCAAGGGCACACAGCTGCTAATAAGAGCAGAACAAGGAGTATCCTCTGACCTTAAACCCTTCTCTTTCTATTCTTTTGGCACCATACTATCCTGCCACATATGGATGCTCAGTTAAAGTGTAAACGATCTCTATCAACTTTCTACCATTGGAGTCAGTATCTGGTTAAGCCTGAGTCAATTATTACAACTGTGGATTCATCTAGATTTTCACCAAGCAAGTACTGATTAAAAAAGACCCACCTGACAGACACGATGGATCAGCAACTTAAAGAAAGTAAAGATGAACCAAACGTGCTTTATATATGCTATGAAGATGACGAACGGCTGCCCTGTCTGCATACAGTGAGTGGCATGGATGAATCCGTCAGGGCTTTTCCTACCCTAAAGAGGTGGCAGCATGCCAGGAGAAGTATTCAGCCTGGAGTCAAGAGGCTCTGGCTTTAGTCCTGCTCTGCCACTAACCTGCTGTGGCACCTAGGAAAGTCCCCTCAATTTATCACCTCTAAAATGAAAAGGCAAACTAGATGATTTCTAAGGCCATTCTTCCAATATTAATAATCCGTAATTTCTAATGAAACTTACAAGATAAATCTAATAATGTTAGATTTTCAAGGCCTCTTTTCATCACTCGAACTGGTGCTGTCATTTTCCGCACCCCGGCATCAGATAAACAGTTATCCTTCAGGTGGAGCTGAGTTACACTAGGAAAACAAAGTCCATAAATAAATTACTTAAAGAGAGTTGAAGAAAGTCTATGTATGAGAACATGCTTTCATAGATTTCATTAAAAAATATTAAATATCCTCTACCCCCTGCTATTTCACACCCAATGCATTTAACAGTTAAAGATCTTTTGGTTCTACCGTGTTTCCCCGAAAATAACACCTAGCCGGACCATCAGCTCTAATGCATCTTTTGGAGAAAAAATTAATATAAGACCCGGTCTTATGTAAGACCTGGTATTATAGTAAAATAAGATCGGGTCTTATATAAATTTTTGCTCCAAAAGACGCATTAGAGCTGATTGTCTGGCTAGGTCTTATTTTCTGGAAAACAGGGTATTTCAGTTACTAAATGAGGGTTAATTTAGGGATCAAAGTGTCATGTAGTACTTATCTCAGATGGCAGAGGGCACTAAAGGTATATATGGTAGAGTGAGGTGAATGGATTTCATTAAGGAGATAAATATACCTTGTTTAACACAAAAGCTGCACTCCTGGCAAATGCTGTGAGAAAACCAAAAATACTCAAAGTATGTTGGGAAAGTCTGCTAAGGAATTCCTATGAGAATTCTTTTGGCAAAGCAAACAGACCTCTAAGTTTAATTAGCTTTATAAAGCCAGATATTCAGATTGGGTTTTTAAGGTATACCCAAAAGCCAATCCATCCAGCTAACCTGACACTGGTGTATTAATGCGCTCCACTGTCACACACACAACAAGAAATCTGAACTTTTACTAACCTCACACAAAAATACCGTTGTGCAGGGCAGTATGTAAGTGTTGCCGTTCCAGGCAGGCCCCATGAAGTGGGTGAGACTCAGGTTTATAATGCTGTTATCCTTCTGGGTGTTTATGAACCCACAAAGGAACCCACCTGGCCCCCTCTCTGCAGATCAGACTGAGATCAGTCGGACTAGTTGTGAATGGTATAAACTGGAAGATTTCTTTAAATTATGGTCTTGAAAAGGATGTATTTGGCTGTCTTTAATAGTTCACTTTTTAAATTATTTATTGACAGTTAAAATAGAAAATGATAATGACTATGGAAAAATGTCTAACTTCTCATCTCTTGCTAAGACTAGACAAACTAGGACTGGACAAAGGGAAAGATCCTTTTTCAACCCAGGTAGTTTCAAGCACTACATGTTGAAATAAAGGTTATTTAGAAAAATGAACCAACTGATTTACTTTTGTAAGAGTTATCCAATCTATATTGCTTCTACCAAGTAAATGGAGAATAAAAATATTTTAGGGAAAAAAGATAGCAAATAAACGCAGGATTGGGAAGTAACTGGTATTCTTCTAGAGCATCCTTTAAAAAAATAATAAAACTATCTGCAATGGTGGTAGATCAATACCTAGACAGGGCCTCGTTAGTGAGATGTTCTAGAAGTTCATGCTCATCTCCAAGCTTGCAACAGGAAAGATCCAGACAGGTCAGCTCCCGGAAAGATTTAATCTCCTCAAGTTTTTCTGAGATCACCAGGTATCTGTGGGGTATGAAGAGAAAGCAACAGCTTTTCTTTTCCATCTTTTAAAACATTACCATTTGTGGCTTTGTGAGGCAACCAACATTCCATCAGGACAAAGTACTGTGTAATAAAGCAGACTTCACTGATAACTATGGGGGCACAGGTTGAATTTTTTTCATTAATAAATGCCTTGAAAGTCATTATACATGACAGTGGGAAAAAAACTATAAATAAATAAATGTACGTGAGCAAAGACAAGTCACAAGAGAAAACATTTGCTTTGTTAGAAGACAGACTGACTTTGGTGTTGGTGTTGGGACCTTACTGGCGAATTTCCAAACTTTAGGATACTCAAAATTTTAACGAATTATTCCTTTAAGGTTGCTTTTTATCTAATGCTCAGTACCTAGTGCTTTGTCAACTGGAACACGGCCAAGAACGCTAGGTTCTAATCTTCACATTCAAGAACAGACCAAGAGGTATTTGGCAGATCACATTTTATCTTTTCTACTCAAACCCAAGTTGGAGTAGCTGCCCACTACACCGTGCCTGTTATCCTGCTAACTTTATTCCGAAAGTATCTGCAGCATGACGACTACGATGGACTCACTCTAATCTACATGGTTATTAAGACAAACCTGTGAGCACAATCAATTTAATTACACTGGAGCACCTTGCCAAACTGTCATCACGAGGCCATCAGGGACGCCTCTGGAGAGGAAAAGATCACACAGGCATTCCACAGCTCAGGCTGTGGCCTCCACCCTGCTTTCTAGTCATTCATCTAGGTTAGATGATGTCAGTGAGAAAAAATGAAAAGGGATTAGGTGTGACAGGAAACAGAGAGGAGAGGATCCTGAAACAACAGGGAAACTGACTTGGCAAGAGCATGCCTTTCTCATCCACTTTCCTCATGGATGTTGTCTAGAAGTTTTCAGAGATGGCAAGCTAGGGCCAATGGGGTTATACTTAAAAAAGTATTCACATCTCTCTTCTGTCAGCAGGATCATAATTATCAAAAACGGGATGGAATAATCGGAGACTAAGGGGGAAGTTAGATCTCTTTTCTTTTCAACAAAAATCAGATTTACTGAAGCTGTGGCTGGCCTGACTGCTAGGTACAGATGGCCTAGGGCACTGATACCCCTCTAACTGCCTGGTGACTGAGCTCAGCTGGGTACACAAATGAGCCTTATTTACTCAGACGTATTTTAATTGCACAGTAAATAAAGCTGCTGTTTTCTAGCTCACAATCACAGAGTTGAAGTGGGTTAATGGGGGTTTGGAGGATTACTGGCAATCAGAGAGGAAAACATACATGCTTTGATCAATTAATCAAAAGATTTTTAGTAATTCTGAAACAAGTTATCTGTGAAGGACATAACAATGTATAACACGATGAACAAACATTACAAAAATCAAGGCTGAGAAACCAACATGCAAACCACAGACATTACTAGATGCTTATCTACAACATAATCAAAGCTCTAGGGTCTTGCTCAAAACTAGTCTTCCAAATTGCCCCTTAAAGAGTTCAGAATAGTATATAGTGGACAAGCAACAGAAACATCACAGACATGTTTTACTGTCAGACCCGAGTTTGAATTCTAACAACCTTAATTACTTGTGTGATTGTGAGTAAGTTACTTAACCTCTCTGAGTCTCAATTTCTCCAGCTAGAAAATGGGGCTGATGACTACTTCTTTTCAGGATTATTAAGAAAATTAGAAACACTATTCCAAAAGTACATGGATTCTTATAGGCCCTCATTAAATGGTAGCTACCAGTATTATAATTACTTCAGTTACACATGGTGATATTTTAAGGAAAACATACTTGCCTCCCTGCAACCACCAGTGCGATTGAAAATCACTGGGGTTTTAACACAGGGAGGAGACAGTTTTGTAGGGTTGGAACCCAGATGCAAAAACACTGGCTTTTCCTTCTGGCAGGCAGCTTTGTGACCCAACCCCAAGACAGCACCTACTCAATTATCTTATACTGTATTCAATTATTTTCTCAAGTGCATTCCCTTTGACCTGAACACTTTTGCACTAGTAAAACCTTTGCTGCTGCAGCTTCAGCCCTGGGTTGCAAATGCAAACCCAAATCTCCTGTCTTCTTCCTATTTTCCTTTGGAGATTCAAAAGGGAAGTTGTTTTTGCTTTTTTTTTTTTTTAATCACAATTGAAAATCTTACTTTTATATCTCAATAAGACAGGAAAGTTTGGATTGTTGCAATAAAATATGTGCCAAAAAATTGTTAAAAATGTTTTTTATATTTTTCTGATTATAAAAATAGTACATCCTCCTTGGAGAAAAAAATTAAGAAAATATAAAAAACTATAGAGAAAATTAAAACAATCTCAATCCCACTATCTAGATTACATTTCAATGGGTTTGTCTTTTTCCTTTTTACATATGTAATACACATAAAAATTCCTATTTTTTTAAACAAAACTGGGATCATATAGTATATGTAACTTTAATTCTTATTTTTTCATTTGGTCTATAATGAATATTTCACATCATTTTAAATGTTCTTTGAATATTATTTTAATAGCTATATATCTTGTATGAATGCACCATAATTTGCTTAACTAATTTCCTAATTTTGGGTAGTCAGCTTTCAGGTTTTCATTATTACAAGTACTATGATGAACATCTTTATATAAAAATATGTGTTCCTAAATGAGTATTACCTTAGAAATTAGAATAGATTCTTCATAAATAGAATTGATGCACAAATGGTATGAATGTTTTTAAGGATCTTGATAACATATTGCCAAGTGCTTTTCAGAAATGCTACACTAATGTATGTACTCACCAAACAGGAATAAAAGTGCTGCCCTCATTCAATTTGACCACTGGAACAGTATGCCGACACAACAAATAGATAAAAAGCATTTTCACTATCATGGGAAATACTTAAGCTATAATGGTAGGTGGAGGAAAAAAACAAAATACAAGTTATAGCTTAGAGTACACTCCCAAATGTATAAAGAAATATTTGAAAATGATGACCATGAATGATGGGATTAATTTTTTAGTATTAGTTTTAGGTATTTCCCAAATAGTATGTATTGCCTTCATAAAATAATTTTAAAACAAAGTACACATCATCATTCTATTTTTCATTGTTCTAATTTTTCTACAATGAACATAAATAACTTAGAATAAAAAATAAAGGAGTAAAATGTATTTCAAATGTGTAAGCTACAATGAAATATTGCTAGACTTTTTCATGTAGGCAACGTAATTTTTTTCCTTTCCACTGGCAGCAGCCCCAGGCCCAGCTGTGACTGAGACCACAACACAAAGACAGAGCTTTCCTAAGGTGTCTGCACGGTTCATGACTGCATGATTCTGTTGTTGTCTGCATCTGTTCGTGTCTTTTCTTTTTAAAGTACAATATTTGGCCTGGGGTAAAAATACTAATTCTATGAGCCGATTAAACAAAGATTGCTTCTTTATTTTTTTAAGCATATGAACTTTGCTTATGCTTTCTGGTAGGATTTTCGCTTTTATTATTATATGCTTTCTGTTTAGCCTTGTTTTAATGATCATATTGATTGTGCATCTTAATAGAAAGCTGCCTTTCACATTTTCTAATCTCAAAAAAGTTTATACAGTGGTATACTATACAGATATTTTAAAAATCTATAAGTATTGATGGTGCATGATTTTCAAAATATGTGAAGCAAGATGCATGACAGTTGAAGCAGTGTGCTGCCATCTGTATGACAAAGAGGAGAGCTATATATGCATATATATGGACAGAATATCTCTGGAATGATATAAAAGAAATTGATAACAGTAGTTGCCTTTGGGGAGAGGAAACAGGAGGGCAATGGGAGGGAGGCTTGTGTTTCACTTTATACTTTTTTGTGTTTTGTTTTAAATTCTTTTCCATGTACATTTTTTAAAGTTCTTTTTAATTATTAGATGCTTCGAAAATCATTTGACATGGTGGAATAAAAATTTTAAATAAATCAATAAAAGCATATGAGCAAAAGGAAGTCACAAGAAAAAACATCTGCTCAGTTGAAAACAGACCTTGGTAATGGTGTTGGGACCTTATTTGAAAATTTCCAAACTTCAGGATACTTAAAATTTTAATCACCCATTCTTTTCAAGTTTGTTATTATCTAATGCTCAGTATCTAGTGGTCTGAAAACTAGAATAGGGCTGAGAACTCTGCTTACTAATTTTCACATCCCCAAAGCATACCAAGAGATAACATGGCAGGTCACATCTTGTCTTTTCTATTTTCTCTTACTAGAAAAGTTGGTAGAAGAGTATTTTCTACCTAATGGAGGAAGTGTGGCAATCAATTAATCTTTGTAAACTGTTTTCAAAATAAAGCTAAGTGTTGTCTGGGAGAGTGACGGGAGAAGAAAGACAGTGATTTTTCTCAAAATGGCCCACCACTGTGTGTCTGGAAGTTCTAAATTGATGTGCTACTTGATGAGGGAAATCCGCAAGCCCATGAAGCCCCAGAGCTTGACACAATTACCACACCCAACAAAATACTCACTATCCTAATCAGGACACCCACCTGTTTCGCAAACACAGGGAGCAAAGCACCAGACTTCCGTAGGCCTCGGTGAATTTCTGCAAAGCCCTTAGGCCCGCACCTGGCTCTGTGAATTTCTGTCTGGCTTCCGCAGCAGAGAACAGCTTTTCAGCAATCTGCTCAGGAAAGCCGATAAGGGAATCAATGTGATCGACGTTGTCGGAGATGAAGCCCAGGACCAGGCTGAAGAGGGATTTGGCGGAGTACCGAAGATTCCCCTCCCGAGTGTACGTGAAGATGAAATGGTCAGTCTTCTCCTTCTGCGCAGTATCATCTTCCCTGTTCATGCAAAGCTCCACAGAAAAGCCTTTGGGAAACAGTCGGAAAGGCCTTGGCTTCTGCAGGCTACTCCTGACGCCATCCAAGGCCAGATTGACCATGTGCAACTGTCCATTTTCTCGCACGTAGATGGGCCCTGGGTCCAGGTGGTTTTCTGAGTTGAGGTAGTAAGACATTGCGTCGGTTGCAACTGTAAAAGCAAGGCACAAGGGAAGCAAATCTAATTAAAATGTGGTGTGTAACAAGTAACTTCATCTTTCTGTGCCCAGAGCTTTATGAGCCTACTAGGCAAGCCCCGTGGCTGGTTTGGGGAAAAGAAGCTCACCAGTTGCCTGTGAACTTTGACACTGGAACTTGCCTCTATTGCCTCTACGTGGAATGCCCTTTCCCACTCTCCCCCTTTTCCTGTCTATCTGGTGATTTCCTACTCATCTTTCAAATACCAGCTCAAATCTGATTTCTAAAATTCACCCTGAAAAGTTATCCCAGAGAGTTATCATCTCCAAGGAAAGTCACTGCAGCACAGTTAACACTATCAAAACAATCTGAAACAACCTAAATGGCCATAAGTAAATTATGATATATCTATACCATGGAATGTTATGCAGCCATTAAAACTGTAAAATTTTTACTGATTTGCAAGTTACAAATTAAGGACATATGGAATTTATTATGTCTTTTAAAACCATGTTTATGCACAGAACAAGAAAGACTAGAAACGAATAATTCCCTTGCTGCCTTGGCATCTTCCACACACTTCTTTACTGCACTTGGCTCACTGTTCTGCTATCGATTTGTTTCTGAGTCTGTGTTCTGCTGGTTTGAGCCTGAGAGGAGGAACCATGCTTACTTCATCCCGACTCCCTAACAAAGTGCTCTGGCATGTAATAGTCCCTGAGCAGGTATTTGCAGAACTAAAGTTTACTCATTTCCTAAACCTTACATTGGCCACAAGCAACAGAGATTTTGGGGATTTATAGCACAAGAGCTAAATAAAAGCTCTTCTAGGCCTTGGAAGCATCATACCTGCTAAGGCTCTACTGGGGCACTTTAAGGTAAGGTGAAATATCAAAAACAGTTGGGTATTTATGTGATGATGTGGGTGACATTTTATGCCTAAGCACTACTTGGAATAAATACTTGTTTTCCTGAGGAACTGTGAAATTTCAAAATACCTGAGAAATTGCTAGGTTAAATAAAATGAAAGTATTTGATTATCATTTCTACAACAATTTAAAAAGAGAAAGAGGTGAAATTTAATATAATAGAGGTCAAAACGCTGCTGTAATCTCTAAAAGACTCTGACTGACTTAGAGTGAACCAACCCAGCTTTTTCTGCATCAATACAGGGCTAGGATGTACCTCTGATGCCACTTAAAAGTGTCAGCAAACAATCAAATAAGTGATCAAAAAAGCTGAGTCCCTGGGGATCAAACAGCTGATCCTGTTTGTGGCATCAGCACAATCTACATTTCTCCAGAGGATAATTATGTGTAAAAACACATCAGAAAAGAGGGCCCTGCCTAGCCCGGGAGCCTCACCCTTTCCTGCTCATTTCCTTACGCCCCACTCTGGCCATGCCACACTACCCAGGTAAGCTGGCTGTGCTCTCTCGTCCCACTGGTTTCTGCTCATTCTGCCACCTGCTCCCTTTGGCGGGAACACCCTCCTCTGCTTCCCTGACCTCGCTTATTCCTATTCATCATTAACACTCAGCCCACCACAGTCCGTCTCCTGGGAAACTTTCCCTAATCCCTGCGCCAGTGCATACCTGTCTGCTTTTCCCCAGAGCTCCTTCTGCACAGTAGCTCCTTCTACACAGCACTTTGCACCAGGTACTATATCTATTCTCTTACCAAGGTTCCCAGAGTTGTGAGCTCTTTGAAGGCAAGGCACTTACTTGATTTGTCCCTCTTTCCCAGGCCCAACATAGCGTCTAGTATTAAGTCCTCAACAGATACTTGTTTGAGAGGAAGGGTGAGACCTCAAAGGGACAGACTGAGTGCTGAGCTGCAGGGCCTACTGATACTGTTGCCAGGAGCCAGCGCCTCTTCCAGGCAACAGCTGCAGCTCCTCCCCCACTTGCCAGACCCTTCTGCAGGTGGTAGAAACAAAGCAGATGATGGGAGTATATTGCTACTGGTACTACCAGGGGGCGAGGGGGGGAATTTACAAACCAGAGAGCTGTCACAGTGCCAGCTCTTATAATCCATACTCTTGCCAGTATTCAGTGCCTGCTGCTAAGGAGATGCCTCACTTATTCAAAGCTCTTCTTCCAATAGAAGCAAGCATCTGGCCCCCTCCACCTCACAGACTTTAATCTTGACAAAGAGATAAAGCAGATCTCCTTTGGTCTTTATCCCCGTGATGGATATTCAGAGCCCTACTCTACCTGTAGATCAGAAAAGTAGACACCCGCACGGCCCTAAAAAGGAATGACTTGATTTTAACACAAAGGCAAATTCAATGGAACTTATAAAGAATCAGCACACGACAAGCACCCTGGCAAAGAAACAGTGTCTGCCCATCTGTATTATCCCTGAACCTCACACCCAATTGTACCTTCCACAAACTTTGGAGTAAAACGGACAAATGGATGAATGGATGACTACTTAGGGTGAAAATGAGAAAAGTCTGATTCTATCCAGCAGAGGGCACACCAGCTTGTGACAGGAGAAAGGACGCTAACCCAGGCTGCCCCAAAGCCTGGCAGCTTCTGCTTCCAGGGATCATTTTTACAAAAAGGCCAAGTCTGGCTATATTTTACCTTTAAATTACTCATCAAAC
Source organism: Rhinolophus sinicus (assembly GCF_036562045.2). Classification (NCBI taxonomy): domain Eukaryota; kingdom Metazoa; phylum Chordata; class Mammalia; order Chiroptera; family Rhinolophidae; genus Rhinolophus; species Rhinolophus sinicus. The sequence goes on along the minus strand of NC_133756.1, from coordinate 23,237,394 downwards.
GCTAGTTCTCTTTCTAAATGATGAAAAGAAATCCAGCATTTCCAAACGAGTAAACCAACATCATCTGTCCAGAAGCCCCAAGGACTCTCCATTCTTCAGCCATGGCACTTAGGAACTGACCTTGGTTCAGAGTATGCTGGTGACCTTTGATTTCTACTACTGAATTTGTGTATCTTGCATTCTCCCAGTAAGGAGCTTCCTGAGAATTTGTGAGTACTATAAAATAATCTAAGAATTATATTAGTGTTTAAACCTTTCAAGGGTAAGAATCATAAAGGCAAGAGAATTCCACACAAAGTTTTTGGACTTGGCTTTCACTTGCGCCTGGCTGTTGTACATGGTGTTCTATCATGCACAGGCCCCCTCAGAAGACATACCATGGCAAAAACCCCAAACAAACTGGAAAATTAAAATAATCAGTATCTGTAAGAATAACAATGTCCAGTGTAGATCTGAATCAGCTGCATTTTATATTAGGTGAACAGAGTCACAGGGGCATTCAAACAGTCTCCCAGCTCCCTACAGAGAGGCAGTTTTGTAAGCCAGACAACATTGTAGAAAAATATCAGAATAGTGCATGATCTACTATTTGGCCACCATACATGAGCCAAATTACCACTATGTATATCATCATCATATGAATAAAATATAACCTTACTAAATTAAAAACTCAGTTCTCTACAGCCTCTTTGAATAAGAGGCAAGATAAAAGAATTGATAACTACATATGACAGCTTTTTAGACTGTGAAGCCAGTTTACTAAGCAAAAAGCACGACTATGCCAGTCAAGTGTGGGAGGAGGGAGGTTGGTAACAGGATTAAAATTGTGAGCTAAGTCTATGGTTATTTAATTTGAAGAGAAAGACAAAGGAAACACCTAACTTTCGCAGGTAATGTAGGTTAACAATCCCCTAAGAATAATGAATTGTACCAATGATTATGAATGATAATGATCCTGGGTATGATAGCTACCATTTATTAAGCACCTACCAATTGCCAAGCACTATGCTAGGTACTATATTAAATGATCCCATTTAATCCTCAAAATTCCTGTAAGGTCAGGATTGCCATTTAACAGACGAAGAGGCTCAGAGAAGTAAAGTAACTTACTTAAGGAACAGAGCTAGTAAGTGGCAGAGCCAGAATTCAATCTCAAGGCTGTGTTACTCCAAAGTTCAAGCTCTTTCCACTGCATGATGCTGTCTCTTAAGAATAAAAATATGACATCAGCCTTAAGGATAAAAAAAAAGATGTTAAAAATTAATCTCACCCACCTGTTTGATCCCTCTGGTATTCACTGGCTCAAGCTGCAGGGGACAGGGAAGAGATAACACACACACACACACACACACACTCACACACTCACACAGGACATCTGAGGAAAGAGTTGGTGGGAACAGAGCCAAAACAGCTACATTGAGGCCTCACTTCTTCCCTCTGCCAGGGCAGAAATTACCCACATCCACACACCAGGAAAACATCTGTCAACCCTTGGCCTTCATCCCAAGGCTGCAGATACCCTTGGTTTATTAGGAAATGCAGAATTCTTGAGAAAATTTTTAACATAAAAACTAGAATGGAAACTAGCTCCAAACCACCAATAACCAACTAACAATTTTACCTTCACTGATCTGTGTCAACGACCATTATTCAATTTCCAACTCCTCTACTCCTTTTTCCCTGTAACTTGCATTTCCCTACCTGCCTTCTCACCCATACCCTTTTCTCTCCCAAGTTCCAGAGGGTAGCACCATATTCCGTTCCATACCTTCCTCTACATACTAATCTCTCCAACATCTGCACACTCTTAGTTTTTCTACCTGCTAATTCTAGAGCTGCTCACACAAAATCCAATCTCCACACCCCCAAATCCTAACCTTCCTTCACTCACTCCCTGCTCCTATGCCCCCACCTCTCTTATGCCCTTTTAATCCTTCCATGGATCTTTTTAAATCTGGCCCCCTGTCCCCTGTACCCAATCCCACCTCCACCTGCCGCCCCTTCCTTCCCCACACTGTTCCACTCCCACCCACTCTAACCCCCAGGAACTCTTCCTTCACCATCTATTCTTTCCTTCCTCCCACTCTCTGGGATTCCCCCAATCTCTTCCATCTCTTTCCTTGTCTTATCCTCAACCTTCAAAATCCCCTTCCTTCAGGCTCCACTATGCCCAGCTTCACAATGCACAGCCCCAACTTGTTTCTTCCCTACCCCCAAGACCCCACCCTTTCTCCTATTCCAGTCCTAGGTCCTTTCCTCCATGCACTCTTCAACGCCCCTTCCTCGGCAGTGCAATTCTCCATCTCTCTAAATTCCCACGCATGCCCCTCCGGAGACCCCCCAAGCTAATCCTGCTCCCTTCTCCCACCCCTCCCGAACCCCAATTCTCACACACCCCCATACCCTACCCCAGCACCACGACCTCACCCTTAAACCCATCACCCACACTCCTGTATCTTCATCCTCAGCTTTCAACCAACCACACCCCAACCCCATCCCACTTCCCCTCCCCCACTCCGACCCTCCCTCACACACCGCCCCCGCCCCCACTCGCAGTCTGGGGCTCCGTGAGCGGCCCAGCCCGCGGCCGCCACCTACCTGTGCCCCTGCCTGGGGCAGCGAGCTGAAGCTCCTCGGTGGCGGCTCCCTCCTTCCGCGGCGCGGCTGAAGGGGGAAGTGGCTCGGTGCCCCGGGCACAAAGCTACGCAGGGTGGGACAGAGAGAGGATGAGAAGAAGGAGGGGGCTGGGGGCAACCTAGCACCGGGGGACCGCCGGGCTGACAGTGGCGGGGGGGGTAGGCTGGGCAAGGGAGACGCGCGTGCGCGGGACCCGGCATGAGGGGAGGGGCTGGGCCTGGAGGCGGGGCCCGACCCAGGGCAGGCGACCTGAGGGCTCTGGGCTCGGATCCCGGAGAGGTGGGGACTGCGCGTGCGTGCTCGCACGGGGGCGGATACCGTTGGTGTTGTGGGCACCAGGGTTAGAGCTGAACTGGGGGAGGGTAGGCAGCGAGTGCTCAGGCTCTTGCCTGGGGAAAGGCCCTTGGGCGGGGCTACGCAGCTCAGCCCGCGACGTACGGATGAGCACAGGGGCGTGGTCTGGGGGTGGGGCCTGAGGGCGGAGTGAAGCGAAGAGTCGGGGTAGAGACGTGCGCGCGCCTGGGAACTCCGTGGAGGCCGGGAGGATGGGAAGAGGGTAGAGGAGAGGGAGGCGGGGCTGAGGGCGGGGCGGAAGGGAGATCCCGAGGCCCGGCGGTCTGTGCGCCTGGAGGTGATCCGAGTCCCAGGCAAGCGCGGCCGCGCGGCGGGTTAGGCGGGCACCGGGGGAGGTGGGAACCTGGCTGGACGAGGCCGCCGGAGAAGGGAGCCAGAGCGAACGAGAGTTGAGGGGGGTCGTGAGGGGAAGCGCCACGCGGAGGCGGGCGGCGGGAGGGCGCCGAGTGGTGGTTGGGGAGGGGACCGGGATGGGGGAAGTCTGACGCAGGTCTGTTCTCTCCCCTTAACCCTAGAGAAGTTAGTCCCAGCTTACGAACTTCTTTGAGTTCTGAAATGTTTTGACCTCGAAAAGGGAAAAGCAGCTGCAAATCGAAATTAATAAAGCTACCAAAAGGTAACCTATCAGCTGCAACGTAACCCATATAGTAAGGCATCATATTTAATGTAGGATGTGGGTTCATTTGATATATTTTATATAATTTGGGTCGGGGGTGTCCAGAAAAGTATGAGTGTTTGGAATCCTTCGAGGTCTTGAAATGGCCTTGGACTGAGGAGAAGGGTTTGGGGACGAAGGTGAGAAGATGGTGTCAGGGCTGGTTTGCTTTTCAAGTAATACCAAGGATAGACCGTGGCACCGGGAGACAGAAGATGGCTGTTCTCTAATTTACACATACGTTTCCAATGGATGTTATGGGAAAGGGTCAAACCAATGGGGCTGGACAGGGAGAAAGGGAACTGAGGACTATCCCGAGAGTTTTGGGGAAAGAAGGACCAGGAAGGGCATGTGAACTGGAAGTGAACGGATAACTAAGTGGCCCTAGATTTGGAGGACAGGACAAGGCATCAGAGAAGTCCAGGATCAGGGATCTTTAAAAATACAAAGGATAGCACCCCAGAGTGCACCACTTTTGATAAGGCCCTGAGGGAATATGTGTATTTACAGTAAGTCATCCCAGGGTGGGAGGTTAGACAACACCCCAAAACCTGTAGTTTGGAGTTGTGGAAGCAACATACCTGCTGATCAGTTGTTCCATGGGTTTCTTTGGGGTTGGTTTGCCTCTTTTTCTTTAGTCACAACAAAGGAACCTTAAAGAGAATCCAATTTCTGCCATTTCTTGTTATTTAAATAATTCCTCCCAACATAGGAAATAGGTAGGATATTGATGGATATAGGAGGTATGAAATGACTTTTTTATTAAAGAATGTAGTCCCTCAGACAACTTAGATGATAAGAACATGAGATAAGAAAAGAACTAAACATTTGAAGAGTACACTCTCTTCCTTATTCATATATTACAAGTCAATGCTAGATATTTTCCTCCAAAATATAACTTTTTTTAAAGCAAGTTCTCTCCTTAAGTCTCAAACGCCCTCATTGCCACCCCAAAATAGATTACCGTACAGTTTTTCCACTTCTGCACTATTTAGGCCAGAGAATTATTTGTTGTGGGGGAACTGTTCTGTGCATGATAGGATATTTAGCAGCATCATGAAATGCCCACTAGATGCCAATAGTATCACCCCCCTCCCAAGTCATGACAACCATACTGCCTCCAGACATTGTCAAATGTCCCCTGTGGGGGTAAAGTCACCCCTAATCCTGTTGAGAACCACAGGACTCTGAGTTAAAGCCCATTGTCTTTAACCTGGCTTTTAAGACCCTTCATTATCTGTTTGCAATCTACCTTTCCTAGAATTTGATTCAATCTAAAAGAACCACCAATGCAGGAATCCTTCCTTTAGTTTTGTTCCTGGATTATCACCTTGTCTTTCTGAACAATTTCAAGGATGGAAAAGATTTAAAATCTTTGTCAAGAAATTTTTCTATCTATGATGTCTTTCTTCTTAAAATTCATATTTGTTGAGTCCTGTTCTCCCTCTTGGAGTTGTAAAGGAAACATTCTAATCCTTTTTCCATTTGTGTACACTTGTGATATTAGAAATTATAGTCACATCTCTGTTATCTCTCGAAATGTTTCAGTGCCTATTCTTTCAATTTTGTCAATGTAACGTAGTATATAGATTATCTTGAACTTTTTGTTGTCCTCTGAACGATATCAGGACTTAAAATATACTACCCAGAACCGAACACAGTATTCTGGATGTAGATCACACTATTAGCACATAACATATCTTTAGTTGTATGCTTGTCCATCTTTCTTCACTCTGAGCTTAAGGGCAAGAACCAAGTCTTAGTTACTATCTTTGTCTTAAGTTATAGTCATCTTTGCCTTATTAGCACGGTGCTTGGTGCTTAGTTGGAGTTCAAAAATTTTGATGGAGTGTAATTCCTCCTCAATTCTTATTATCGAAGATCACATTCCTTTACCTTTGGGGGCAGATACAGTATACTCTTGCCTTATAGTGACTTTGTAATGAACCAAACCTGTATATTTTACATTATCTAGATTGAAGGCCAGCAAACTTTAGGTAAAGGGCCAGATAATAAATATTTAGGCTATACAAGCCTTGTAGTCTGTCACAGCTACCCACCTCTGTCTATAGCACAAAAGTAGCCATAGACAATGTATAAATGAATGAGTGTGGCCTTGTTCCAATAAAACTATTCATGGAGACTGACATGTGAATTTCATATAATTTTCATATGTCACAAAATATTTTAATTAAAAATTTTTTTTAAATAAAAAGCATTCTTAGCACATTGGCCATACAAAAACAGGTGGCTGGCTAGATTTGGCTCTCAGGCAGTAATTTGCCAACCCTGATCTAGAACCAATCCTTGTGTAATTGATTTTTTTAAGTCTGAGGATAGGCCTTTACTGTTATCCTTACTAAATATCTTATTCACTGCAGCCCATCTTTCTATCTTGCTCAGATCTTTTTGTGTGCTGATTCTGTTACCTGACACATTAGCTGACATCTCCGATTTGTGTCATCTGCAAAATTGATAAGCATATTTTTTCCATCCTAATTAATAAAAATGTTGAATTACATAAGGATAGAGGTCTTCCATAGTTCATTTTGTTCCATTAATCATCATTCTTTTAGTATAGCCATTCAGAGAGTTATAAATATCTACTTAAAGTACTGCCTGTCAGCCAACCCACATGTCTCCATCTGGTCCACAGAGTATCTTGAGAAGCTTTGTCTGAAGTTTTGTTGAAATGTTCAGAACATGTCCCTGGTTGGTAGTAAGTCTGTCAAACACACAAAAATGCATAGCTGCTATAACTTTTGTGAAGTAACGTTAAGCTGCTTCCTATTTTACTCCTTTCTCATTTACCTTTTCAAAGCCATCATTGTAATAATGAAATTTAATAATTTTAGAATTTTGTTGAGAATTAACATCCAAGTTCATAAATCTGTGTTTCTAGGAATTCACCGTCTTTCCTCTCTCTAAGGGTTAACAATGTTCATCCAGTACCAGCCCTCTGGTTCCAGTAGTATTAAAAGCAAGAAAAAAGGCACTAATAAAAATATTAGAATATATGCCTTTTTTCTTGACCAGTCTTACCACATCTTTTAACATTATAATACTGGATTTTAAAATTACAATAAAGGTGAACTTTATGCCATAAAATATAAAAACTAAGAAGAAATGGATAATTTTCTACAAAATATAAATTTCAAAATCATCTCAAGAAGGTAGAGAAAACCTGAAGAGAACTATTGAACTTTATATAGTCAAAAAAATCTACCTACAAATACTTTACCAGTCTTGTAGGACCAAAGAACCACTATCTTACACAAATTGTTCCAACAGCTAGAAAAGGGGGGAAACTCCAACTTCTTTATGTTGGGAGTACAATCTTTATTCCAAAACCAGACATGGGCTGAATAATAGGAAATTTATATCCCAATCTCATTTAGAAATATATTTGTATAAATTATAAATAAAATATTAGCAAACTGAATACAAGTATGGACAAAAATAATAATATACCTTGGCCATTATAAATAGAGTTTATGGGGATGCTATAACATTAGAAAATCTTGATTTTAATTTATCACATCAATCTGTAGGAAATAAATATCATCTTAGTAAATGTTAGATGAGCATTTGATGAAATGCAATGCTTATTTGTGGTTAAAAGCAAAAAAAACCTTAAACTAGAAAGAAGGGAATTTCTGTAATCCAATGAACAGAGTCAAACAGAACCTTCAGTGACCATCACATTTAATGGTGAAATGTTAGAAATATTCCTTGTATGGTAAGCAATTAGATTTTAAAAAAATAATGTTATTTTAAAACAGATTCCATATATAGTAGCAACAGAAACCATAAGGCATCTAAGAGTAAATCTAGTCAAAGAGGTGAAGGTATGTTTGGGGGAAACTATAAAACAATTTAGGGACTTAAAAGAAGTCTTAAATAAATGAAGAGATAATTCCAATTCATGAATTTGAAGACTTATTATCACAAACATGATATTCTCTCTAATCTATAAATGGAATTGAATTGCAATCAACATTTCAAAAACATTTTTTTTCTGTAACTTAACAAAACTGTTCTAATAATCAAGGTACAAAGCATAGAACCAGACCACTTTTAATATTTAGAGGAATTTACCTTACTAGATATTAAATAAGACTTGTTATATTTTATCCTATCCTTTTACTTTTAGTCTATCCATATATTTAGAATGTGTCTCTTTAAAAGAGTATCTTGTTGGATTTTTAAATTCAGTCTGATGTATTTACCATGTTTCCCCCGAAAATAAGACCTAGCTGAACAATCAGCTCTAAGGTGTCTTTTGGAGCAAAAATTAATATAAGACCCAGTATTTATATTATATTATATTATACCCAGTATTATATTATATTGTATTATATTACCCAGTCTCATAGTAAAATAAGACCCAGTCTTATATTAATTTTTGCTCCAAAAGACGCATTAGAGCTGATTGTCCGGCTAGGTCTTATTTTCAGGGAAACATGGTAGTTTATCAACATTTAATGAAACAATTGATGTATTTGTGCTTAAAACTACCATTTATTTTCTATTTGTCTTTATTCTTTTGTTCCCTTTTTTGGCCTTCTTTCAGATTAATCAAGTATTTTTATGGTATTCCTTTTTTTTTTTTTGGTTTCTCTGTTGGCCTTCGTCCTACAACTCTCTGTTTTATGGTTTTAGTGGTGAGTTTATTCTAATCCTAGGATTACAACATACATCCTTAACATCCTAGTCTACTTTGAATTAATATTATATCACTTCATGTTCAATGAAAGAACAAAAATACTTACAAAAGTACTTTAAAGAAAGTAGTCTCATTTACCATCTTCTTGCCTTCTGTATTATTATTGTATTTATTACTTCTACATCCATTAAATCCCTACCATTCATTGCAATTTTTTCTTTAGTCAATAGTCTTATAAAAATTTTGAAAATATTCTTTTATGTTAGTAATATATTTGCTATTTCCAGTGCTCTTCATTCTCACAGATCCAGGATTCAACCTGTAATTATTTCCCTTTAGCCTGCAGAACTTGCTTTAATATCTTTTGTAGTGTGAATCTACTGGTAACAAATACCTTCAGCTTTTGTTTGCCTGAGAATGTCTTTATTACGCCTTCACTTTTGAAGGATATTTTTGCTGGCTTTAGAGTTCTGTTTTTTGTCTTTTAGCCCTTTAAAAATGTCATTCCATTTTCTTTGGCTTCCCTTGTTTATGATAAGAAGTAAATTTTGATTCTTGTTGTTTGCCTAAATGTAATATGTTTTTTGCTTTGATTGCCCCCCTCCCCACCTTGTTTCTTTAATTTGCAGCAGTTCACTAAGATGTGTCTAGGTGAGATCGTTTTTGTATTTATCCAACTAATGTTCGTAAGGTTCTTGGATCTGTGGGTTTATGTCTTTCATAGATTTTGGAAAAATTTCAGCCATGTCTCTTCAAATTTTTCCTCTACACTATTCTCTTTCTCCTTTCCTTCTGGGACTCCAGTTACATGTATTTCAGAATAGTTTGATAGTGTTTCACAGTTATCTGATGCTCTGTTCTGTTATTTTCATTTGTTTATATTTCAGTTTGTATCATTTCTGTTGAACTATCTTTAAGTTTACTGACTCTTTCTCATGCTGGGTCCAGTATGATGTTCAGTGCATTTAATAAAATCTTTATTTCAGATATTGCGTTTTTCAGTTCTAGATTTTCCATTTTTTATAGAGTTTCCATTTCTCTGCTAAAATTCCTTTTCTGTTCCCATTTGTCCATCTTTTCACTAAATTCTCTTAACAGATTTATAGTAGTTATCTTTGTCTCTGTCTGCTAATTCCAGAACTGGGGCATCTATAGATCTGCTTCGAATGACTTTGTATGTTGAACGTTGTGTTTAAAAGCATAGACACTGAAGTACATAGTGGTTTTTTTTTCCTCCAGAGAGAACACACTACTTTCTTCGTCTAGGAACTAGGATAAGGGGCAAATCACTTCAGTCTAACTAGCGATTGTGCTGGGATTGGACTGAGTTGTAGTTTTATTTAAATAGTTTCAGTTTACCTCTGATTTCAGATATTTGGGAGTGAGATTAGTTCTCTCCTTTTCAGGGCTTTGGGATCTAAATACCTGAGAAATCTTTCTTTGCTTTTCAGTTCACACCCAGTTTCCTACGAAGTTCCACTTGGGGGCTGATTTTGTCTTTTGTCTTTATTAAAAGTTAAGCTGGATGGGGGCTAAGATGCAGCTTTACTTAGTTACACACAACCACATGGATAAATCTAAAAAACCTAATAATGAGTGAAAGCCAGATACAAATGTGTACAAACTATGATTCCATGTATATAAAGTTTGGGCAAAATTAATCTGTAGTGTTATAAATAGGGGCTATGCTTGCCTTTGGGAAAGAAGGTGGGGTAGTGATTGAGAGGAAGCATAAGGAGGACTTCTCAAATGCTGGTAATGTTCTGTTTCTTTACCAGGGAAATGGTTACCTGCGTAGTGGTTACCTGGGTATATTTACTTTGTTAAAATTTATCGTGCTGTAGACTTATGATTTGTGTTCTTTTCTGTATGTGTGTGATAGTTCATTAACATAAAAGGAAGTGTGTGTGCGTGTGGGGGGGAGTAACTCTTACACACACAAAAATAAAAGTTTAAAAAAAAATCAAGCTACAGAGTAGAAGATATTTATAATACATATAACAAAGGACTTGTATCCAGAATATTCTATTTTTAAAATACCAACAAATCAAAAAGAAATGGATAAAAAAATTCAAAAAAGAGAAACCAGTAGAAAAATACGCAGAGGATAAGAAAAAGAAAATAACAGAAGAAGAAGCCTGAATGGCCCATAAACATATGAAATAGTATTTAACCTCGCTAATAATCATGAAAATACAAATAGAATCCTTACTGAGATACCGGTGCACACCAATGAGATTGGCTAATGCAAATGTCTAACAAAACCAAGTAACTGATGGTTAGAATACAAGGAAGCAGAAACTCGCATGTATTATTGATGGTAATGTACATTGTTATAATTTAGAGATCAGACTGATCAGTTATTGACTTGAACATATGCTGATTCTAAGTTTTTGCATTTTCTATAACGAAAGACACTCTTTTGGTATAAAGACTTCCTCCCACATGTGTATAAGGCTGCATGCACAAAGCTGTGCATTGCAAATTAGTTTCTAATAGAAAAATTGAAAACTGACCTCATATCCATCACCAGAGAAATGGAGAAATACCTTATAGCAGTTAAAATGAATAAAGTAGATTTACATGTATCAACGTGATAAGACCTTGAAAATATAATATTGAATGAAAAAAGCAAGTAGCAAAAGGATATATACACTGTGAAATCATCTAAGTTTTCAAAGAACAGTACATTTTTAATCATATGTATATGATAACAGTATAAAAATATAGTCAGGAAGGCTATTCATCAACTTCAGAATAACTCTTACCTCTGGGCAAGGAAGAGAATAGGCCAGTGAGGGGTTACATATTTCTCAAAAAATTTTTAAGTAGATGTGACAAAAATGTTAACATGTATTATATCTGGGCAGTTGTACCTAGTCATTTAATATATGTAATATTCTTTGTAGTTTGTCACTTGTTTATTTGAAATAGTTTCTCTTTTTTTGGAAAAGTTAGACTGGGGTCAGGGTATGAAGGGTATTGGAAGCCTTCCTTCCTTTTCCAAGCACTTTTAAGTCTTTGTAGATAACAGCTTTTCCTGTCTCTTTGCATCTATATATTGGTGTGTGTCCTGTCACCACCAGATCAAGGAGGAGGGTAAGTGAGATCAGATAGAGTTTTCTCTGTCTTCCTTCTGTCTTACCCACCAGGGTTCATAGTAGAACTCAATAATGTCTTTTCAGGATACTTCTATTAAACTTAAAATATTACCATACAACAGAAATGTCTTTAAATCCATGACCCAAGTGAGTGATGTAGAATTTAAAAATAAGTAAATGATGTCTTCTCATATTTCTGCTCAAACATAAATAAATAAAATGATGATAAGATGTCTTTTAAGATATAAGTAATATTGTTTGCTACTCCAGTTGATAATTGTCTATACGAACAGTCACAAAGAATTTGTTTTTATGCTCCAGGTTTTTTGTGTTTTTTTTTTCAATTTTTAAAAATTTACCCACTAATTTATATCACCTTAGCTTGTTAACCATTTGTATATAATTCCTGAGGTTTTTTTTAATTTTAGAAGCAGAAAAATGATGTCAGAGTAGTCAAGGACTTGTTTTAAGGAGTACAGTAGTGGAAATACTTATATCTTACAGATTTTTCCTGCGAGAGTTCAGAAGTTTACTTATGTAAATAAACACGTTATAGTCCCTCCCACTTGTTGAATAGCTTGGTTGTTAAACAGTGAGCTAGGCAACAGGCTTTCTCTCTCCCTTTTCTCAGATACAGTGCAGAGAAGACGGTGCTTTTGTTGTTATTGTTTTGTTACTGTTTTATTTGCAGGTTAAACACTTTAAGATGAGAAAAGTTGATCTCTGTTTGAGTTCTGAAGGGGCTGAAGTGATTTTAGCTACATCAAGTGATGAAAAACACCCCCCTGAAAATATAATTGATGGGTAAGAGTTACTGATCTTTCTTCCTTAAAGTCTTGATGTTAGGTTCATAAACCCCTTGAGTACTGGGTAGGTGTTTTACAATGATTAGCACTGTTAAACGTAGTTTAATAAATGTTTGGTGAACATTTAATTATTTATTAAACAATAAATTACCTGACAATATCTGTCTTTGGGTACCATTTCTGAAACCAATTCAGTTGTATATGTTTAGGTTTTTGATCCTTTTCTTGATAATTCCTAAACTGACCTTTTAATACAAATAGTTTTTTTAAAAAGTGATTTAACAAGACAAAAGTTCAAACAACCATCTCATTTTCTGGAAGTGTACCTTTTAATGTCTGCTTATGGTTTTATTCCAAGTTTTTCTTAGTAGATAGGAATATAAACATTGTAACTTCCTATCTACTGCCTATTTCTTTACTGGTAAGCAAAATGTTTGCTAAACTGAATGCTACCCTTTCTGTTATCCATCTTCATTGTTTGTTTCTCAGCTTCCTGATATTCCAATTGCCACTCTTCACTGTGCTAGAGCTTATTCTAGGTAGAGATAAATATCATTCTCGGACTTTTAAGTTCCAAGAAAAAGTAGTTAGTGGGAGAACTCTGGCTATTTTACCACTCTTTTGAGTTCTCTTTCTTGGTATTTGTACAGTGACCAGAATTTGACTCATAGAATCATAATTTTAGAGCTGGAAGGACTTAGGGGTTCATCTTATCTGAACCTTTCATTTTGGACTTGTGGTTAAGAGAGGTCTAAAGAGGTCAAGTACTAGTTTTAACTGTGGAGGGGAGAAGCAATTGTAACACACATCTTGTGGTTCTTTGTGTTGTATGGTGAAGCCTATGTATCTGGATAAATACTAGCAACTCGAACTTTTCCTTTAAGCCTTGTTGTTATCTCCTCTCTGACATCTGGCTCTTCCCCTCCGGTAGGATGAGTTTACCTTTTTTGTTGGACTCCAATAGAATTTGGTATATACCTCTCTTACCTTATTTATTCCTTTGTTGTATCATTATTCATCTTCAATGTTTGTCTCTTAACTGTGAATTCCTAGAAGTCAGAGACTATGACTTGTTCATCTTTAACTCCACAGTGTCTTAAAATATTTGTTTAGTAGCTTGTTGAATTAGACCATCGAGTATTAGTCAAACTCAACTAATACTGGAGATTAGCTGCGTACACACACACACACACACACACACACACACACATTTGCATATGTTACTTTACATTTGCATAGAACTTTATAGTTTCATAGATGTTGTGTTACTTGACCTATACTGTAAGCTTGGGGAGTAAAAGGCAAAAAAAAAAAAAAAAAGTATTTTCAATCTCATTGTACAGATGAAGGAAGAAAAGATGATCAGAGGTAAAAATGACTTGCTCAAAATCACACGGATAACCAAGTGGCAGAATTAAGACTTAACACTCATGTCTTCTAGAACTCCTAGTTTGGGTTTCTTTGTACTACACTCTGATAATTCAAACTTAAGGTTTGCATCAAAAACTTAACACCTGTTTTTTGCCTGTGAATCTTAATTCTTCTTAGTTTTTTTGCTTCTTGAAATTCAGGTAATAATTATTTATTCCACTCTGCCTTGGAGTAGAGAAATGAATGTGGGAACTGCTGTGAGAATACACAGACCTATAAAGATTTGTCTTAAGTTGTTGGCCAAAAATAGAGATCTTTCCAAATTTCAGTCCATATGAATGATTAAGGACATAATATTTTTTAGATTAGACAAAATCCTTAGTACATAAAACCATATGGAATAAAAGTAGTGACTGACCTGATAACTGAACAGAGCACATCAGACTTTTAATCCATATGCACTTCCAATAAATACAATTAGACTTATATGGTAAATATTAAAAATTATTCTCAGCTCATAAATTGGCTTATCTAAATGGGAGTAACAGTAGAAGTATTTGGAGAAAACAACTGTAAATTTGTCCCTGCTGGACAGTGCTTCCAACTTTCCATTTTCCAGAAATAAGTGTTAAAGAAAGTGATTATATTTCTACTTGCCCTTGACTCTACTTTTGCCCTCTGCCATTTAACATATCAGTGAAAGAGGAGAAAAGAAATTCTGCACTAGAAAAAAAAAATGAGTCAAAAGAAAAAGAAAAGAGAAAGAATTAGTCCTTTTGGGATAATGTAGAAGAATACTAGATTTACAGTAAATTACTGGGTAAGTGAACTATATGTGTTACTCTTTGAGACTCAGTTTCCTGGTCTGAAAAATGATGATAATACCACCTTCTCTGATTACCTCACAGTTGTGATATAATAGATATTAAACAGTCATTAGATATAAAGCCTCATTTAAAAGAAAACTATTTTGATGACTTTATTATGCCTAATTATGAGGATTCAGTTACATGTCATTTTAAAATCTATATGTCTAAAATCTATATGTTGTTTGATGTTATATTGGTTTTGTTCATTAAAAGCATCCAAGAAGCATAGGGCAATTAAGTCATTCAATTTATTTAAATAAGATTTAAAACCATGTAAATATAAACTTACATATTGTAAAATATTAAGCATAGTATGAAAAACCCAGAATTGTGAGTTAGGAAACCTGGCTTCTTTTTTTTTCTTTTTTGTAGCAGCTTTATTGACATATTATTCACATACCATACAATTCACCCAATTAAAGTATACAATTCAGTGGCTGCCAGTATATTCACAGAGATATACAACCATTTGCACAATCAATTTTAAAACATTTGATCACCCCAAAAAGAAACCTCACAACCCATCACAATCACCCTGTGTTCTTCCTATCCCCACAGCCCTATGCACCCACTAATCTACTTTCTGACTCTATACATTTGCCTGTTCAGACATTTCATATAAAGGGAATCATGGTCTTTTGTGACTGGCTTCTTTCACTTACATGTTCTCAAGGTTTATCCGTGTTATAGCACATATCAGTGCTTCATTCCTTCTTATTGCCAAACAATAGTCTATTGTATATTTATAGCATATTTTATTTATCCATTTATCAGCTGATAGGTATCTGGATGGATACTTTTTGGCCAGATTTCCCCAACCTAATTAAAAAATGCCAGCCGACAGATTCAAGAAACTCAGCAAATCTTTAAAGCAGGATAAATACAAAGAGACCATATCATAATCTGCTAAAAAAGTAAAGATAAAAAATTTTTAAACAGCTGGAGAAAAAATACTTTAAATACAAGGGAACAATAGTACCAGTGACAATTGACTTTGCATCACAAACCATGGAATCCAGGTAACAATGGAACAATGTTTTTTTTAATGCTGATAAAAGAGAATGCTGCTCCCCCCCTCAAAAAAACCTGTCAACCCATAATTCAGTACCTAGCTAAAATATTCTTCAAAAATGAATACAATAAAGACATTTTATTCATCACAAATAGACATAAATCACAGGAAATGCTAAAGGAAGTTCTAGATTGAAGTGATGGAAATACCACTAGATGGAAATTCTAGTGTTATAGAAAGAAATTAAGTGCATTGAAAATGGTAAATATTTGGGTAAAAAAACTTTTTTTTTCTTTTTCTTTTAATGTTTTCGAAAGACAACTGACCGCTTAATGGGGAAAAACACATATTGTACTGTAGAATTTATTACATATGTAATTAGACCGGAACATGAACCTTCATGACGTGTTTGCAGAATTTTAACTGGCCCATTGTGACTATAGTAATGGGAGATGATATTGTGATGGTACTTGAGTACTTTAATGATGGGATCAGATTATACAGGGTCGTAAAAAGCTATACTAAAGCATTTAGATTTATAGGCAATAAGGGGCCACTGAAGGCTTTTAGACAATAGTAACATAAATTTTATGTTTCTGTATTTTTAAAAGATATATCTGGTAGTAGTAAAGAATAATTATTAAAGTTGGGGAGAGATTAGAAACAGAATGAACAGTTAGAAAGGGATTGCAAGAATCCAGGGGTCGTTCATTATTTTTTTAAAAATATTTGTTCACTAGAATTTTGTGAATGTTTTTTGTCTATTTCTTTCTCTTTTTCTTTAAAATTAACAATAGGAATCCAGAAACATTTTGGACCACCACAGGAATGTTTCCCCAAGAGTTCATTGTTTGTTTTCACAAACTTGTGAGGCTTGAAAGGCTTGTAATCCGTAGTTACTTTGGTAAGCAAATCATACATTAATTTTTATCATCTTTTAATTTTACCGTAGGCAGAGGGCACGTACATAAACTTTTGGCAAAAGATTAATTTTCTTTGCAGCATGGAATCCAGTTTTATTGCTGTGGTGGGAGAGTGGAGAGTATGGGTTAACTGCCTTGAGCACAGTTAGACTCTCTGAAACTGCAAATTTGAAACCCTTCCAAAGCACATAATAATTTCCATGCAATTACTATGTGAAAGTCTTTGGCAAA
This sequence comes from Rhinolophus sinicus, assembly GCF_036562045.2. NCBI lineage: Eukaryota > Metazoa > Chordata > Mammalia > Chiroptera > Rhinolophidae > Rhinolophus > Rhinolophus sinicus. The sequence continues at coordinate 23,220,769 of NC_133756.1, read as the reverse complement.
AGACTGTATTATTAACATAAGAAGCCAGCTTGCCAGAACGCTAGATTCCTTGACATATTTATTACGGATTCATTTGGCTTGGGGTTCTCTGTCAAATTCTTTCTGAAAATCTGATAACCCTGATTATTTGTATTGGATAATTTTGATTCTTCTATTAATAATGGCATTTTCTGAGGGATTTAGGAGGAGACTCTCTCATTGGAACATCATTCTAACCCTGTCTTATGTTTATTTAAGGATAAAGTATATCAGACAGAATCATGGCAGGAAACAGAATACATTCCAGATGGTTCAAATGAAGAGACTTTATTGATGGGACTACTTACAAAATTAGTTCTGTCTTAAGGGAATATACCAGGGCTGGTGAGACACCCAGAAACTGGCTACAGCAGGAAGCCATTACCACCCCAGGGCCACGGGAAGAAAATAGTGTTACTGGAACCTAGTGAGAGCTGGAGCCTGTAAATAAGGGCCTGCCTGGCAGGAGCTGTAATCATGAAGGGACATAACCACTGTCAAAGACATGACTAAAGCAGGAAGGGAGTGGAGAATAAACAACCTGATCTCACTCCCCCACTGACCTCCAATTTCCTCCCAGTGCCTCCCATTGGCCAAATCTGACCAGTAGCCAGTGGGCAAGTGAGTCCAGGTGATGCAGTCCACGGGGTCGTCCCCCTGGGTCACAAAACGGGGAAGTGGAAGAATAGATTTGGGGCAGCGGAAGCTGGGCCAGGGGTAATGGAGAGAAATCAGTGCAGAAGGAAGACGACTCTGCCTTCCTGTTAAGTTTCTCTTCTGTCGTTAATTGTAGAGGCTTTGGCGTTAGAGCTAAATTTTGAATTTCAGTTCTGGCACTTACTGACTCTGTATTGTTGAACACTTTGCCTGACTTCTCTAAGTTGCCTGATTTCTCTAAGCCTGTTTCCTCACCAGTAACGTAGGTTAATAATATGTTTCTCATCAGACTGTAGTTAAGAGTGAATGAGTCAATATGCCTGATTCATAGTAGGTTCTCCATAAAGATTTATGACCACGAAATTATTATTATTGTTATTACCAATATACAAAAACAATTTGGATAGTACCAAATTCAAAAAGGCTTCATAGCTCTGGGTTGTATGTTTGCGAACATTTGGAAGGTTACAGTGATGCAAGGCTGCGTTTTACCATAGGGACTTAGGCAAACACAGAGTAAGTGTGTTATTTTCAGGACATGCTGCTCCTGATGCCTGTTCTTTGTGCAGTCCCACTGATGCCTGAGAGGCTCAGACATAGGGAAAAAGGAATATGGGAAAAGCAACATAGAATCAGGTGGATAATTAATACTTTATTTATTTTGTTTATTTACAATGACAGTGCGTACCTTGAAGATTGAAAAAAGCACCGCTAAAGAGCCAGTTGATTTTGAGCAGTGGATTGAAAGAGGTATGTACCTGTTTCACCAGCATTTTTCTGAACATGACGGAGTAGAGAATCATCCTTTGACTCTGTTTCCAATCTGTCTGCATTTTGGTGAATGATTCCTGTGACATATTTAGAGCCTGGAAAAATCCAGGTTTGAACACAAGACCGTTTCTTTACTTACTGGTTAACTGTTAGCATGTTACTTAATTTTTCTGAATCTCTGAATCCTTATCTGAAAAATGGAGCTGGTACCTACCATGTAAGGTTTTTGTGAACATATGTCTAGCATACGGCAGACAAACAATAAATATTAGTTTCTTGTCTCTTTTCACTTCCTGATTAATGGTACTGTTTAAATATCAGCAGAATTGGTAGCTTCTATTTAAACATATATTACCTTCATGTATCGCCTTTCCTTCCCAAAATGCCATGAAAATAATAGAAAAGGAATAAAAAGAAGCATAAACCTACAAGGACAACAAATAAACAAAAGACCAGGAGACCAAAGCAGATGTGAGAGATCAATATATATTATGGAAGAGAGGACACGGATGGAAAAGTGACTTTTGAGGCTAAATGGAGTAGGTTATAACTTAAGTGCCTTCCAAGAAGAAAATCAATGAGAAGCATGCCACTTTGCCCAACAGAACCCCAGAAAGGTCTAGAAGTTGAAGGCAAATGGTACCATGGAAAATGTGAGACATGGCCGGAAAAAAGGGTCATTAGTTGAATATCTATATTCAGAGTAGTTGGACCGTAGGTACCTTCTCTGACCCGACAAAGCTAGGTGACCACTGCTTCTTCCACAAACCATCCCAAGGGATGACTAGGAATATTGAATGTTGAGGCTCAGAACTCAGGGAGAGCAGGCATAGTAGAGAGAGTGACTGAAATATGGAGTTGAAAACACTGATTTAGGTGGAAGCCTGCATATTGAATATGCAGGCTTATTTCTGGGCTCTGCTATTTATGATAGCAACCAAGAATAGGGCTGCGGCCAGGAGGTGGGAGAATTTATCTTTGGAGAAACTGAATGGCTCCAGAAGAAAGGTCAATGGACGCTGACAAAGGCTCATTCCTGATCACCCTATTGAAATCTACTTGTCAACGAGTCTGGCTTAGGCATGTAGTTTTCAAATGACTTACTCATAAGCAACAAAAGACAGCCAACGATCACCAGACATTTGTTGAAGGCCTCAAACCCTGAATATAATCAAGCCTTTAGCTTTAATTTCCAAACTATAGGAAATACGGAGTCTAGAGGAACAAATTAAATGAAACCATGAGGAGGCAAGATGACAAAATATGGGACATTATACAGGACAACTGACTTGGTCTCTTAAATAAGTCAGTGGCATGGGGAAAAAAATATATGTGGGAAGGAAAGCAGTTCAAGATGAAAAGAGACAATTCTGACTTGAATAAATCAACTATGAAAAGACATTTGGGGGACAATAGGGAAATTTGAATATAGACTGGTACTATATGACATTAAAGCATTATTTTTAATGGTAGTATAATAATGGTATGGTTATGTAAGAAAATATAAATTCCTTACTATTTAGAGATGGATAATCAAATATTTAGAGGTGAAATGTCATGATGTCTTAGACTTGCTTTAAAATACTTTAGCTAACTATTACATTGTTTTGTGCACCTGAAACTAATAAAAAAAATGTTAAAATAAATAAATAAATAAAATGAAATACTTTAGCAAAAAATTAGATAAATCAAGTATGAGGAAATGTTAGTAATTTTAAAATCTAGATGATGGGCATATGTAGGAGTTATGTTCTGTCTTTTATGTTTATGTATGTTTGAAATTTTCCAATTTTTCATAATTAAAAACTAGGCAAATGAAATAAGAATTCATTATTAATTCCTGGTGAAGGAAGAGTTGAATAAGAAAATGTGATCATAATTTGTTAACTTATTTCAGCAGCAAATAACATTTATATAGACAATAATGTAACCATCACATTTTGATTGCAGAATTGAGAGGATGGCAGAAGAGAAAGTTGCAGGAGGAAGAGGAAGAAAATATTAGTTTAAGAGACCTAAATTTTCATATACCATAATATAAAGTCAGTAAAAAATTGGTAAATCAAGAAAAGGAGTATAACCATAGCATAATTCCAGGAAAAACAGCTTGAAGAGTTGAAAATGTATATGTACCTCTAGGGAGCAGGACTGGAGGAGAAAGGAAAGGTCACGCAGGGGATTATTATTTGTCATTATCTCAGAGAAAGGTTAGGAAACAAAGTCATACATAGTCTTACTTCCCAGAGACTTCCCTTTTTGTACTATGTGCCTTTTAAAATTCTGTACACTATTTTAATACAAATATTAATTTCTAAATAATGTCAATGTTTTTTATTAATTAAATATTCCATGTTTCCAAAAGAATGTTTTATATGATTAACTCATGATCAAATAAATTAATCTGTCCTGAAATTATATGAGTAAAGGTTTCCTAAAGTTGGATACCAGAAAAGAACAATGTATGGGCAGCATAATTCTGCATCACAGTGAAAATTTACTGGAAGAAACTGAGCTCTAGTCATTGCCCATGGGAACAATAAGATGGCTCCTGTTAGGCCTGCAATTGCTGTTAGTAGCTTGATCCTTAAAAGGGATTTCACATTTTTAGCAATTCTTTATATTTAGTAAAATTTAAATTTTCATTTCCTTATGTTTATACTCACTAGAGATATTTTATGGCTCATAAATAGTTTATCTTTCATATCTTTTATATGAAATATTTCTATTTTTGTATTAAATTTTAACCCCAAAACACTGGTAAATTTGGTGTAACTATAGTTTACCAGATACCATGTTTGCTGAACATAAATTTCAGTAGCTATCCTCATGTATTTTTGAGCCCTAATTCATTTCTGTTGAATTTATGTTTTAGATCTAGTACACACAGAGGGGCAGCTTCAAAATGAAGAAATCATGGTAAGTAAATATACTTTGTAGAGATAAACATTATCCTTAGCCAGCACAAGATATTTAAATTTTAAATCTATATCCATAGTCATATACCCTCAGATATTATAGGTTCTGTACTTAATCAATAGAGGTTATTCTTAATAATATTATAATCGAAATGTAGTACTCATTTATTAAGCTTTTATCTAACATACAGAATGACAGCAAGTATAAAACAGAATTGTTTGTTTTTGTTTCAATTTTGTTCATTTATTTGGAAGTACTGATTTGCTTTGCTTTCTTTCATTTGATTCTGCAGGCCTTTTAGAATAGGAATCAAAAAAGGTCGACATGCCAAAATTGGATGTTAATTTAAGCGTGAAAGGACAAGGGAGATTCAGATAAGGGGAACTGGAGCATAGGATCAGCAACAAATAAGCCAAAGAGAGATGAGGTGGAAAGAGAACAAGCATTTTTCGACAACATTCCACTAGGCTTTGCTTGTCAAGTGGAATGAATGCCCATTGATGAGGAAGCTGCTGCCTCATCAGGAGTTTCTCTGTTCTTGCTAGTTTGTCAGGTTATGGTTTTAGACAAACACAAAAACATGAAAAAAGTGAGTGTGTGTGTTTTTTAGGTGGTAGTGTTTGCTTAATTAAGGTTTCTCGAAATGAGGGTTAAAGTGGTACCTTGTCCATTAAGTTTCCTTTTTCACAACTTGGTGGGAGCTGCTATGAAATCAGTGTTTCAGAAGAGTCTGCTGGAAGTTTTGAACCCTATTCATTCTCTTCTCTGCCATTCAAATGTGCCCAGTGAGTGGGGAGGTCAGTGGGGGGAGATGCAGGCGATGATCAATTAGACTGAATTTTATCTTCTGTTTTTCTTCGTCTTTACCAATAGGTTATGGTTAGTAAGTCCCTGCTGAGTATTTTGTTTCAGGACTCACTGTGAATCTCTGAATGCTCCTGTGTAGAACATTTGGAAAATAGTAAGGGAACATGGGAATCACCCATCCTTCTATCACCCTGTCACAATAGCTTTTACTGTCCCTACTTTCTTCTAGTTGTCAACCATATGCATCACATATAATAGTAATGTATGAACAATTTCGTATTCTTTTTTAAACTTAATATTATATATGAGCATCATAATTATAATTTTAAAATTAAATGTATGCAAATAGGCAAATGCTAACTAATTTCCTTTTTCCTCCCTCTGTCATTGTAAGTAATACTACAAGGGACATCTTAGGCATGTTGCTACTATGACAATCGTCACCTTTTTAATTATTTTCTAAGATTAAATTTCAAGGAATGGAATTACTGGGTCCAAAGGTATAGGTATATTTATAGCTTTTTCTTAAATATTGCCAAGTTGCTTTCTAGAGAAGTTATATAAATGTAAAAGTATAGTACTGTTTCAGGGTAGTATATTCTGAGGCATCATTAACCAAAGCATATCTCTTATCATGAAAAATACTTTAAGAAGACACTGAAAAAATTGATTAGAAACATATAGTTGCAAATTTTAATTCTACCTACTATTTTTCATCAAACCAAGGCTGATATTCAGCATACACACAAGCACAACTATACTATTATATGTGGCTGGCTTCTCTTCTGAATATTATCATATATATTGTTTATATTTAGAATATTACTCTTGCATCAAATCCTTTCTTCTGCTAACTGCTTGTTTAACAGTTAATTAGAATTGCTAAGAGCATCCATATTGATTTTTCCCCTACAGGCACGTGATGACCATGCCACTTACTTGAGATTCATTATTACGTCAGCCTTTGACCATATTGCAGCTGTGTATAGCATTTCTGCAGAGGGAGTAGCAGTCTCAGATCTTTCTTAATAATTATAACAAAATGCTCTTGCATGATTTTTTTAATAATATATTTACTTAAAAATAAAATTGTCTTTGATATACTTTATTAAAGGGATTTGTACCAATCTGTTTCAGTTTTTATTATTTTCTTTTCAACATTTTGTGCAAAGGAATTTGGTATCATCGGTCCATAGTGATGTCCACCATGAGAGATATGAGAAAGTTCTTGCTTCAATATATAGCTTAATCAAGGAAGTTACTGTACATGAAAACTTAACGGATAATACATTGTGCGCCCACAGCATCTAACATGATGCCCTTTAGATATCAGTGTATTAATTTTTTATTGATTGATTGATTGATTGATTGACGCAAAGGGCTAAATGAGCAGTGTAGACAGTAAACAATATACAAGTTCAGAATAGAGAAAAGTACTTATGGGAAGGTTTCACTGAAGTCATGGAATTTGGGCTGGCCCTGTAGGACAAATCATTTTGTTTTTTTCTTTTAGTTTTATTTTGTCTTGATTTGAAAACCTCAGATAAGAGTTAGGTAACATATAACCTTACTTTCCAGAGACAGTCATTATTGATATGATTTTTAAAAATATTTTGGGGAGGTAAAGAACAGAATAGGACAGATTGGGAGGAAGTAAGACTTCTCTGAATATACTTTCTTATATAGCTTGACTTTGTAAACATAAATAACTAATATAGCCAAAAATTAAAATAAAAAAGCAATTCCAAAATATTGACAACAAATAGAAATGCATGAACCGAACTTTATCACAAATTGATAGAAACACAGGAAAGAAACGACATTAAAACATAATATTTTGTCTGTACAGTATGTATTAGTTTCTTAGGGTTTCTATAATAAAGTACCACGAACTTGGTGGCTTAAACAACAGAAATTTACTCTCTCACGACTCTGGAGCCTAGAAGTTGGAAATCAAGGTATTGGCAGGATTTGTACCTCCAGAGGCTCTGAAGGAGAATCTGTTCCGTGCTTTTCTTTTAGCTTCTGCTATTGCTAGCAATCTTTGGCATTTCTTGGTTTATGGCACCATAGATCGAATCTCTGCCTCCGTCATCACATAGCATTCTCTCTATGTATCTTCACATCATCTTTTCTCTGTGCGTATCTGTTACTGTGTGTGTTTTCATCTTCTAAGGACGCCAGTCATACTGAATTAAGGGCTCACCCTACTCCAGAATGACCTCATATTAACTAATTGCATCTGCAATGACCCTATTTCCAAGAAAAGGTTATAGTCACAGGAACTGGGGGTTAGGACTTGAACATATGTTTTTGGAGACACAATTCGACCTACAATACAGTCTTACTGAAATATATTTGTGATAGTTAATTTTATGTATCACACTGACTGGGCCATAGTGACCAGATACTTTCTGAAACATTATTCCGGATGTTTCTGTGCAGGTGTTTTTGGGTAAGATTAACACTTAAATGGGAGGACTTTGAGTAAAGCAGATTGCCCTCCATAATGTGGATGGGCCTCATCCAACCAGTTGAAAACCTTTATGGAACAGAGACAGGTCTCCCCTGGGCAAGAAGGAATTCTGCCACCAGATACCTTTGGACTTGTGTTGCAACATTGGCTCTTCCCTGGGTCTCCCAAGTCAGTGGCATGAAAAGTGTTAATTAAGGAAGGGGTTCCGCTCTAGATTCAAAGAGATACAAGAGTGCCAATAACCACATGCCCTGTGTGGATCCTATCTGGGTGCTGATTTGGGAAAACAACTGAAAAGAGACTTTTTTCTTTCTTTAAAAATTTTTTCTCAATTTCCGTTGACATACAATGTTATATTAGTTTCCGGTATATAACAGTGATTAGACATTTATATAACTTACAAAGTGATCACCCCAATAAGTCTAGTACCCATCTGACACCATACATAGTATTATTATAATATTATTGACTATATTTCCTATGCTGGCTTTTTATAACTGGCAATTTGTACGTCTTAAACCTTTCCCTTTTCACTCTCCCCCACACCCCTCTCCCATCTGCAACCATCAATTTGTTCTCCGTATCTATGAGTTTGTTTTTGTTTTGTTCATTTGTTTTTTAGATTTCACATAGAAGTGAAATCATATGGAATGTCTTTCTCTGTCTGATTTATTCCACTTAGCATAATACCCTCTAGGTTCATCCATGTTTTCGCAAATGGCAAGATTTCATTGTTTTTTATGGGTGAGTGATATTCCATTGTATATAGATACCACATTTTCTTTGTCCATTTATCTATTGTTGCACACTTAGATTGCTTCCAGATCTTGGCTATTGTAAATAATGCTGCAATGAACATAAAAGTGCATTATGTCTTTTTGAATTAGTGTTTTGGATTTCTTCCAATAAATACCCAGAATTGGAATTGCTGGGTCATAAAGTAGTGCTATTTTTAATTTTTTGAGGCACCCCCATAATGTTTTCCATAGTGGCTGCACCAGTTTACAATCCCACCAACAGTGCACAAGGGTTCCTTTTTCTGCACATCCTCACTAATAGATGTTTGTTGATTTATTGATGATAGCCATTCTGATAGCTGATATCTCATTGTAGTTTTAATTTGCATTTCCTTGATGATTAGTGATGTTGAGCATCTTTTCATATGTCTATTAACCATCTATATGTTCTCTTTGGAGAAATATCTGTTCAGATGCTCTGCCCAATTTTTAAGTGGTTTGTTTGTTTTTTTGGTGTTGTAAGAGTTCCTCATATATTTTGGATATTAACCCTTTATCAGATGTATCATTGGTATCATTGGTGAATATCTTCTCCAATTGCAGTAGGTCATCTTTTGGTTTTGTTGATGGTTTCATTCACTGTGCAAAAACTCTTTAGTTTGATGTAGTCCCATTTGTTTATTTTTTTTCTTTTGTTTCCCTTGCCCAAGGAGACATATCCAAAAAAATATTACTGAGAGCAATGTTAAAGAGTTTACTACTTATATTTTCTTGTAGGAGTTTTATGGTTTCAGGTCTTACATGTATGTCTTTAACCCATTTTGAGTTTATTCTGTGCATGGTGTAAGAAAGTGATCCAGTTTCACTCTTTTGCATGTGTCTATCCATTTATTGATGAGACTGTCTTACCCCATGGTACATTCTTGCCTCCTTTGTCATAGATGAATTGTATAGGCATGCGTTTATTTTGAAAAGAGACATTTTTAAGATAACTGGGAAATCTGCTTATGGACTGAGTGTTATTCATTTTGCTAGGTGTGATACTGGCATTAAACTTATGTGAGAAAATGCCCGTATTTTTCAGAGATGTACATAGAAGTATGTAGGGGTGAAATGACAGGATATCTAGGAATTGCTTTAAAATATGTAAGCAGATATTTTCTTAAAGGAAAAGTGTTGGTTGAAGCAAATATGGCAATAAATTGTTGGTTCTGGGTGATAGATATATGGGTCTTCATTGTACTAGTCTCTACTTTTATATATGCCTGAAATTCTTCATAACAGAAAAATAAACGATGCTACTGAGGACATCTTTGTGAATAAATCTTTGCCTGACCCATAGATAGTCTCAGAAGAGATTCCCAGAAGGGAATTAGTCAGTTAGGAACAGTTTTAAGGCCCTAGATACTTCCTGATAAAGTGTTTACCAAGATTTGTTGCACAAATCTACTCTTGGAAAAGTAGGTTTTAGATAAATGGAGGAGAGTAGGAAGGGTATTCCAAAAGCAACATTGGTGTGATCAGATGTGAAGGTGAGTACTCTTTTATAAAACACATTTGGGGAATGATGACTATATACGTTGCACTAGAGCAAAGAATAGGCTAAAACCATACATTACAGCGAGATCACAGAAAGCCCTTCGTGCTTTCAGATATTTTCCCATAACACTGGAGCCATTTAGGGTCTTTGAGAAGGAAGGTGACTTAGAGCAGTTGTGTTCATATTGAATACAGTGCAATGCGGTGGATTTTCTTTTGGCCACCTTCCTAAACTGAGATGCCAGGAATCCTTTGTGTAAGAAACACCGCGTGGAGGCTTACAGATTGCTGGAAGGGATCTCCAGAGGTTATCTGATTGATGATCTCTTTGGCACAGGCCTAGTAAATTATCTCTAAATCTTTTTCCTCTGTCTCTGTGTTCTGTGGAGGCAGAGAACAAGTTGGTGTAGTACTCGTAATACCACTTTATGGTGGTATTTGCAAACAGCATCCTTTAACCTTCATTTTCCTAGTCCTTAAAAACTCATTTTCACTTTATAAACCCACTCCCAAGTTTCAAGCAATAGATATGATAATACATGGTTTTATCCTCTGTTTTGTTTTTCACTGAACCCCATCATTTTTTTTAAGTCTCATTTGTCCCCAATTGCTTTCCTCTATCTCCTCATGTGGCCTTTTTCTCCACCAGCCACTAACTTCTGATAGCCATGGTACGGTACTGTGTGTGCTATGCAATTTAGATGCGTTTACTGTTTCCTCTGCCTGGAGGGCTTTCCTTAGGTGTCTGTCTGTACAGCTAGCTTCCTCGTGTACTTCAGATCCTGACTTAACATCTTCTCAGTGAGGCCTTCCCTGGCCTCCATATCTAAAATTATAGTGTCTCCCTGCCGTCGCCACCAGCCCCCCACCTCAACCCCTCCCACCCTTACCCATGGGATCAGACAAGTGAGGTAGCCACCCAGTGCCCTGTGCTTCAGGGGCTCTTGTACTTTACCCCTCTTTTCTCAGTACCATTAAAATTCAACTTAGATTTTTTTTCCTTTTTGATATCCCAAGCATGCTATGAAAGTGAAGGCGGTGCAGCATTCTTTCAAGTGTAAATACCTTGAATAGGGGGCTCGATTGAATTGCCCTCGGCTTCCATACCCTTTTAGGGATGGCTCTGCTTCTCACTACCTACTTTTTTCTTATTTATCATGTATATCATGTTTATTGTCTCTCTCCCTTACTGGAATGTAGGTTCCACAGAGCACGGAATTTTGTTGCTTTTGCTCATAACTATATTCTCAGGGCTTTGAACAGTGCCTGGCAAATGGATTTTCGATAAATATTTGTTGACTGAATAAATAAACATAATTCATTTATTTACAGGTCTGTATCTCTTTATACTGTAAAATCCTTGAGGAGTTTTTCATAAAGCTAGCTAATGATATGTAATATTTGGGGTCACTTACTGTGGGCCAGTGCGTATCACAGTACCTTGCATAAAGTTAAACCAGCCAATCAGTATTTATTTAGGGCTAAATTAAAAAAGTAAAAATCTAATAAGTTTTTAATCATGTACTCAAGCAAGGCAAAGAAATATACGAAGGACAATTATTGTGTCTTTCCTTTGTACAGACTTTTTTATAAAAGCATTGCAGTTAGAGTCCTGTCTCAATACCGTCCCTCTGTGCAGGGCATCCTGTGGGGACTTCACCTTCTAGATGAAGTTCCAACTGCTCTTTGTAACTGGACCCTGATAGAATGTTTTCTACAAAGTAGTTTGTGGCAGAGTGCATCAAAATTTTAAATAGGCACCTATGCCTTTGACACAGTAATTCCATTTCTAGGAATCTAGTCTAATGAAAAGTTGGATAAGTGAAATTGACAAAGATTTATAGGAATGCTGTTTATAAGATGGAAAACTGGAAACGACCATGCATCCATACATTAGAAAGTATGATTATATAGTCATAATATATCATACTTTATAATGGGATATAAACCATATATAAATATAGATGGATACTTCTGGTTACACATGGGGTAAAGGGATTTTTACTCAATCTTCTTTCTCAAAAGTCATTATTCACACACACACACACACACACACAAATTATAAAAGAAAAAAAGAATTTTCAAGGAAATAGTTACAACCTCTAACTGAGAAGCATACATGCTAAGTATTGTGAAATCAGGATTTGGTGAAGGAGGAAACAGAGAACTGATTTGCTTTCTCAGAGCTAGAGACTTTCTTAAACATGTCACAGTTATGAAAGGCTTATCCAACAATCTCTTGATTAGATTGAAGCGATCTCCATCTTCAGATGACTTCAGGAGAGTGGAGAATGTTCTCATAGGGCTCAGGTTAATAACTCAAAATTTCAGAGGAGATGGAGCTGAAGGGGAAACCAGGCAAGATACACCACAGGAGACTGCTGGAGGGAAAGCATGGTGAAGGACGGTGTCTTAGATAGCTCAGGCTGCCATAACAGAAGACTATAAACTGAGTGGCTTAAACAACAGGTATTTATTTTCTCACAACTCGAGGCTGAAAGCCCAAGATCAGGGCACCAGGTTTTTGGTAGGACCTCTCTTCCTGGCTTGTAGGTGGGCTTGAGCACACTCTGTGCTCACATGACCTCTTCTTTGTGCATACGAGGAGGGAGAGAGAGAGAGTATGCTCTGGTTTCTCTTCTTAGAAGGACACTAATTCTGTCGTGTCAGGGCACAGCCTTATGACCGCATTTAACCTTAATTACCTCTTTATAGGCCTTATCTCCAAATATAGTCACACTGGGGCTTAGGGCTTCAACATATGATTGGTGGGGACACAGGTTGTGGGGGCAGAGCCCCAGAAAGTAGTTTCCAGGCTCTCGGCCTCACATAGACAGGTGCTGGCTCAGGTAGTAAATGGCCAACTGTGATTGCATGGCCATCAGCTGTGGCTAGTTGGCTGTCAGCTGTAACCAGTGAGCCATTGGCCACAATATAACTGCTGCGGCTACGGAGGAGAGGGGAGGAGAGGAAGAGAGAGAGTATGCTCTGGTTTCTCTTCTTAGAAGGACACTAATTCTGTCGTGTCAGGGCACAGCCTTATGACCGCATTTAACCTTAATTACCTCTTTATAGGCCTTATCTCCAAATATAGTCACACTGGGGCTTAGGGCTTCAACATATGATTGGTGGGGACACAGGTTGTGGGGGCAGAGCCCCAGAAAGTAGTTTCCAGGCTCTCGGCCTCACATAGACAGGTGCTGGCTCAGGTAGTAAATGGCCAACTGTGATTGCATGGCCATCAGCTGTGGCTAGTTGGCTGTCAGCTGTAACCAGTGAGCCATTGGCCACAATATAACTGCTGCGGCTACGGAGGAGAGGGGAGGAGAGGAAGAGAGAGAAGAATGGGGGCTAGCAAGAAGATGGCGGCTGGGCTGGCAAGCGTGGATGGCGGTTTGCGGACAGTGTGGATCCAGCCTCCAGTGAGAGTATAGTGCCGCCAGAGAGAATATAGTGGTATGACTCCCCCATCTATGGCTCCGTGGGTGTTCCTTTTTGGCCTCACCATATCCTGCGTTATGTGGGGAGTGGGACCAGAGACCCTGCAGGCCTCCCCGCACGACACAGGTCAGTCCATAGTAGGTGGTGAGAAGGCAGCCAAAGCAGAAAGAGTGACACTGAAGGGGATTTCTAGGAGCCCCATTACAAAGGATGTAATAAATTTACTCAGAGGGTGTTCAAGACAACTAACCTAAATGAAAGTTGCAGATTACCCCATCTTACTTATCCTTCTGCAGTAGGTTTCAGGAAATAACAAACCCCATTAAAAAAGAGTCATCAGAAAAGACACAGAAAGGGACTGCTTTAGGTCAGGTTCTCTAGAAACAGAGCCTGACACAGGGATTCTTGTAAGAGTGATTTTTATTGAGGGAGTGCTCTCAGGAAGCAGTATAGGGCAGGGGAGAAGGTGAATCAAAGATATGGCTTCAGCTGAAGTTTAGTCTTAGCCTGATCCCACAAGGAATTCTGGAGCATGAGTGGCACCAGGGGGGTATATTACCTGACCTTAAGGCAGGGGACATATAGCCTCTGTACTCCCCAGATCCATCAATCATTGGCCATGGGCCACCCTCAAGGGAACATAACCTCTCCGCCATTTTTGAGTAAGGTAACTCCTGTCATTTAGTGCAATTCTCAGGAGAAGAGGCATCTGTGAGCCATTAGCAGCCAACACAGCAGCTGGCAGATAGATGCATTGACTGGTAAAAGGGATCTGGGCAGAGCACCAATAGCATCCATATGGCAGGGGTTCTCAGAGTGTGGTCTCTGGAAGAGCAGTCTCAGCCTCACTTGAGAGCTTGTGAGAAATGCAAATTCCCTAGCCCAACCTCAGATCCACTGAATCAGAAACTCTGGGAGTGGGATCCAGAAAGCTGTGTTTTAACCAGCACTCCTGGTGATTTTGATGTATGCCCAAGTTTGAGAATCACTATATAATAGGGAATTATGACTAGAAACTGAAACAAGAGGAGGGGGTAGAAAACATAAAAATAAGGCAGATACAGAACATTTGAGAAATTTCACACCACACATCAAGAATTGAGACCCATAGTAATCTCTCAGAGCTCAAAGGAGAGCTACAAGGAATAAGGAAAAAAATATATAAGACACAGAAGATGAAAAGTGAGCTGGCAGAGCTAGGAAAAGAAGTGGAAGAGAAAAACTGTTTCAGAGGTGAAAGTGCACAAGAAGCAAAGGGATGGTGATGGTAATTATAACCGCCAGTGTTCAGTTAGGAAAACTGAAATCACCCGAGATATATAGTCAAAGCAGAGAGGGAAATAATGCAGGGAATTGGTTACAAAGCATTGAAAAGGCTGGGAAAACAAACAGGAGAGGGGGATTTAATCCAGAGCTGGAGCCCATGAGCCACACTCGCTGCTGACCGGTGAAGGCACCATCGCTGCCTCTGAACAGAAGCCAGCACATCACCATGGCTGGTGATACCAAAGCTGCTTGTGGGGACAGAGTCCCAGAGAGCAGTTTCCAGGCTCTCAGCCTCCCGTGGAAAGGTGCTGGCTCGGGTAGTAGATGGCCATCAGCTGTGACTAGTTGGCCATCAGCTGTTACCGGTTAGCCCTTGGCCACTGATATAACTGCCGTGGCTACGCTAGCAGCGGATGGTGGCTGGCAAGCGTGCATGGTGGATTGTGGATTGCAGAGAGGCAGATTGCAGTTAGCAAGTAAGGTTGGTTGGCAGAGAAGCGGACGGCGGGTTGCGGATTGTGTGGCTCCTGCTTTCTGTGTCTCCAACCCGACTCCCCTATCTATGGCTCCGTGGGTGTTCCTTTTTGGCCTCACCATGTCCTGCATTCTTATGTGGGGAGCGGGACCAGAGACCCCTCATGACACCCTGCATGACACTGCTACAGTGCAGAGTCACCTGCAATCACTACAGCCTGAACTGGAAAAAATGGCCTTTTCCCTCCAGCTGCCTTCCGGTCTCCCACCAGTGCTTCCCATTGGCAGAGCCTAACCAGAAAGCAGCTGACAAGGGCATCTGGGATTTCAGGCTTCCAGCTCCCCCAAATCCAGAGGAGAGTATGGAAGAATGGGAATGGGTGAGAACCAGGAAACTATATCTGGCACAATAATAAACCAAATTTAAGGAGAATCGGGATCAGATTCTTGAGAAAAATCACAAAATAGAATAGGAAAAACAAAGATTCAAAAATAGTTATGGAAGAAAAAGGGATACAACATACCCATAATTATCGTTCCTCAGTACGAGAATAGGACAAAATGCAACAGAAAGAAAGGCAACAGAAGAGAATGTCCCTGAAATTTAAAACTACACATCTAAATCATATATACACACATACATATATAAATAAATAAATCTTAGGATCAAAAGAGGGTATTAGTATTAGCTTTAATTCATTGGGCTACCAGAACAAAAAAACCACAGACTGGGTGACTTGTAGACAACGGAAATTCATTTCTTACAGTTCTGAAGGTTGGAAGTCCAAGATCAGGGTGTCAACAAGGTCGGGGGCGGGGGTGGCCCTCTTCTGGGTTGCAGGCTTCTAGCTTCACTTGGCAGAAGGGGACATGCTAGCTCTCTGGGGCCTCTTTTATAAGCGCACTGATTCTGTTCATGAGGACTCTGCCCTCATGACCTAATCACTTCCCAGAGGCCCCACTTCTTAATACTACCTCACTGTGCTTTAAGATTTAGCATGTGGATTTGGGCGGGGGGGACACAAGCAATCAGACCATAACAATAGTTCAGGAAATTTTGATGTAGAACAATCAACCCTGGAATATATCTAGGTGAAGTTCCTGAGCTTGAATTATAAAGAAAGAATCTGATATGTTTCCAGGCAGAAGAAAAGCAAATTCAAGTGCCAGGAGAAATAAATTAGGCTGGCCTCAGACTTCTCCTCTCATTACTACTGCTAGACCACAGTAGAGCAGTGTCCACAAATCTCTGAGGTAAAGAGATTGAAACACAAGAATCTGAAACCCAGCCAGGTATCCTTCAGGGTTAAAGACTATAGACTGGCATCTGCGAGCATGTGAGACTTCATGGAATACAGGGTCCCTGTGCCCTTCTGGAAAACACTACTTGTTGAGAATCAGTGATATCATCTATATGGCATGTGGGTATCCTGGAATCATTCCTCAATCGAACACCAAATAATGTTGGATAAAATACTTTAATACACCTTTGTAAAGTAATGGCTGAGCTTACCAGAAGTGAAATACGTAGTCTGTGGTCGGGAACGAATTGACAGCCCGACTCTAGGGCGGTGAACAAGCATTAAAGTGGGCGGGTCATTCCGGGGGCATCTGCTAATTCCTGAGTCAGAGCTTTGGTTTCCTAGGACTTCTGCCAGGCATACAAGGCAATGTCTTTTGTCTAGCAGAATGGGGTGTAGGCTCATTGCCCTACATAAAGCTGGGTACTGCAAAGGGCGTCACCCTCAGAAAACAAATGAGCTAGGGGGAAAAACCCGCCTGTCTAAAGCAGACAGACATGGGTGATGAAATTGATTCAAAAGTGATTCTCTGACTGCAAACTACTCAGAGCTGGACAGGACATACTAACGAGCTTCTTTCACTTTCCAGTAGTTTACCTTAGCCAAGCAGAATGGGTTCATTCTTGCTATCTAGACCCTGAGAGGTCATCTTCAAAGAGAAAAGCCCTTTCTCTATGAATTAGAATTGAGCCCAAATGCTTGCTGTCGTCTGCACATGTTATTTTTTCCACCTTTGTCCATGTAGTTTTTTCCACTTAAATGCCCTTCTCCCTTCCCGTGTTCTCCATGTTCCCATCCCAAATTATGGAAGTTCTGGGCAATCTTGAGAACCAAGCCCCAAAGGCCAACACCTCCATAAAGCTTTCCCAGATCCACCTCGCTCAGAGGGATTGCTCTCTGAACTCCCTGAGCATTTAGTCTTTACCTCAGCTCCAACCCATCGTATTCCGCCTTGAATTATCACAGTGTACATTTGGTCTCCCATGAGCTTAAGTTGCTGGAGGACAACAGCTGGACCTTGTCCATCTTTGCATCACTCAGCACCCAGAAAAGAATCAATGCTCGATTAATGTCTGATACATTATATTGAAGAGAATTGAATTGGAACACTTGGGGTCTGTTTTATTAAACTGAAAACTCCTCAATTCCAGCTTCTGTTATTTGTGAAAACGGGGAGGTTTCTGTGCATTTATAGACATGAGTTGGAGGACCATCTGAGATGCGATTGAGAGGCACATGGTCTTAGAAGCTCTCTCCTCTTGTGGAACTTAGGACTTAGAAAGGACAGTGCTCAGCTGTACTTCACAAGTCCCACCATTTTCACAGCTACTCACTCTCATATACCCTCACAAACTCATACTAGTATTGGTCAGTAGCTTTGGCAGGATGACGAATTTTTATCGTGTCCCTACTTGTCCTGTCTTCTTTCCACCCCCTGCACCCTACAAAGGGAGCCCGAGGAGGCAGTCACAGAACGATAATGATGATAATAATAGCCAACACTTCCATGGCATTTTCTCCAAACTAGGCACAGTTCTGAGTGCTTTACTCATGCATCCTCTCGATGGGGTAGACGCTAGTGGTATCCCACTTTATAGTTCAAGATGTCAAGGCAGCTTAACCACTCACACCACCAGCCGGGAGTACAGGACTCTGGCCTTGGAGTTAGAGATGGGGTCTGAATCTCAGCTTCTTACATACTCATTCTGAGCCCCTCCACAAATTAGTGTATACTGAGCCTTGACTTCCTCATCTGTAAAATGGGGGTAATCTCTTTGCGATCTATAGAGGTTAAATAAGATAACCTATCTGAAAGTGCCTGTGTCTGGTAGATGACTAATGAGAGCTGTTTTAAAAAGAGTAAAACGGCACATTAATAATACTAGCATTGTAGCAACTAAGGCAGAGCCAAGGAGAACGTGTTTTCATGTCAGAAAAATGTCTCACAAGTCCATTCTTTTATGTCATGTTGTGAAGCTACTTTGATCCCAATGTGAAAAATTCTCCAGCGGGAGTTCACAAGACAAAACCACATTTGACATATAACACACAGAGACTGAGTGTTCTTCCCATCAAATGAGGCCCCCTCCAGCATATGGTATTTTTGCTTATCAGATTACTGTACACTAGGGTATAATAAAAGATAGAACAGTCTGACATATTGGAAAAGAAAATGTAAAGATCACACCGAGGCCATCCCAAATAGGCTGATATATTTTAATCATTCTGTATTAGTTTGCTGCCTCTTAAAATATTTTTTTGGTCAAGTCACAGCTGTGTGTACTTTAGGCTGTGGCCGTCATCAACAAATATGAAAAGAAGCAGAGTTAAAACAAATGAATATCAATGGTTATCCATTAGTCTGATATAATTTAACACAAATGACCATTAAGAGATTGCAAAAAAAACCAAACAAATCAGAGAAACTGAATTTCAAATATGAGTTTTTGCATAACTGAATGACAGCTTTGCTGGGGCCTGTTGTCCAGTTTGGTCAAGGTTATAATTTTGGGGGAAGCCAGTCCTCCCCCTCAAGTGAGTCTGTTGATACAAGTAAGTAAAGGTAGTGGAAGAGTCCAGGGTATAGAGAGTCAGATTTCTATGAAATATATTCAAAGATGGTAAAGTGAATACCCTCCTCCTCTGTGATGGAATTGGAGATATGTTACCATGGAAACTCACCCGACACCACCACCACTACTGACTGGTGTCGGTCTTTTGGCAAGGAAAGGATTACTATCTTTCCTGTCTCCTCCCATCCTTACTCCCTCCCTTCCAATTCTTCCTCTCTCTCTAAATACCTGGAGTCCTCCCATCTTTGGCTCTAAAAGCCAGTTTAGCGCCTTAATGATCAATTCCATAAATGGCAAATTTGGTAAAATGCATTTACTCCTATAAGGGATGCCGTATCTAAGGGCTAGAGTGGCTGGAGAGAGAGCACACCTCAGAAGGACGCCCATGGAATGTGACTGTCGCACACTCTGAGACGTCATGCAATGAAAGTGGTCTCCACAGTGGAGGCAGTGTGGAGTTGTCCATTCCTTAACACTCAGCTGACTCGTTGCATCAGTTTCTGATTATAACAATTGTTTGCTTAGATCGGAACTATCTGAGCCTGGGACTCCACTGTCAAGAGATAAAAGCCAGCTGGTTGTGGGGAGAGCCAAGCCTTGTGCAGCACCCTATGGGTCACTTGGAGCTGGGGGATCTGTCCAGATTAACTGTGGAGCTTTTCCAGAACAGCACGAACTTCCTCTGGGTGATAGTTCCAAGGGCCAGATTTACCCTGCAAGAGAAAGGAATCGGCATTCCCAAGTATCTGACTTACAGGAGATGAGGGCTAGTGCTAGCTCTGGGGGAGTCACTAGGATGGTTTTGTCTGTGGTAGGTACAGCCAGGAGGTAGGTGCGATCACCCAGGGAGAGTGTGTGGAGTGGCACCAACATTCAATGGGAGGGCTGGGCAGAGAAGTAGGAAAGCCAGAGCGGGTCAAGGGACTGGAGTTTCTAAAGGAGAAAGAGGTCTATACAAATAAGCTTTTCTTGCATAATCAGACCTTCGGACTGGCCTTATCTTCTCCACCCCTCACATCAAGTTCTTTCCATTCCACACAGGCGTCTCCAATCCCACTGCCCTTGTTCCGCCTTCTTCATCTTCTTGGGCAGCTGCCACACCCCCTGACTATCCCCAGTCTTCTTTTTTTTTTTTTTTTAAAGATTTTATTGGGGAAGGGGAACAGGACTTTATTGGGGGAACAGTGTGTACTTCCAGGACTTTTTTCCAAGTCAAGTTGTTGTCCTTTCAGTCTTTGTTGTGAAGGGCACCATTCAGCTCCAGGTCCAGTTGCCGTTGCTAGTTGCAGGGGGTGCAGCCCACCATCCCTTGTGGGAGTCGAACCGGCAACCTTGTGGTTGAGAGGATGCGCTCCAACCAACTAAGCCATCCTGGAGCTCAGTGGCACCTGCTCCCCTGCTCCCTCCAGTTCATTCTTCCCCCCACAGCCAGTGATCTTTCTAAAGTAAGGATCTGATCAGGTCTCTCCCCTGCTCAAAACTCTTTAATGGCTCTCCTTTGCTCTAAGATGAAGGCCAGGCTCCGTGGTCCAGAGTGAGATCCCTGTAGCCCAAATGCCCTCAATTCTCCAATCACACCCTGCTATAACATGCCTCAGTGCCTTTGCCCACCCTTTTCCCAATATTGGTAATAATTTTCACCCACCATGCTCACTAGTCTGGTTCCTTATCCTGTAAGGCCCAAGCAATTGTCACCTCCTCTGAAAAGCCTACCCTTCCCCAGGCATCAGAAAACTAATATTCTGAGAGTTAAATCTGTCCTGAGGCCTCCACACCCTTTCGTTTGCATATTGTCTGTCATTTTTGTGCTATGCCTGCAGAACGGAATCGTTGCAACAGGGATTGTTTGGCCCACAGAGTCAAAAATATTTACTTACTGTCTGGCCATTTACAGGAAAGGTTTTCTGACCCTTGCTCGGGAGTATCACAGCACCTGGGATACTGTAACACTCTCTTTGGGTCTTCCTTATCTCCCGGACTGTGAGCAACTTGAAGTAAGGTGTGGACCATTTTTAAACTCATTTTTGTGTTTCTAGTACTTGCACAGGGCCTAACCCAGGGTAGGGACTCTGTGCCCAGCTTGCCTCTATTGTGCCATCTTGGAGCTCTGTCTCAGGGGAAGGGAAAGGAAGACCCTGAATCCTCATGCTGTGCCCCTTGGCACCCTGGGGATTCATCTGCAAGTCCCTGCTTGTTTCACCTGCGTACATAGGGCTACCTTGACCCGCGGGCAGAGGTGCAGCCACACGGCTTCGGGCTTCGTGTGCTCTCCAGGCTGGAAATCCCTTCAGCAGCCATAAAACTTAGTTTCTGCCCTCAGGGGAGGCCAGTAGTGCCCAAGGGGTCAGAGGCTGTGCTTACACCCCTCACCTTGGCCCAGCTGGAAGCCTTGAGAGGAACACAATCCTTCCAGAAAGGAAGCCTGGCCTCAATTCCTGCTTCAGCATTTCCAGCTCCAAACTGCAGGGTTTGTTCTCTTCTGGCCTCTTCTTACCCTCCTCCCCCCACATCACCCCTCCACCCCGCCCCCGGTTCAGGCCTGCCTTGGAGATGAGCTGCTTCAGACCCTCCCACTCCTAACTCATCCCACCCAGAGGATTTGGAGTTGAAATCAGAGCCTTGTCCACTGTGACCTTGGGCAAGTCAGTTCTCTCTGAGCATTGTTTATAAATAAGAAACAATATTTTCCATCTCTCAGCTTTAAACTAAACCTGGGCTGGACCAGTCTTCTGGATTCAGAGGCAGCCAGGTTAGGGACTTTCCTGTGCCTTATCTTGTCCCCTGTGACATGGGGCCCAACATCTCTGTTTTGCAGAAGAGGAAACCAAAGCTCCAAGAGAGGAAATGACTTGCCCCTGGTCACATGGCTGGTAAATGGCTGGGCAGCGATTCCAACCCAGGTCTGCCTGTACAAAGCCCTCCCTTTACCCTTTGCCCTCCCTGGGCCCCTGCCCCCCAGGGAGTGGAGGGATCCCCACCTTGTAGAGGATCCTGCCCTCCTGGAGCACGTAGAGCCTCTCAGGTAGGGCCGCGTAGAGCTGGCTGCTCTGGTTTTTCATTGTATCCACCACCACAGGGCACTGGGGGCGCCTGTCCA
Organism: Rhinolophus sinicus; assembly: GCF_036562045.2. Classification (NCBI taxonomy): domain Eukaryota; kingdom Metazoa; phylum Chordata; class Mammalia; order Chiroptera; family Rhinolophidae; genus Rhinolophus; species Rhinolophus sinicus. The sequence goes on along the minus strand of NC_133756.1, from coordinate 23,198,696 downwards.
ACAGCAGGCGGGCTGCCTGCAGGCGGTCCTGGAGGTTCCGGTGATTCCTGATGTTCACATTGTTCTTAAAAGCCCAGCCATCTACAAGAGAGAGGCCAGACAGCAGATCTCACAGGCTTGGCATACCCTCCTGCAGACTAACCCCCCCCCCACACACACACACATGCACACACTTTTAACTGAGGGTCCCAGAGAATGGAGCCCTCGGCCATGATTTGGCCCAGTTTCTCATGGGCAAATGCACAAGATCACATAGGGAGTCAGTGGTTGGCCCAGAACTGAAGCCCATAGCTCCTGATTCCCAGACCCCGGCTCTTCAATGTGAGGCAGCCCAACAGACCAGTGCTTCTCAAACTCTAATGTGCCAATGAACTACTCAGGGACCTTGTTAAAGAAAGACTCTGATTCGGTCTGTTTAGGGTGGCACTGAATCTAGCTAGCTCCCAGGATGCCAAGGCTGCTGGTGCCTGGACCGCACTCCGTGAGGCGAGGGTCTAAAGCAATAGTGCCCTGAAGTGTGAGCTGCCCAGACCAGTGGTGTCAGCAGCACCTGGGAGTTTGTCAGGAATGCAAATTCTCAGGTCCCACCTTAGACTGGCCAGGAATGGGGCCCACCAAGCTGTTTTAACAGCCTTCCAGATGATTCTAACACATGCCGAAGTTTGAGAACTACTGCTCTAGAGTCTATAGACGATTTCCCTCTTCTAATTATTCTCCACCAGACTGTTCTTCCCAAAATGTAAATCTGACCATGTCACGCTCCTGCTTAGATCTTTCAATGGCTCCCTCTTGCCCTCAGGATAAATCCTAAGCCTCTCAGTGTGGCCTACCAGGTTCTCAGTGAGCTGGCCCATCTCTCCATCCTTCCTCCAACTTTTTGCTCCAGCAGGTAGGTGTAATACTTGAGGTTCCTTGACCCACTCACCCCCATGCTGTCTCTCACTTTGCCCTTTTCTACTCCACACACACCACAGCTCCTGCTTCCAGCTGTGGTGTGTGTACAGTAGGACCTTTTCTTCTTTGCTGCTGCTGCAGCTGATGTGTTAGCTGTGCTGACAGCCTCATGATAAGGCGCTCAGGGTAAAGTCAGAGCCAAGTACAACTGCTAGCCTGGCTGTCACCCTGATTGTCATCCGCGACCCCCCAGCCCCCTGCCACGCTGTCTTCCTGCCTCCTGATCTTACTACCTTCTAACTTATCATCCAGAAATCTCTGACAATGATTTCTAACACAAAATTTGATCATATTTTTTCTCTGCTTAAAAACCAATTGCTCCTTAGCACAGCGTTTAATGAGCCCTGTCATCTCTCCCAGCCTACATTTTCAGTCACAGCTGCCAGTCCTTTCCACATCTAGCCAAAGTGGACTTCGTCTCAAATGACCCTGGCACCTCTCGCCTCCTTCTGTTTATCATCTCTTCCGTATTTGAAATCCTACCTGTTTTTTTAAGGCTCAGCTCTAATGGGGCTTCTCACCTTTGGTACTATTGACATTTTGGGCCAGATAATTCTTTGTTGTGGGGGCTATCCTGTGTGTTGTAGGATGTTGAGCCGAATTGAATCTAGCCTCTACTTACTGGATATCAGTAGCACCCCCCGCCACGCCACCAATTTGTGACAACTGAAAATGTCTCCAGACATTGCAAAAATCCCCTGGAGGAAAAAATCACCCTCAGTTGATGTGGGGACAGAGTCCCAGAGAGCAGTTTCCAGGCTCTCGGTCTCACATAGAAAGTGCTGGCTCAGGTAGTAGATGGCCATCAGCTGTGACTAGTTGGCCGTGAGCTGTAACCAGTGAGCCATTGGCCACTGATATAACTGCCGTGGCTACGCTAGCAGAAAGATGGTGGCTGAGCTAGCAAGCACGGATTACAGTTAGCACGACGGATTGCAGCTAGCAAGTGAGGTTTGTTGGCAGAGAAGCAGACAGCAGGTTGCGGATCGTGTAGCTCCTGCTTCCTGTGTCTCCAACCCAGCCGCCAGCGAGCATATAGTGGTATGACTCCCCTATCCATGGCTCCGTGGGTGTTCCTTTTTGGCCTCACCATGTCCTGCATCCTTGTGTGGGGTGCAGGAGCTGAGACCCTGCATGATAGTTGAGAATCACTGCTCTAGTAACACCTTCTTCGGGAAGCCTTCCCTGACTCTCAGCTGTGTGATATTGGGGAAGCTCTTTATGCCTCTTTAAATTCTCAGTTTTCCCATCTGTTAAATGGGTTTAATAGAACCCATATTGCTGAGGCTTAAATGAGACAACCTATGGAACTCCCAGTGCTCTGCCTGGTTCATACAAGCTGCCCCAAAAATACTGATTTTGCCTGATCACCCCCAAATAACAGACAGGTGGGAAAGAACCTAGTTTTTATTCTATACCACAGTTTATTTGCTACTGTGCTTTGGAAATCCCCCTTCTAAAACAAAACCATTTAAGGCTGCTTAGCTTTAATGAAAGGAGATTTTCAATTGGCATCATTTGCCAAAGTGCTCTTCTGCCTACTGCTTACAGGAGAGGTGATACTTATTAGCTAATGGGCCCATAGGTTGAGAAAATAACCATAAACTGCTACTGGCCCCAGTTCTCCAGAGCCTGGAACCCGGAAGGCCTGTGTTTACAATAATAGTTGCCACCCCGGGTAACGGGTAACGGGTAACGTAAGCTTAAGTCCATCTGCAGAATTGGCTCCTCCTCCAGAGTGTTTCCAAGTCCTCTGCTCAGGACCCTGCCCCCAAGAAAAACCGGTATTTAAAGTCTTCATTACTCACCCCAGGACATCAAAACGTTGTAGATGACAATGACACCAGCTTAGATTTGTATCATGGTTAGGCCGTCAGTCTGCCCACCCATTAGCTCACTGGAGCTTCGTGGCAGCCTCCTATGGGAGGCCCAGCCGAGGTCCTCCTCCGCATCCTGCAGCTGAGAACATGGAGGCCCAGCGGGGAGCACTGACTTGCCTCCCAGCTTCAGCTGTGTGTTCCTTAGAGACAGGAACTATGTGTATGTTTCATCTCTATATCCCCAGGCTGCGCGCAGGACTGGGCACATTGCAAGCACTTGTTACATATTGCAGATATAGTGACTCTGTGAGGGCAGTGTTATCCCATTTTAGTGGCACAGAAGTGGGCATGGAAGGTCAGTTGCCCCAGGTCGTGTGGCCAGCACGTGATGGAGCTGGGATTCACACTCAGGCCTGAAACTCCAGAGTCTGTTCCTCTCACCACCCCTCGTGCTTCCCCATAATGGGCCTGGGCAGTCGTGGGGTGCGGGAAGAAGGAAGCCAACTGATTGGGGCCACAGAACCCAGAACTCCTAGGACCGGTGACACTGGCTCTATGCGCTTTAATTCTGAAGTTCAGGCCATACCCACTTCTGATGAACAGAAACAAGCACCCTGGGGAAGGAGGTGGGGAGGAGGAAGAAATGCCCAAACTAGGAGTGACAAAGCACAGAGGCACGGAATCAGTCTGTCAGGACAGATAGGAAGCCTTTCCTCAATGGACGAGGTGAATAGGCCTGGGTTGTGGAAAGGTTCAACTTGCTGGGTCTGATTCCAGGAGAAATGGGTCAGGAGGCAGGTATCAGGACCGGAAACAATTTCTATGACGCTCTGAGCCCTCTTTTTACAGTTTGTAGCTTGTTCTTTTAGAGATTAAAGCTGGGTTCTCTAGGGCCCAGCAGCCTCCACAGCACCCAGGGAGCTGGTTAGACAGGCCAAACCTCAGGTCCCTTTGCAGCCCCCTGAGCCAGTGTCTGCGTCTTACTCAGCTCCCAGGTAACGTAAGCACATCTTAAAGTTTGAGAAGTGCTGCCTCAGGACAGTTCAACCAGCTTTGGCTGAGTTTCAGCTGTCAGCTCTGATGACATCAGGCCTCATCTCTTCTCAACCATGGAGACTACAGACACCTACATACCTAGAGGCTCCCCAAGTTCTCTCTTTAACTGAGAGCTACTGCTCTCCCAAGGGGGTATTTAACAAAGAGGTGCATTGTGCTTGCGTTTGCACTCCTACGTATTACCTGTGCTATTTAAATGTTATTATGGAAATTTTCAAATATACATGAAAGTAGAGACAACTGCTACAATGAACCTCTGTGTACCTATTTCCCAATGTTAATATTTTAAGTTGCCCCAAATTCTTAATGAGGACAGAAACTGCCAGTTAAGTGAATACAATGTTACATTGAAAGCGGTTCTTAAACCTTTGGGTGCGTATAAAACAAGATGAAATGAGCCCGGGGTGGGGCCCTGGCATACTCATCTTCAACAAGCAACTCAGGTGGCTCTGACGCCAGGGATCCAGGGACCACACTGGAGAAAGGCTGCTGGCCAACTTTGCTGGCAGTGAGTTAATAGCAATCGCTACACGTACCCCACGTGGATAAGCCAGCAAGGCTAATAGTGGCCTAAAACGCTCTCCTTCACCCAGCTTTTACTGAGCTCTGTCTGTGACACGGACTTTGCCAGGTGCTGGGTGACAAAGACGAATCTTGTGGGGAGGTGGGTGAGGAAACAACATTCTACTCGGCTGCCTGAGCCTTCTTGCCTTTTTCAATCTCTGGGTTTGAGAGTTGGGCCAAATTTATGGGATTGAGCCCCATGAAAACCAGGGACATTGAAGTGTGTCTGACCCTTTTGGAAGTTCATGGGGCTTAGACCAAGCTGTAGAAGTTTCAGGGAGGGACATGTCTGCCCATTGCAAGGAAGGACTTTCTCACAAATAGACGTAATAAAGATGGGTGACCAACTGTTGGGGGCTGAAGAAAGGATTCCTGCCCCCCAGGTGAAGCCTGGCCTGGGGAAGTGGTTCTCCAGGTGTGGTCCCCAACACCCGGAGCTTGTTAGAAATGCAAATTCTCAGGCTCCAGCCCAGACCTGACAAACTCTGGGGTGGGGTTCAGAAGTCTGTTATAACAAGCCGTCCAGGGGCTTCTCTTACTAACGCTTGGGAACCACTGACCTAGATGAATCACAATGTGATCCTTTGAGCTTGGAGGGTCTTAGGATGAATGTCACAAATAGCTATATGGCAGTCATTTCATTTGTGACGTTTCAGGTCTAAGTTCCTTGTAATTGTGCTCATATTAGTTCCTCTCCCTTGATTTCTCTACTTATCCATTCAGAATGTCAGATAATTTCCCTGCTAGACCCTGTCACTCCAGCTTTTCTGCTCTGTGTGCCTGGTTAGCGTGTGATGGGTGAACCCAGCGGTGGGTAAACGTAGCAAGGACCGGGAGAGGGTGGGATCTCAGTGCATAATGGCTCTTTCCCTCTCTCCTCATATGCCTCTCCCCACCCCCAACCTTGGGAGAGGGGGAGAGAGAAAACAGAGGGCAGGCAATCTATCTGTACCTGATGCGTGTGCTTCTTCAATGTAAATGATGAGAAAATCTGCTATGGAACTAAAATCTTCAATCAGTCCCTTGAATTGGTCCAATTTGAAAAGAAATGAAGGTCAGGTACAACTTCCAAAATTCAGCACCAATGGCCGGTTGTCTGAAACAGAAACGGAACCACCATCAACCAACCAATAATCTACACACAGCATTTCTTTTGCGAGCACCATCTTCACTCCAGCATCCAATTCTATTTGTTTCCACTCTAAGGTAGATCCAGAGCACAGTGAGGGGCTGAAGCTTAGAAAGCGTGACTTAGCAGAGGCTGGATCCAGTTTACTCCCCTCTAAAATGAACAGTTTTAGTATCAGGAGGTCTCAGGAGGCCACCTGCAGTCGCTGGGTTGGAATCAAAAGAATGATAGAGTCCCTTTCATTGTTTATAAGCCAGGCACACATCCGTTCTCTCATGTGATATGATTAGTATCCTGCAAGGTAGATAATTTCCCCCCATTTTATAGACAAATTGAGCTTTATAAGCTTGCTACATGTCACACAGCAGGTCAGTGGTGGAGCTAAAATTAACACTCTGGCTCCTAGACTCTCAAGTCAATGCTCTTTCCATTCAAAGCACCTCAGTTTCCTCATCCATAAATGGTCACAGTAATAATACTTACATTATAGGATTGTTATTAGAATTAAGTAACTTAATATGGATAAGGGCTTAAAATGGTGCCTGACCCATAGGAAGTGCTCAATCAGTGTAAGCTGCTGTTATTAGCTATTATCTGTTCCCTGAGCTATGAAGTGGGGGAGGCAGCGAAGGGGACTCCACAAAGGGGAGTGAAGGGTGGGAGCAGGGCCAGTACGTAATTTGCTGGGTCCAGTGCAAAATGAAAATATAGAACCCCTTGTTCAAAAAGTGGGGGGAAAGTACCTTAAGTTTATTAAAACATAAAGATTTTTTTCCGTGGTCTCTGTCATGCCCTGGGATGGTGCTTTTTCTCTGCTATTTGATGTTGCACTCCCCTGGACACAGGGCTATCCATAGGGTGAATGCAGACCCTCACAGTCTCCCAAGAGCCCCGTAACTCAGTGCGCATGTGTATGTGTGTCTGTGGCCACTGCCTACTGGCTTTCCTCTCCCTCCAGCCCCTGTACCAATGCACCATTCCCCAACCAGGAGCGCAGAACTTGAGCCAGACATTTCTCCGTCCCACCTACCCACCACCCCAACCCACAGGTTATTACGAACTCTGTGCAGGGACATGGTAGGTACCTTGATGGGGGAAGGAGGTGGGCAAGAGACTCCTCCTGCCAAGTCCCGCCCAGTCACTTGTTACCAAGATGCTATCAGCTCAGGGTAGCGATGGCTGCCTCCATGTCCTGCCAAGAGATGCTCCGAGATGCCCACACCTGACCCTGACCTTTCCCATGCCCATGTCCAGGCCCTGTCTGGAGCCAAAAGGTGGCAGCAGTCACTGGGTGGGAACAGGAAGGAGACCGGATGGGCTGGGCCCCCAGGAGTGGAAGAGTGGGCCTTGAAAAGCGTGTCTCAGGGAGAGCAGGGACACTGTGGGAGGCGGGATCCTGCAGGAGCTGAGGCTCCAAGTCCCTGGGGCATGTTCCATGGTCCCGTCAGCCTTCACCACCAAATGAAAAGATAAAACTATTAAGAATTTCAAGACAACTACTATAAAGCATTAAATGGCAAGCAGGGGGTCCTTCTGAATGTGGGACAAGTGTAATTCACTGGTGCTATGCCCATGAAGCTGACCCTGGGCGGGAACCTTCGGCAACTCACGCAGCGTAAACTGAGGGAAGCTCTAGGCCAGCACCCTGTGGTTACTTATGGCAGAGCAGACATTGTTGAGCCCTTACCGTACATCTGTCAGAGCTCGGCACATCCTGCACTGTGACGTGGCCTGTTGAAGTGTCTGTATCCCCCAGGCTACCCGCTGCCCGTGAGGGCAGGGCCTTTTCCTCTTTCATCCTCACATCCCCAATATTGAGCACACTCTCATTCCATCTACAAACGTTTACTTAGCACTTATAATTACAAGGATCTCTGCCACACACTGGGGATTCAGCAGAGAACAAGACCAGTAGATCTCTGCTTGCACGCAGTTTGAGGTCTGTCTAATGGGGAGTCAGGCAAAAAAAAAAAAAAACCCAAGTAAATGCATAAATGAAGTAATTTGAAGTTGCGATAAGTGTTAGGAAAGAGACTATAAAGGAATGACATACTTTAGTCCAATAGTTCAAAGAAGGCCCCTGAGGAGATGCCATTTAACCTGAGAAATGGAAGAGTAGGAATGAGCCAGCCAGGGCAAAGGGAGGGGCAGGGACTTCCAGACAAAGAGACTCCATGTACAAAGGCCCTGAGGAGGGACAGACTTGGTGTGTTCAAGGACCCGCAAATCCACTGTGACCGGAGTCAGGCTGGGGGTGGTGGTGGGAGAGATAGTTACGGGCCAGAACAGGCAGGCTCTCCTATACAGTAAAGAATCTGAATTTTATTCTAGGTACAATGGGATGTCATGGAGATACAAAGCAAGGATGGTGGATATTTGTTACAATGTTGCCTGTCGAGCTCCCAACTCTCCTTCCTACTTGGACTTCACTATTCTGTGTAATAGTGATGAGAGTATGCCCAGCCTTTCCCTATGGATGACAGAGGCCAGGTCCATTCTCTGCCCTCCGCAGCCAAGGCACAGGCAGTGACCCAGGCTGGCTAACTAGACCTTCCCACATAGATCTTTGATTCTGGAGTCATTGAGATGGCAGAATTAATCCACAGCCCTCTCAGGGAGCAGAATCCTACAGTGATGATGAGTTCCTATGGCAACCAAAGCGACAGCAGCATCCAGGCCTGACTGTTGATGCTAAAAGACAATCCAGGCCCAGTGCTCCAGCTATGGTTGAATCTGGCAATCCTGCAACATCTTTCTAATATGTCCTTTTGTATATGTATGTGTGCGAGTAAGAAAACTAGAATGAGTTTATGTTGCTTGCAAGCCAGAACCTGACTGCTACGGAAGGGCTGTATAATGAAAAATGATCAAATTGACACAGAAGATCACTCTGGCTACTCTATGGGGAAAGGACTGAGGGTAAGAATGGAAGTGGGGGAGACTCAGTTAAGGGGCGTGGGAGAAATTCACATGACAGATAATGGGAGCCATGGCCTAGTGTGTCGGCAGTGGAGAAGGGACAGGACTTGCTGATGGAAGGGGAATAGAGGGCATATTAACTTGCTTGTGCTTAATTTGGTTAGTTATTCCCTCACCTACTTCTGCAAAGGATTTGATGCAGTTTACACATATAATAAAATACTATATATATATATTTAAAAAATCATGTCCCTCTGGGAGGCATAGAAGAGGAGGGAAATATGGAACAAAATAAAAAGGCCTTAAGGTCCCTGCATTTGTTATAACTGAGCTAATATGACTCTGAATTTCCTGGTGGACAAGTAAAAGGAGAAGCAATTGGTTATATAGTCCTCATTTTTCAGTACATGAAGAGAAGTTTCCAGTTTCCCTGGAAACACAAAGTTCTCCTTGTCCTGGGCTCCCAGGTTTTCTCATAGGAGGCCCTAGAGAGCTCTGAGTGGGTCTCAGTGCCTGCTGGTTGATTGCACAAGTCCTCACCCATGTGACAGGGTGGCCCAGGCCTCAGCAGGGAAGGCTTAGAGACCAGTCATGGACAAATGGCTGGCCATTGGCCTGCAATGACCCCGGGAAGTCATTCTTTCAATAAGAATCCAAAAGACTTAAGGTCAGGACCAGCATTAAACATTAGCTGTCCGGAATTTGTTTTTAATTGGAAAAAAAAGATTCACACCCACTGATTAGGACCTTAAAAGAGATAGAACCATTTGTTTAATTATTTATAGTGGGGTAGGGTGCAATGATCAGTACTGAGGGCAAAGTTTAAACTCAGTTCCCTGCTTTCCAGGTAGCAGAGAGTGGAAGGATGGGTGCAAGGGGTGGCAGTGCTGACACCTTGCGCGTGTCCACAGGCCATGGTGCAGAGAACACCATTTTTTCCCAGAATGGTGGGCAAGGAATGTCAAGTCCAACTTACCTGTATAAATGGAAAAAACAGCTCTGTAGTAGCACTGGACTTGAACCCACCATCATGACCCCTAGCCCAGTAAATTAACCCCCATACCAGGCTCTCTCAGCAGAGAAAGCCCATTTATAGTTACTAGATGACATAAGTAGGCTTGGAGAGATTTTATAAGATATTAAAGGCTAAAATAAATCCTGTTTCAGATAAATGCCTAAGTACTTATAAAATCATCAGACTTGTCTTCTACCACAGTACACCGTTAATCAATGTTTGCTGTGTGTGTGTCTGAGAACTTGTGTGTATCATGTGGGTGCATGTACATGCAGAGGATAGGAGGTGGCTGAGAATTTCTCTGAGCCTCTATTGTCTTACTCAATAACAGAAAGTGCACTAGCTGAGAGTCAGAAGGCACAAGCTCTAGTTCTGGCTCTCTAAGAATTCGCTGTGTGACTCCGAGCAAGTAATTTACCTCTCTGGGCTTTTGCATCTAAAAAACGAAAGAGTTGCTTTAGGTTATCCATAAAGACTCTTCCAGACCTTCTAGTCTGTGGCTCTAAAATGAGTTCACATTTATACCCAGAGCATACGACAGAGCTTTTTAGTGGCCTAATGGGTTTCCAAAGTAGTTACAGGATATCATTCTCATAAGCAATCCTGATCATGTTAACTCCTTGCTTGAACATCTCCTTAGAACTCCCCAGTACCCTCAGATAAAGTCTACTCCTTGGTAAGACACATAAGCCCCCACAAACTCTGGTCCCTGATGGTGTCTCCAGCCTCATCCTTCCCCCCTTTCTGCCTCCCACACCCCGCTTCTGCCAAACTGACTGAAGCTGCCCCCATCTTGGACCTCTGCTACTCCTGCCCTTTGCGCTGCTCCCACTCCCCCTCCCTCACCCAGCCTAAGACGTCACCGTCCCTGAAAAATCAGCTCACCACCCTCTTCTCCAGGAAGCCTTCCTCTGACCACCTCCCTACCTCACCCCACTTCTTCCAGAACCCTCTGGCTCTCTCACTACACCCTCTCCCTCTCCGGGTTATGGGATCTTCCAGGACAGAGACCACTTGTGTTGATTTCTGTACCACCAGCACCTGGGTATTATTTCAGTGGCCTCTGCGTCAATGTGCTGAAAGCCAACTCTATTTCATAAGTAGAGTTTTCTTTTATCTCTTGGGCTCCTTCTCTCTTCTTCAGTCTCAGGTGCAACAGCAGGGAAAAGACACAAATACTAGAACAGTCTTTAAAATGTAAATTGGCCCACCTAAAGTGAACAAGCAAAAGAAGCAAGTAAATTCTGTGAATTGACCATGAGGCAAGGTGGCCTTCGTGGAACCCATCGATCGTTGATGATTGGTTTTCAGCCAGTTGGCCTGGCTGTCACAGTGCTTGGCACATAGTGGATGCACCATAAAAGTTATTTGTTATTCTTATTGCTCTTATTATTAGTGGTCACTTGGTGAATGAATGTTGACTAGAGGTCATTTGTACACCCTGTTTTAACACCATGAGCAAAAAACTCTTGCCTTTATTTTTGCTTGAAATACTTTTCCCTTTTCTGTAATCAAGGTACAGGGATCTTACTTATTCTTCAAGGCCTAGTTCCAAAGCCACCTCTTCCAGGAAACCTTACAAGCCCTGCAGGCAAAGCTCATACCTCGACAGCTTCCCCCATCCCACAGAACTATAAGAATTTGTTTATCGCATCCATCTGTTCTGTGGAAACACAAACTCCTTGAGTGGAGCAGCAAGCTCTTACATAACCATGGCATCTAGCTGAGGGCCTGGCGCATTGGAGGTTGTCGAGGTGCATGGAAAGAACAAGGCGAAGAAGCCCTGGTTCTGGGTCTGACTCAGTCTGTCACTGGCTCTGTTACCTTTGCCTCTCAGTTTTCTCCATTTCCCTTCTAAACTGAGAGGATTGGATCAGGTCAACATTTCCCAAAGGGTATTCTTTGGAACCAATATGATGATAGACATTTCCTCTGATGGAGAGTGGGGAGGTGTGTGTGTGTGTTAGGAAAATTTAGCTGTGCTAAACTTTTTTCAAGTTTTGTTTGTTTGTTTTAAGCTTCAGGTCTTCTCAGAGACTTTTATATGTTCATGGGCACTGGGAATTTCCAGGAGGAGGATATCATGTGCAGGGTTTCCTAAACTACCATGTTTCCCTGAATAATAATTTTCCGTGTTTCCCCGGAAAATAAGCCCTAGCATGATTTTTTAGGAGGACATCCCCTGAACATAAGCCCTAATGTGTCTTTTGGAGCACAAGCTAATATAAGACCCGGTCTTACTTTCGGGGAAACATGGTACTTCGACTAGCGGACTCTTTGTAATAGTAAAGCATGTCTGTGGGATTTGGGTTCCAAAGAACACACTTTGAAAAGCACTAGATTAGCCACTGCCTCCAGGACCTTCTCTACTCTATCTGCTGGGTCTAGTCCCTGGGAACTCAGAGATAAGTGAGACACAGTCCTGTTGCTTTCCATCGGGCAGGAAGAAAACACTTGTGCTTAGGCAGCCAGAGACTGCATAGGAAGAATCAGTGTCCGAGGAGAAGTGCAGAGAGTTATGAATCCAGAAGAGAGAGAGAGCATGTGCCCAGCTGTAGGGATCTGAGATGGCTGGCTTCACGGGGGGGAGGCAGGAGAGCAGGACTCTGGCGATGAGGGGGATTTGGACTGTTGGCGATGGAGGGGAAGAGCCAATAGCTTCAGCAAAGGCAGAGAGGGAACGGCACAAGGGACGTCCAAGGTCCAACAGTTCATCTGCAAGCAATGAGCGTGAGAGGAAGCTTGCAGGTGAAATTGGGAAGGAAAGCTGGACTCAGTCCAAGGAGGACCCTGAGCACAAAGCACAGCCCATGGATGGCCTTGAGCATTTGTCCTGAATGCAGAGAGTGGCTGCTGGGTTGGTCAGCTGGGGTTGCAGATTGGTCAGGGCTGTGCTTGTGGAAGGATAATCTGGCAGCCATTCACAAGTTGGGTGGGAAGAGAGGGCAAGAGGGGAGGAGGAAGTCCTGGCAGGAAGAGCAGCTATGAGGACAAAAAGAGAAAACTGATCGGACAGGTCTTTAAGAACCCAAGTAGACAGAGCTGGTTTGCCTAGAAGAGAGAGAATATGCATGAGATCTTCAACAAATATTTAGTGAGCAACTACTATAAGTCAGCAGCAGCCATAGGGGCATGACAGTGGGTTAGAGCGATGGTCTCCATCTGCACAGAACTTGCAGGCTAGTGAGGGTGACAGACATTAATCAAATACCCACAAATAATTACAAACCAGGACAGGTGCAATAATGAAAACTTTAGGATGTTAAACATATAAGAGGGGGTAACCTAGTGTGGAGGGGTTGGGGTTGGCTTGTCGCAGGAAGTGTCGCTGAGCAGCAGTCTAAAGAATGAATGGAGTTGACCAGGCAGAGAGGCGGTGAAGTGCATCCGAGGTGCAGTGACTGCGCAGTAAGAGCCGTGCTGGAGGAGCTGAAGGCCAGTGTGGCTGGTGTGTGGTTTGAGTGCCTGTGAAGGTGCTGATGCCACTCAGAAAAGCAGAAGCCAGGGGAAGTCCTGGTTTCAGGAAGTGGGAAGAGGACAAGATGCCAAAAAATTGCAGCTGGAGTAGTAGAAGAATTCAGGACTTTGAACCCACCTCCCCACCCGCCTGAGCACCCCCATTCCAAGCACTTCTCAAGCTGTATTAGCCTCCTGACCTTGCATGAAGTCCCAAATGTTGCAACTCCGTCCTGAGAGGCACACCACGGGGCAGTTTGGGGCCAGACCCCCTTCCTCAGTCGTGTCCTCCAGTCGCTGCCAGCGGACCTTCAGGACGAACCAGAAATACTGGGTGCTGAAGAGGGTTGGGACCCAGTTGTCATAGGAAAAAGTGGGGTTCTTCCGGTTCATGGCCATGATGTGCTGCTTGACTCTCCTGGGACACAGTATCAGTTGTACTTTGCCCACGGCCACATGCAGGGCCACCTGCAAGAGCACCCAGAGCCTCTTCAGCCACAGCCCTGGCCAGGGCAGCCCCATCTCAGCACAGCCAGAGGTGGCTCTGAGGCCGCTGAGCAGAGAGGCCGCAGCTGGGCCACACTGGGCGGAGCTGAACAAAGGTGCAGGGTGGGAGTAGCCAACCCGGGACAGGAGGAAGGTGCCAGGACCAAAGGTGTTTGCCTTCCTGTCAATGGAATGGAAAGTTCCAAACCAAATACTCAAAGATCTGTTCTAATTATCGCTTCTGATTCTTTGCCTTAACCTTTGAGAGAATCTTGGACTGGAAGATGTCAATCTTAAATTCTCCCCCTGATAAATTTTTAAGAACAAATACTTTAAAAGATCACACTTAAAAGGACTCTATGATCCTTTAGAAAGCCTATGTTGCAAGTGAGTAGGTCCTAATGTTAATTATTCTTTTAATAAAGTAAATGTTTCTTTTACTAATGAAAAATGTTTTTCTTACAGCTTTCAGCGGGTGGTTGAGTGTTTCTGGAGGCATAGCCCTCCTCAGAGGATTTGGGTCTAAAAGCTCCCCAAGCAAAGACAGAGCTGGGGCCATTCCCAAGGAAATCGGGGCCTGCAACTTCCCTTAGCACTAGGGCCAGAGTATAAATACAACACTCTCTGCTCTCAGCAGGGTGGTAGTCTAGAGTGGGGGGAAAAAACACGTAAACAGAAAATTACCAGTCAGTTTTCAAAATCTTTAAAGTCTACTCTTTTGTCTTTTATAATGTATGTCATTTGCTTACAAAATTTTATAATCAAATTTTGTTGGGGGCTGGGGTGGTAAATAGATACTCGTATATGAATTTTGTGTCCTGTTCATTGCAGAATGGCTCTGCCCTACCCTAGGCATTGGGCAAGCAACCTATTCTGGTTCTCTGTCACCCACACGTGGGTTCAAACAATCTTAGCCCTTAACACCAGGCACATCAAAAAAGAAAAGAGGCCTGTTGGTACTCCAAAAGTAAAAGATTAAAGTGGTACCAACTGCCCCTCTCTTATTTACAACCCCTGGAGCCAGGGTAAGATGCCCCCACAGTACCAGCAGCCTTCGTTTTGGGATAGATATTGCTCGTGGGACGTTGGAGACACTTTATGGAGGATGGCTCAGCAGTGTGGCTGCCAGCTTTCCTCTTCACGAAAGCCCAGGGAGTCGGTCAGGATCCCATGCAGCATCTAATCAAGGCTCATACTTTTCAGTGTCCTCTCTGCATCCCCCCCATACCTGTTTGTCAGAGCAACACCTGCTCATCAGCTTCCTTCCCCCAACTCTTTCTTCTCCGTGCTATCTAAGTGTGGGTGGGTGGGTTCTAGCTCTCAGTGGTTCATCCCCGCCCACGCCCCCCACTGGCAAAGCAGAGGTCTGATTAGTATTACCAGCCAGGCTCACCTATTACTATACTTGGGCAGACAAGTTAAGGAAATCTGAACATTTGAGTTCAGAGTTTTTGAACCTGGACATCACTGATATTTTGAACTAAATAATTCTTTGTTATGAGGGGCTCTGTGTGCATTGTAGGATGTCTAGAATCACTGTGGCCAGTAGCACTCCACAAGTCATGACAACCAAAAATGTCTTCAGACATTGCCAAATGTCCCCTGGAAGCAAAATAGTCCCCAGTTCAGAATCACTGTTTTAATTAAACCAGTACAGTTATCTTTGATTCTTGTTTCATTTTGAGCCAAAACTTACATGTCATTATAACTAATATATCAAGATAATGTTTACTTCTGTTTCTGTTTCCAAGAGAAGAAATATATAGTCTAGGTGTTATCACCCCCCGACATCATACACACACACTTATCACAAAATGGGGCTGTTGTTGCCATCTGACTGGTGAGTGGTCCAGCTCCAAAATTCCAACCTGAGGGCTGCTTTCTGGGACCACTCTTGGTACCAACATGCCTTAGTGTGGGTTCCTCATATGAGTACTTTATTGGTAAGTGTGAATGCAAGGACCAGGAGTGAGAGAGAGGGGTTGTAAAGGAGGCCAGGAAGGAGAGCCATTGCTAGGACACATTATCAAATCAGCCACTTCCAAAGGCATTTGGTTGCTTGATCCTGCAAGATAGTTTAAAAGCTATACAACATATCTGAGGGGGGAAAGGAAGAAGCATCTATTCATCAGCGTTGACACCATTGGTCAAAGATTTGCCCCCTGAGGCAGTAACCACTCCCCACACCTGCACCTCTGGGTTGTACCTGTCTGGGTGTTGAGTGTTCCAGCAGTGCCATGACCCCCAGTATCAGACACAAGGTGAGAAGCCTGAGGTATGGGCTTAAGGTGAAGCTCGCTTAGGTTCTACCTGCTGAAGGTGGAATTAAGATCAGTGATGGTGAAATAAGCAGCAGGTGAGGCTCCAAACAACCCTCCCCACTCCATCCCTGGGGCGGAAGGCAGACTGTCGCGGGAGTGAAGGAACGAATGACCACACTACTGGGGTGCCCATATTAACAGGCATGCTGCCCTCGATCACTCAGGCACGAACTCTGAGTAACTGACTCATTCACTCCCTCACTGGTTAATTACATTTTTATGGCCAAAGAAATTGGGGTCGGGATTGATGACTGTTTTCTTTTCACAATCGTCCTTCATTACGTCATTTTATATTTCAATAAGAAAAGAGGTATAAACAAACAGAAAGAAAACCCCACACTCGAGATTTCCATGCGCCCCGCGGGAGCGAGGCGAGCGGAGGGGAACCTTCTCGCCGAGGTCTGTCTCGTGAAGAACCTGAGTCTCACACTCAGGAAGGACGGCGAAGGGAGAAGTCTCTGGAAACCGGCCGACCCCTGAGGTCTTCGGAAGCAACGTCTCCGGGTGCTGCTGTCTCTTTAAAGAGGCGGGGCTCTACCCGGAGGAGGCGGAGAAGTTCCCACCCCCGGATCTCCGGCTTCCGGCAACTCCGAGGGACCGGAACCTACGCGGAGCTTCTGAGGCCGGAGCCTTCCCGGGACCGGCTGGACGCCGAGCCCCCCGAGGTGAGGCGGCCGGGTGTGCGGGGCTGACCCGGGAAGAAGGGGTCCCGGTATCCCCTGCCCGCCCGGGCCGCTGCGGCCCAGCTCCTCCACCTAAAACACTGCCTCTGCTTCTTGGGCATCGCTTGCCTAGACCTGCAAAGGGCACAGGGTGCCCCAGTCGTCAGGGTCACCATCACCCCAGCTCCTGCTGATTGCTTGGCTGTGCACTAAGCGCCTTACTGTCTCATTTAATGGCCCCCAACACCGTCTGAATAGGTACCGGGTTTTCCTGAAAATTAAACCTAACCGGAAAATAAGCCTTGGCATGATTTTTCAGGATGACATCCCCTGAACATAAGCCCTCATGCATCTTGTGGAGCAAAAATTAATGTAAGACCCGGTCTTATTTTCGGGGAAACAGGGTACCATTATGAACCCATTTTACAGATGAGAATACTGAGACCTCGAGGAGCCCAAAGTCATACAGCGAGAAGCAGCAGAAGTCAGGAATGAAACCCAGGTCTGTCTGACCCCAGAGCTTGTGACCTTAACCACTGGCTAGGCCGAACTGCCTTTGCTCTTCACTGTCCTCACAGCCGCCTTTCTCAATCCCCAGCTTTCCCTTCCTCATCCTTTCATCTCCCCGCTGCACCTGGTCTTTAAACACACATAGTAAGATTGGATGGAACCTTTGGACCTGCCTCCTCCAGTTAGTTTCTTTATAACAGTTTTAATAATATCTAAGGCTAAATGACTGTTTTTATATACACCTTTCAAACCCCACTAAAAAGGGAAACAAATACCATTTCGAATGCTGAAATAAGATTTGTTTGCAGAAATTTTATTTTGGTATCCTGTTAAGTTTGTTCATTTTTCCCTTTTTAGACCTCTGCGAATTTGCTTCCTAATAATTGGGAGAAGACCCACTGGCTGAATGGCAGCTGTAGATGACTTGCAGTTTGAAGGTACATCAGTTGGGTGCCCACCTTTGTCTTTATGATCAATATTTCTGCAGTCACAGCGACAAATTTTCATTGCTATACTGGCACATACATTAAAGTAGATTATTTCAAACATCTTGGTAAAAGAATATTGGCCACGCCCAGGTTTTTCTATTTGTCCACACCAACTGTTCTTTTTTTTTTTTTTTTTTGCCAAATAGCTCTTCAGATGGTAACATAAATTTAGTATTGATTACAGTGATTACAGAAAATGTATATAGAGTCCCTGCTTTAGTTCAACAAACATTTATTGAGCACTTACTTTGTGCTTAGAACTGTACCAGGTACAGGAGATACAGATAAAGGAGAATTTTTTTTTTATACTGCTGGAGTAGATAAAAGTGTAAAAAGACAATTATGATGAAATATGATCAGGTCATTTCTTCACTGAATCAGTAAGTATCTCATGAGTGTGACTGTGAATCAGGCAATTGTTCTAGTTATCAGGGATAGCAGAGTGAACCAACAGCCAGTTTCTTCCCTCTGAAGCTATCAGTCTAGTAAGGGAGACATTTATTTGTGAAATGGTCTTTTAAATATCTTATTTAAATATTATATAATCTACGAACTATGAAAGGGCTATAGGAAGTGTTCATAACTCATAACCCAGAGCTTGATCTAGGCTAGGGATTGATGAATGCTTATTTGTCTTATAAACACTTGTGTAGTTCTACTATATGGCAGGCACTGTTCTAAATGGTTTACAAATATTAACTAGTTTAATCCTTATGTCAACTTTATGAAATAGTTGTTTTATTCTTCCTATTTTACCAGAAAAATTAAGTAATTTGCCGTCAGGTTAGATAGGAAGTGGTAAAGCAGGGTTTGAACCCAGGCAGGTTACCTTCACAACTTATGCTATCTCACTACTATTTGAGGAAGAGATATGAGTAATCCATTTCATCATAAGTACTGTCAGTTCCATCTTCAAAATATATCCAGCATCTGACCACTTCTCACCACCTCTACTACTCTCCCTCCGTGTTCAAGGTCATGATCATCTCTTGTCTCTATTATAGCCCTTACCCTCCTTCTAGTCTTCCTGCTTCCTCCCTTGCCCTGCTATAGTAAATATTTTGCAGCCAGAATAGTCCTTTAAAATTAAGTCGATCGTGTCATTCCTTTCAAGCCTTCCAGTGGCTCCCATCTCACTAGGAGTGAAAGCCAGAGCCCATTCTGTGCTTTGGAGGCCGTATATGATCCAGCCCTCCACTGCCTCTGATTTCATCTCCTGCTACTCTTACCCTTTCTCCATCTGCTCTACCCACACGGGCCTCATCACTCTTCCTCCTAGACATCAAGTACGCTCACAGCTTAGGGCTTTTGTGTCATCTTTCTGTTTGGGACATTCTTACTCCAGATAGCCACGTGGCTTGTTCCCTCACCCCGTTCAAATCTCTCTTCATTAGAGAGGCCTTCCTTGGCCATCCTATATACGAGTACAATGTAAGAAAGTTCAAACATAGAGAACAGCATATACACAGTACCTGCAGAGGGAGGAAATTTGCTTGATTTTTTTCCAAGTAATTGAAAGAATGCCAATGTATCAGCTCTGATGGTGGGACAGCCTATCACAAAGTGGGGTTTGAGAGGGGACAGAGCCGAATCTTGCAGGACTTTATAAATTATGTTAAGGACTTTGCTCTTTAAAAAAGAACACAGGATACTGTGTGGGTCATGGAAAGCTTCCCTGAGGAAGAATGGTAGTGTTAGATGAATAAATGGAGTTCAGGAGCCTTCAGGTACAAGATACTGTGTCAAGAAAGGAACAGAGGCAAAATAATAGCAAGGGATATGCCAGGATGTAGAAGCAGAGAATGTTGGTGGAAATAAGAAACATACCAATCTTGCCCTCAAGGAGCCAAGATGGGCAAGAATAAGAGAGCAGAACACGTGAATAGTCATCATGTGAGAGGCACATACATCCTACATTCCAATCAAACTATGCCATCTGCTGTTCCTCAAACACGAGACACATTTTCTGTCTTTGTCATCCCATTTCCTTCGCATGAGATGCCATCCCCACCACTCTGGCCATCCTTCATATATGGCAGCTTCTCCAAGAAGTCTTTTCCAAGCCCATCAACTAGATGAGTTAGTGTCTTCCTTTGATCCTCTTTGGCCTTTGTACCTAGAATGTGACAATCTGCTTTTCTTCTGGCATACCCTTGCCCCCTGTAAACTGCTGCTTTTGAAATATGCGACTTTAAGTATATGTATCGTCTTGGTCTGATTCTCTCAGGCAAAGTTGTGACCTCATCTTTTTAAATCAGTGCCCTGTCCAGTCAATAAATGATAGTTGTAACTATTTATTATCTCATATCATCCTCCAAATCTCTCTGTAAAATTATCTACATTTTATAGTTGAAGAAACAGAGACTCAGAGATATAGAGTCATTTGCCCAAGGTCATGGAGTGTTAAAGTCTTAACTTAAACAAAGGACCATCTCACTCCAGAGTCTCATGCTGCTTCAACAGACAAAACATTGGAGACTGAAGCTTAAGTAATGGTAACATATCAGCCACCTAATTAATTTCAGTCACTGTAGTTCTGTCTATAAAACTATTTGCATAGCTGGCAGGCAATAAGAATGGGCTCAGTTATCCAAGAGCCCCATCCTACCGCCAATTCCAGGATTCATGCCATATGTGTAATGTTACAATGGTGCCCTGCTGATACCTTGTCTCAGTCCTGCCAAGTTCTAAGCTGCCCTGAGTTGTAGTCAGGAGCAAATAAGTAAAGTTTGTTAGTATGCCCAGAGACAGGAAATCTCAGGCATTTCTTGTAGACGTGAATTGGTGAGGTTCTTTTGGAAAGCAGTTGAACTGTGGCTTCAAATGGTTTGTACCCTTTGACCTAGTGATCACACTGAGAGGTGTTCATCCTAAGGCAATAACCCAAAAAGCTTTCTCTACACAGACACTCCTCACAGCATTATTTGTAATAATGAAGAGTCAGAAACACCCCAAGCATCCAATAACAGTGGAATAATTGTGTGCACTTATGGTGTCTCTCTCCTATTCTCTCCACCCCCCGGCTGATAGGATAGTATGTAGCCACATAAATGATCATTGCAAAGACTGATATAATGTAAAAATATCATTTTTATATAATTCCCAGTAGACAGAACAGAATGCAAAATTGTTTACATAGTACTATCACATCCTAAATTAGTACTTGGCACATTGTAGGTACGCAGTAAATATTTGTTGAATGAATATTCATTCGTTCAACATCATCACTGGCATGAATCTTGCTATATAGAGAAAAGGAAATATACCAAAAGTTAAAAATGGTTGCCTTTCTGTGATGGGACTAAGTGATTTTTATTCCACAGTTTCTACTTCTCATTTTTGTCCCCATATTTTCTATAGGGACTACATAGGACTCACTGGAAAAAATAACTTCCATTAAATGTTTTTGTATTTTAATCAAAGAAGAGAGGTTTAGATTGGGTACTTTCCGTGGGTCAGGCACTCTGCTAAGGAGCTAGGTAATATTCCTAACTTTTCCAACATTCTTTAAGGTAAGTATTATTCTCCCCATTGTACAGATGAAAACACTGAGGCTTATAGCCTTTAAGTTCCTTAATCAGGTTCATGTAGTTGGTAAGTAGCTGAGCCAGGACTAAAATCCAGGTCTGACTCCACATTCTGTTGTCTTCGTAATCATTTTTCTATGTCAGCTTGATTTTTAGATGAGATATTCTTTTCAGAGACTTTTGCCATTTGTATCAGACAGGGTCTGTAGCAAAGTTGAGATTGTAACAGCTTGTCTTTAAATCAAAAGCATAACATTTCCAGTGTGGGTAAGGTCCCTGATGCCCTTATGTTCTAATTGATTTCAGAATTTGGTGATGTAGCCATTTCTTTAGCAGCAAACCCAGATGCCACCACAATAAGCATTGAAGATCCTAGTGAAACCCCCAAACATCAGCGAGGACCCCCAAGAGCCTCAGGGAGAGAAGAGGACGATGAGTTGCTGGGAAATGACTCTGACAAAACTGAGGTTTGAACTTGTCTTTGAAATCGTTTTTTTCTTTCAATTTTGAAAAGATGTGTTCATGAATTTGTTTATTGTCTCCTGTGTGCCAGGTAGAATGCCAGACAGTGGCAACACAAAGTGGCATCACACATGGCCTCCACCTTGGGGGGGACAAAGAGATAGGCAACCCGACATTTGCCATCCATGGTGGAAGGGAGCACCAGGTTGTGGGAGCAGAGAGAAGGCGATTACAGAAGCTTCCTGGAGTCAGTGAGCTTAATGAATCTTGATGAAAGAGTAGGAAGTAGCCAGAGGAAGAAGGTGGGCAAGGGTGATCCAGGCAAAGGGAACAGTTTCGACGAAGTCACAGAGTCATGAAAGAACACAGTACAGACAGTACATCTCCTATCTTCATATACATTGGGAACAAAATATACTTGGAAGACAGGAGATGAGGCTATACAGATAGGCAGGACTCAACCCAGTGAGTATGAATCGTATTCAGAAAACTATCGGGAGCTATGGAAAGATTTTAAATAGTATGGCCAGATATATTTAAAGATACTTAAGATATGGTGACCTTGTGGAATATAAATTGGAGGGAGATGGACTGGAGGCCAGAAGACCAGGTAGGAAACTGTTTGAGTGGTTTAGGTGAGAAGTGTTGAAGCCTGAACTAGAGTTGGACACAGAGGTAGAGAGGGTGGCGTCAGTAGACTTGGTGGCCAAGGGGTGAGAGAAGGAGGAGAGGATTCTAAGGAGACTTCTAGGTTTCTGCATCTAGTAGGATGGTGCCTCTTAGGTGGCTTTTTTTATCATGAAGATTTATTTCCATGTGCACTGTCGTGTTCCAGGAAAATCATATTTCTAGTTTTTATAAATGGAATCAGGACTAGTATAGTAAAGGAGCACGCAGTTTATAGCAGTGGGTTCCCAGGCTTATTCAAATAGTGGAGCTCTTGGGTGCCAGGTGCTCTTTGTGGAACTCCATGAAATATCCAGATAAGTACCAAAGTTTATGCTAAATTAAATACCATCATATACTAGATATTGTGACAAGAGCTCAGACGTAGCAGCCTAACTTTGAATCCTGGTCCAGCCAGTAGTAGCTATCTGGTCTTGGGTAAGGTATTTTACCTTGCATAAGCCTGGGTTTCCTCTTCTGAAATATAAGAAAACAGTACATTGACTATTGTCATCATCATCATAATATTAATATTTGTTCAGTGTTTAATAGCTGCCAGACATCATTTAAAGTTCCTTACGTGGGTCATCTCATTTAATCCTCAAAACAACCCTGTATGCCAGGAACTGTTCTCATCCTTGTTTTACAAATGAGAAACCTGAGGCACAGAGTTTAAGTAACTTGCCCCATTACACACAGCTGGCAGGTGGCAGATGGAACTTGACACCGCAGCAGTGTGAGTCCAGAGCTTGTGTTCCTCCCCTCTGTACTAGAGTTAGTGTCCGTGAAGTGCTTATTAAAGTGATTGGCACCCTCAGGAGACAGGAGTGATTATTACCATAGCTGAACTGACTGTATTAGATTTCTCCGGAGAAGTAGAACCAATGGGATGTGTCGATAGAGAGAAAGAGATCTAAGAAGTGGTTCCCATGATTGTGGATGCTTGGCAAGTCTAAAAATCTGATGGAGGAGGCTGGTAGGCTGGAGACTCAGGAAGAAGCTGGAGTTTGAGTCCCAAGGCATTCTGCCGTAGAACCAGGAAAAGCCAGCGTTGCAGATAAAGTCTTGAAGGCAGTCTCCTGGAGAAGCAAGTCCCTCTTGCTCAGGAGATCAGCCTTTTCTCTTCAGGCCGTCACCTGATGGGCAGAGGTCCTAACCACAGGGGAGGGCAATCTGCTTTATTCAACAAGTCCACGGATTTAAATGGAAATCTCCTCCAAAAACACCCTCAAAGAAACATCTAGAATGATGTTTGACCAACTATCTGGGCACAATGGCCCAGACAAATTGATACATAAAATTAACCATCACACTGAGCAAGTTTCAAACATTTAAGAAGAAATGTATAGGGGGAAAAAATCTGAAAGTTGAAAACATTCTATCCATTATCTTAATTTTGTCTGTGAATGGGGAAGAGGATACCAGTATTCTTTGGCCTCGCTTATGGAACATAAGTCTGTGGTGTTCAGTATCTTATATAATATTAGGGCTGGAAAGAGCCTTCAGTTTCCTCTTTCTCAACTTCCCTTCCAAGTTGTGGCTGCTGTCCAAGGTATGTGCGGAAGACAACACTGAATACTTCCCGAAGCAGGCTGTTCAATACCCTAAGCGGCTGCAGCCACTGTTTGGACAACTTTAATTGTGAAAAAAATTCTCTTTTTATTGAACAAAAAGTGTGTGCCTATCGCACCTTCCCTTGTCCTGCAAAGCTTCAGCGTGCCTCTGCATCGCTGTATGAATCCTCTTCAGTTATCTGAAGGTGGCAGTCATGAGTCCTCGCGTGGGGTCTGCATTCTGCTCTCAAGTAGCTATGCTTTTGTGACACGTGACCTTCCTCATGTGCAGTTTTGTTCTTTTGTCAGAACAGCGTATTTTAAGTTTTTAGTTCTTTGGAGTGAATCAATGTATCACATTTTTGAGAATTCAGGTGGTAATAATAGTAAGTATCTTGAGGGGGTGAGGGAGAAAAAGATATTGACCCTGACTGCCTTCTGTATGTCTATGTTTGGTGTGTGCGTATATACCTATATGTATGTACAACACACGTTATTGTACATAATACATATGTGTAATTAATCCTCCCTATAATCCTAGAAGGTAAAACTTGTTAGCTCTACTCTTGAAGTAAGAGAACTAAGACTGAGACAAATCTAGTGATTTCACAAAGCCAATCCCTAGTGGAGGGACCAGGATTTGGAGCCTTTTGGTGTGACTTTAAAACCCACGCTTGTGTTATATCAGGCCGAGGGTTGAGCATAACTATTGCAAAATTGATTGATGAGTGCAAAACAGCTTAGTCTTTCATACATCTTGATTTTCCATTAGATCAGCTCCCTTTCTGTCTGTGTATTTGGAAGAAGGAAATTACTTCTGTGGTCAGTATGTTTTATTTTACCTCTGACAGTTACTTGCTGGACAGAAGAAAAGCTCCCCGTTCTGGACATTTGAATACTATCAAACATTCTTTGATGTAGACACTTACCAGGTTTGTAAACCAGTTTCACCTTTCCTTTAAATGTATTGGAGACTTGTTTCTTCTATGGTTAAACAATCAAATAATGTTAAAGCTTTTGTTACTGGTTATGGTCTTACAAAAGTAAAGGGTTACTAGCATTTGAAAATACTATCATCAGGAAAGCTCTAATAACTGAGTTTTAATTTTACAGTAGTTGAATTTATTAAACTTAAAAAAAAAAATCTTCAGTAGACTTACTGCTATGTTGTTTTCCAGGTCTTTGACAGAATCAAAGGGTCTCTTTTGCCAATACCAGGAAAAAACTTTGTGAGGTTATATATCCGCAGCAATCCAGACCTCTATGGTATGTGTAGTGGCGTTTTTTGTTTTTTTTTTAATTTATTAGGGTGACAATTGTTAGTAAAATTACATAGATTTCAGGTGTACAATTCTGTATTACATCATCTATAAATCCCATTGTGTGTTCACCACCCAGAGTCAGTTCTCCTTCCATCACCATATATTTGATCCCCTTTACCCTCATCTCCCAACCCCCAACCCCCTCACCCTCTGGTAACCACTAAACTTGTCTGTGTCTATGAGTTTTTGTTTCTCATTTGTTTGTCTTGTTCTTTTGTTGTTTTTGGTTTATATACCACATATCAGTGAAATCATATGGTTCTTTGCTTTTTCTGTCTGACTTATTTCGCTTAGCATCATAATCTCAAGATCCATCCATGTTGTCACAAATGTTCCTATGTCATCTTTTCTTACCGCCGAATAGTATTCCATTGTGTATATATACCACAACTTTATCCATTCATCTGTCGAAGGACATTTTGGTTGTTTCAATGTCTTGGCCACCGTAAACAGAACTGCAATGAACATCGGAGCACACGTGTCTTTATGTATAAATATTTTCAGACTTTTTGGGTAGGTACCCAGGAGACGGATTGCTGGGTCATATGGTAATTCTATTCGTAATTTTTTGAGGAACCTCCACACTGCCTTCCATAACGGCTGCACCAGTCTGCATTCCCACCAACAGTGTATGAGGGTTCCTTTTTCTCCACAGCCTCTCCAACACTTGTTACTATTTGTCTTGTTGATGATAGCCATTCTGACTGGGGTGAGGTGATATCTCATTGTGGTTTTGATTTGCATTTCTCTGATGATTAGTGATGTTGAGCATTTTTTCATATGTCTATTTGCCATTTGTATGTCCTCTTTGGAGAAATGTCTCTTCAGGTCCTCTGCCCATTTTTCAATTGGGTTGTTTGTTTTTTTGTTGTTGAGTTGCATGAGTTCCTTGTATATTTTGGATATTAGCCCCTTATCAGAGGCACTGTTTGCAAAAATCTTCTCCCATTCAGTTGGTTGCCTCTTTATTTTGTCGATGGTTTCTTTTGCTGTGCAGAAGCTTTTAAGTTTCATATAGTCCCATTCATTTATTTTAGCTTTTACTTCCATTGCATTTGGAGTCAAATTCATAAAATGCTCTTTGAACCCAAGGTCCATAAGTTTAGTACCTATGTTTTCTTCTATGCAGTTTATTGTGTCAGGTCTTATGCTTAAGTCTTTGATCCATTTTGAATTAATTTTGGTACATGGTGACAGATAGCAGTCCAGTTTCATTCTTTTGCACATGGCTATCCAATTCTCCCAGCACCATTTATTGAAGAGGCTGTCTTTCCTCCATTGTATACTTTTTGCTTCTTTGTCAAAAATTATCTGTCCATATTTATGTGGTTTTATTTCTGGGTTCTCAATTCTATTCCATTGGTCTATGTGTCTGTTTTTCTGCCAATACCATGCTGTTTTGATTATTGTAGCCCTGTAGTACAAGCTAAAGTCAGGGTGTGTGATACCTCCAGTATTGTTCTTTTTTCTTAAGATTGCTTTGGCTATTTGGGGTCTTTTGTGGTTCCAAACAAATCTGATGATTTTTGTTCTATTTCTTTAAAAAATGCCATTGGGATTTTGATGGGGATTGCATTAAATCTGTATATTGCTTTGGGTAATATGGCCATTTTAACTATGTTGATTCTTCCAATCCATGAGCACGGAATGTCTTTCCATTTCTTTGTGTCTTCTTCAATTTCTTTTAAAAATGTCTTATAGTTTTCAGCATATAGGTCCTTCACATCCTTGGTTAAATTTATTCCTAGGTATTTTATTCTTTTTGCTGCAATTGCAAAAGGAATTGTTTTTTGTATTTCTTTTTCTGAGATTTCATTGTTAGTCTATAGGAATGCAATGGACTTTTGCGCATTGATTTTGTAAGCAGCAACTTTACTGTATTCGTTGATTGTTTCTAATAGCTTTTTGGTGGAGTCTTTAGGGTTTTCTATATATAGCATCATGTCATCTGCAAAGAGTGATAATTTAACTTCTTCATTCCCAATTTGGATGCCTTTTATTTCTTTCTCTTGCCTGATTGCTCTGGCAAGGACTTTCAACACTACGTTGAAAAGCAGAGGTGATAGGGGACAGCCCTGTCGTGTTCCTGAACGTAGAGCAAAGGGCTTCAGTTTTTCACCATTAATTATGAGATTAGCTGAGGGCTTGTCATATATGGCCTTTATTATGTTAAGGTATTTTCCTTCTATACCTATTTTATTAAGTGTTTTAATCATAAATGGATGTTGTATCTTGTCAAATGCTTTTTCTGCATCAATTGATATAATCATATGATTTTTGTCCTTTATTTTGTTTATGTGATGTATCACATTGATGGATTCTTGGATGTTGAACCATCCTTGTGCCCCTGGGATGAACCCCACTTGGCCGTGATGAATAATCTTTTTAATGCATTGTTGTATTCGATTTGCTAGAATTTTGTTTAGGATTTTTGCATCTGTATTCATCAGAGATATTGGTCTGTAGTTTTCTTTTTTGTGTTGTCCTTACCAGGTTTTGGTATCAGGGTAATGTTGGCCTCATAAAATGAGTTAGGGAGTACTGTCTCTTCTTCAAATTTTTGGAAGAGTTTGAGCAGGATTGGTATTAGATCCTCTTTGAAGGTTTGGTAGAATTCACTAGTGAAGCCGTCTGGTCCCGGACTTTTGCTTTTGGGAAGGTTTTGGATGACTGATTCAATTTTGTTACTGGTGATCGGTCTGTTTAGATTTTCCAGTTCTTCATGGTTCAGCCTTGGAAGGCTATATGTTTCTAAGAACTTGTCCATTTGTTCTAGGTTGTTGAATTTGGTGGCATATAGTCCTTCATAGTATTCTTGGATGATCCTTTGTATTTCTGTGGTGTCCATGATAACTTCCCCTTTTTCATTTCTGATTTTAGTGTCTTCTCTCTTTTTATCTTAGTGAGTCTAGCCAAGGGTTTGTCAATTTTGTTAATCTTTTCAAAGAACCAGCTGTTTGTCACATTTTTTCTATTGTCTTTTTGTTCTCTATTTCATTTAGTTCTGCTCTGATTTTTGTTATTTCCTTTCTTCTGCTGACCTTGGGTTTCACTTGTTCTTCTTTTTCTAGTTCTTTAAGGTGTAGCATGAGGTTACTTATTTGGGATTTTTCTTGTTTTTTGAGATAGGCCTGTAATGATATAAATTTCCCTCTTAAAATGGCTTTCCCAAAAATTTTGGTAGGATGTATTTTCATTGTCATTTGTTTCTATGTATCTTTTGATCTCTCCTGTAATTTCTTCTTTGACCCAATAGTTCTTTAAAAGTATGTTGTTTAATCTCCATGTATTTATGTTTTTTCCTGCTTTCTTTTTGCACTTGTGTTCAGAGAATATGCTTGGTGTGATTTCAATCTTCTTAAATTTGCTGAGGCTGATTTTATGTCCCAATATATGGTCTATTCTTGAGAATGTTCCATGTACACTAGAAAAGAATGTATAGTCTGTTGTTTTAGGATGAAGTGCTCTATAAATGTCAATTATGTCCATTTCATCTAATGTGTCATTTAGGGCTGCTATTTCGTTATTTATTTTCTGTTTGGATGATCTATCCATAGCTGTCAATGATGTATTTAAGTCCCCTAGTATAATTGTGTTTTGGTCAATTTCTCCCTTTAGTTCTGTTAGTAGTTGCTTGGTATATTTCGGTGCTCCCTGATTGGGGGCATAAATATTGATGACTGTTATGTCTTCTTGTTGTATAGTCCCTTCACCATTATGAAATGTCCATCTTTGTCTCTTGTTATCTT
Organism: Rhinolophus sinicus; assembly: GCF_036562045.2. Classification (NCBI taxonomy): domain Eukaryota; kingdom Metazoa; phylum Chordata; class Mammalia; order Chiroptera; family Rhinolophidae; genus Rhinolophus; species Rhinolophus sinicus. The sequence goes on along the minus strand of NC_133756.1, from coordinate 23,170,037 downwards.
TTTCACCCTGAAGTCTGTTTCATCTGATATCATTATGGCTACACCTGATTTTCTCTGGGTACCATTTGCTTGGAGTGTCAATTTCCACCCTTTCACTTTGAGTCTATGCTTGTCCTTGTAGCTGAGATGTGTCTCTTGGAGACAGCATATGGTTGGGTTTAGTTTTTGATCCAATCTGCTACTCTGTGCCTTTTTATTGGTGAGTTCAGTCCATTTACATTTAGGGTGATTATTGATATGTGAGGATTTCCTGTCATTCTATCTTTAGTTTTCTGGTAAGGCTGTGTCTCCATTGTTTCTTTGCCTTTTGTTGTTGTCTATTATTTCTGTGTGGTGGTATTCTATGATGTTTCCCTCTGTTTCTTCTTTTATTACAGTATATATTTCAGTTCTGGATTTTTTTGAGTGGTTACCCTTAAGTTTATGTAAAAGAAAGTTTGATATTTAGAGTATTCCATTTTCTTCAGCACGCTTACTTTCTCCATTCCCATATTCGGTTCAGGCCTTTACTCTCCCCTTTTTGAGTTTTGGTTGCCACAAATTGTCCCTGTTGATGGTGGTCGAATAGCCTCCTTTAGTATTTCTTGTAGTGCAGGTTGTGTATTAGAAAATTCCCTCAGCTTCTGTATGTCTGGAAAGGTCTTTATTCCTCCTTCATATCTAAAGGATATCTTTGCTGGATATATTATTCTTGGCTCATAATTTCTCTCTTTCAATAGTTTGAATATTTGGTTCCACTACCTTCTGGCTTGTAGAGTTTCTGCTGAAAAATCTGATGATAATCTAATGGGCTTTCCTTTGTAGGTTACCATCTTCTTTTCCCTGGCTGCCTTGAGGATTCTTTCTTTGTCGTTGATTTTAGACAGCTTCAATACAATGTGCCTTGGAGAAGGCCTGTTGGGATTGAGGTAATTAGGTGTTCTATTTGCTTCTTGGATTCGAGGATCCAGTTCTGTCCACAAGTTTGGGAAGTTCTCATCAACAATTTGTTTGAATATATTCTCTGTTCCTTCTCTCTTTCTTCTCCTTCTGGTATGCCCATTATTCTTATATTGCTCTTTCTGATGGAGTCAGAAAGTTCTTGTAGAGTTCTTTCATTTCTTTTAAGTCTCAAGTCTCTTTCTTCTTCCATCTGTGTAATTTCCAGGTTTCTATCTTCGATGTCACTGATTCTTTCCTCCATCTGGTCAACTCTACTACCTAAGCTGGTTATTTCATTCTTAATTTCTTCTATTGAGTTCTTAATCTCCAGAAATTCTATTTGGTTCTTTTTTAAAATTTCAATCTCTTTCGTAAAATGCTCATGTTGTTCTTTGATTGTGTTTCTGAGTTCATTAAACTGCCTTTCTGTGTTTTCTTGCATCTCGTTGAGTTTTTTCAGAACTGCAATCTTGAATTCTCTGTCATTTAAGTCACATATTTCCATATCTTTAAGTTCCTTTTCTGGAGACTTTTCACTTTCTTTCTGAGCTGTCTTGTTGCCTTAGTTATTCATGGCAATTACTGGTTTACTATTTCTCTTCCTAGACATCTACAGGAGTGGCTTCTGCAACAGGTTGATAGGAAGAGGTCTTTCTTTTGTTTTCCAGTACTTTTTGGTAGAATGTTTTATTTTCTCTCCGACTGCAGCCTTTTTTCTCTCTCTCACATTGTAGTGCTATCTTTTCTCTGCACTATTCCAGCTTCTCACACAATGGGGGGATTCCCTGGGAGACAGG